>NC_092137.1:44789754-45097135 GCF_043159975.1 Macaca nemestrina
CTCAGCCTCCCAAAGTGCTGGGATTACGGGTGTGAGCCACTGCACCCAGCCAAGTCTCTTTTCTTTATAAATTACCCAGTCTCAGATATTTCTTTATAGCAGTGTGAGAATGGACTAATGCACCCCTGGATGAGAATACTACTTAGAGGACAATCTGACAGTACCTATCAAAATTAAAAATGCACACAGCCTTTGACCTAACATTCCACTTCTAAGAATCTATCCAAAAGAAATTTTCACATTAAATGTCCATGAATGTAAGTACAGACTATCTTCATTTTCCACGGTAGTGTGGGACTGTAAAAATGACAGTGCCAATTGAAACTGTGCAAAGCAATCTTAATAATCAGTGGAAAAATTACGATTGTTTTATGATCTTTAAACATTTTTGTCAAAAACATTTAAAACTTTCTTACTATTGGTTATAAATGTATAGGAAAGTGGGGAAAATAGTAAAACTAATATTTAGTTTGCTGAAATTTAAAATATTAGAAACATTGAAAATGAAATTATTTTATCTCTTTGCAAAAGAATTATCAAGAGCAGTTTAAACAGGAAGGGAAGGGGGAAGCAGAAGGGTGAAAACAAGTTGGCTAATGGGTACAAAAATAATTAGATGGAATAAATGCTAGTATTTGAGAGTACAGTAGGGAAATTACAGTTGACAATAATTTATTATATATTTCAAAATAGCCAGAAGAGAAGAATGGTAATGATCCTAACACAAAGATGAATGAGGTGATAATATCCCAATTACCCTGTTTTGATCATTATATATTGTATACATATATCAAAATATCACATGAACCCCCAAAATATGTAAAACTATGATATATCCATAAAGAGTACAAAAATATCTAAAAATTAAAAAAGAGTAGTTTGAGCAATGCTTGCCTTTAGAGTCTCATCATATAGCTTACCATATAAAGGAAGCATCTTTTCTGTGCCTTAATGAATTATCATACTCCTGTCTAAGTTTCTATCAGTTTCTAACATTTTATCCTTTGCACTTTTGATGTTGTATCTTCAAGAATTCTTTTAATGCGAAGTTTTTCACTGGTGTTACTTCCTCTGGGACCTCTTCATCCTTTCTATCACAATCACTTTCTTCTTTTATGTTAATAAGTTTGCCTTTACTAAGTTCCTCTAGCTACATAGCTAGCTAGAGTCTCCTCAGTGGCAGCAATTGTCAACATTCCTTTGGTCAACTACAATAACTCCACTGACATTCAATTCAAATTTTAATTCTACTGTTATCACTTTTAGTTTCTTTGTTGTACCTCCCTTTTTGCTGGTCAGTTTTCCTTTTTCAGTTACCCCTTTTTGTAACGTGTCACGTTGGTTTATCACTGGGAGACAGGGAACAGCACAACTACATTCTTTGCTCTCTGTGCATGGACTGAATAACAGATGTGCAGTGAACAATCACCAACAGACTTTGAAGGAAGTGATGTGATTGGTCACCGATCATGATGTGCATGTGTTATTTACATAGCAATTTGTGGAGACCAAGCAGTGAAGTTTGTACTTTATGCAGTTACTCATATTAACATACTGTAGTAACTGAAACTTGAACTGCATTGCTGGGGGAACAACTGTGAGAACTGAAATTTGTGAATATTGAAACCATGAACAGCAAGGATTGCCTGTATAAGGATGTTCACTACACCATTCTTTGTATTAGCAAAAAGTGGAGATTAAAAACCTGAGTGAAGAAATGGTTAAGTAAAAGTTAGCACATCTACACTATGAAATTGTTAAAAAGAATGAGGTCAATCTTATATGTATTGACAGGGAAGGGTGTCCAATGATGTGTTATGAAATGAAAAAAGCTTGTTGGAGAACATTATGTATAGTATAATACCACGTATATAAAAAAGAAATATTTATGTATATTTGTTTATTTTTATATTTGGATTTCATAGAAAAGGCTGTGGAAGGCCCACCTAATTGTCAGCAACACTTACTCCTGAAGAGTAGAAATTGAGGACTGGAGTTTGGTGGTGGGCAGACTTTCACATTGTATTCTCACACTTTTTAATAATTTTTTCCCCAATAAATGCATGATTATTTGTTAATTTTTCAAAAAATGTAAAAAATTTAAAATCTCGTATGAGGAACCATTTAAGATGTTTTGCATGTCATGGAGAACATGATGTCATTCTTCAAACATTTGAAGGGCCGTCATTGGAAGAAAGATTACATTTGTTCTGAAAGATACTGAACAGCTGAAATGGGACCAATGGATGTAATAAACTCATTTCTTAAACTATAAGAAATGTAAAATCCTTATAAAGACCATACACAGGGCTTTCAGTCAGACTGCCTGAGTCTTAACTCCTTCACCATCACTTACTAACCTTGGGTATATTTCTTAACCTTTCTAGGTCTCAGCTTTTATATCTGTGAAATGAGTAATCAAACTAATGCTACCTTTGAGAGCAGTGATATCTTCAAGGTGGAGTTAGTGTTGCTTCATAACCCTTCTATGAGCTCCATCAGCTTTCTCCCCTAGACTACCCCCAAATAAATATACAAGCTAAGTAAAAAACAAAAACAAAAACATGGGCCAGCTAGGTGAACACAGCTTCCAGACAAGTACTATAGTCATCCACTTCTAATCAAATTACTACTGTAAACCCTTTCTTTATAAAAAGTCATCTAGAGCTGCCACTGCCTCAGAAGGTATTGAGAGGATTAAATGAGATAATTAATATAAGACTTATAGTGTGATGCCTAGCACACAGTAAATACTAATGAAACAGAAATCACACATACACATAAACCCACTAAATCATGTTATAAGTGAGATGACATTTTAACCGGGGGTATATTGAACAGGTTTTCCTTTCAGTGAGTAGGGGGAAAATGGTTTGATAATTAAAAGCCTAGTACACTCTTGTTGCTCTTGGATCCTGTTTCCTTTCAGTTTTCCTGTCCTTGAGGTTCAGTGACTTTTCTCATTCTTTTGTTAATTCAGCCACCATTTATTGAGTACCTACTGAGTTCCAGGTTCAGTCCTAGGTGCTGGCAGCACCAAGATGAAAAAACAGGGACTCTGTGCTCAGATTGCTCCAATCAGAAAGAGAAGGAAGTTGGATAATTGCAATATGATGTGATCTGGGTTAAAAATAATAAAGGTCTGTAAATGATATTAATGGAGCAAGCAGAAAAACATACTGAGGTCAGTCTGAGGGAGCCAGAGATAGCATCCTAGAGGAAGAAACGTCTGAACTGGAGCTCGAAGGGAAGACAGGCATCTGCTGAGTAGAAATCCTCTGTCATGGGATGTATGCAGACGCTGCTTGATGTGGGTTGTGAGATTTTCCATGACTGTTCGTAAAGCTGAAATGACAGTAAATTTGGGCTTCTCTTTTTCCCAACATTTGACTGTACTTATGGAAAACCAAACAAGTAATTATTCAGATATGTTAGACATGTGATGACACAAACTCACCCATTCCTGCTCTCGTGTCCTTACCCTGTGGCTTTCATTCTTAGTATCAAGCGGGTCACTGTACCTTTAGCCAAGGCCTTCTCCCTGTGAAGCTTTGTAATTTTATTGGGAAGGAAAGTCTTTCCCCCAAATCTTCCACTTATGTCTCATTAGACAGAATGGTGTCATGCAGTCACCATAAGTTGTGAGGGAGGCTGAAAATTAATCTAGAAAACTACAGTTCCTGCCAGAGCAAGAAATACAACTTCTCCATCATTCCTAGTTTGGTCTTATTTTTATAGTTGTAGCCATTTGTTTTAGTTCCCTGGGGTTTCTGTAACAAAGTACCACACACTAAGTTGCCTAAAACCACAAAACGATTCTTTCACAGTTCTGGAGGCTAGAAGTCCAAAATCAAGGTGCAGAGCCATGCTCCATCTGAAACCCCTAGAGGAGTCCATCACTGCCTCCTTGTAGCTTCTGCCGTCAATCTTTGGCGTCCCTGGGCTTGCACCTGCATCACTGCAGTCACCACCTTTGTCGTCACCTGGTACTCTCCCTGGGTGTCTCTCTGTCTTCACATGGCCAGTCATATTGGACGAGGGGCCCACTGTACTCCAGTGTCACCTCATCTTAACCTAACTAATGATATCTGCAGTGACCCTGTTTCCAAATAAGGTCATATTTTGAGGTATTGTGGGTTAGGTAGAGGGAAGGAGATCAATCCATAATATCATTGCTTTGCGCTTAGTGTGTAAACAAGAAATGCTCTATTTCCAAGTGATGTTTCTTTATACCTAGGATTAGTAATGAACTTTTAAAAGCCTTATTTTTTATTCCTAGTTTGAGAAACAATTATTTTAACCACAAAACTGTGGCAATAGAAAAGATTACTTGATAAACCATTTTCAAATAACTGGTTACAAATTTAGAAGAAAGTTTAAAGATCCAGACTATACTGTATGCCAAAAAAAAAATGCACAAATGTGTTAAAGAGTTAAATATTTTATAGAATTGCAGGAATTGGTCTTTTGAATATTTGTGTAGTTATAAGAATCAGTAAATATTATAAAAGATTCCTAAGTCCTAACTGTATAAAGATATAAAACTTATTGCACAAGAAAAAAAAAAAAGCAGTGGAGAAATGACAGACTGGGAACATTACGACGAATAATTCAGACAATAGACATGAACAATTCATACAACTGTTAAGACCCCAATAGCTAGATGGTCAAAGAATGTGACCAATCTAAAAACACCATGTTTGTTAAACAAGCATATGGAAAAATGTTCAGTAATAGTTTAAAAGTGCAGTGTGACTGATAAATTATTATATTGCTGATGGTGATATAAATGGATATAATCCTTCTGAAAAGCATTTGGCAAATACATGCAGACCTATAAAATAAAGCTATAAAATGTTCATTCAATTGATGTTTCTGGGAACTTACCCTAACTAAATAGGCCAAAGAAGAAAAAAGCTGTGTTTATGAAGCTGTTAATTGCAGAATCATTTGTAATAAAGTAAAAACTTGGGAGCAATCTAGTTATCTGAAAGTAGAATAGTCAACGGACTTATGCATCCTTTTGTTGGAATATGCAGACATCAAAAGGTCTTGTAATGACCTGTGGGCAACATGAAGAAATACCTGTGTTTTAAAGTTGCATGCTTTTTAGCCAGGCACCGTGGCACATGCCTGTAATCCCAGCACTTTGCTTGGCCAAGGCAGGTGGATCACCTGAGGTCAGGAATTTAAGACCAGCCTGGCCAACTTGGTGAAATGCTGTTTCTACTAAAGATACAAAAAACGGCACTCTAGCTTGGGTGACAGAGTAAAACTTTGTCTTAAATAAATAAAGTTGCGTATTTTTAAAAAGTGGCATCTATGATTGCAATTATGGTAAATTTAAAAGTATGCATGTGGAAAAAGTCAGCAACAATGAGATAGTGACGTGTATGGAAGGTATTAGGGAGCCTGGAGTTGTGTTAAGTTGAATGATTACGAATCCTTTTCCCAACTTTCGTATAATTTTAAAAATATTTAAATGTATTCAACTTACAATGAGTTTAAAATCCTCCTGTACTTTTTGCATGTTAATGAAACCATTAGAAGGAAAGAAGAATTTAATGAGCTTTCTGGGAAAAAAAAATAATTTAGCTCACAGTAGTATTGTAAATCACACCAGATGTTTTTCTGTCATAAAAAAGTCTGTACTAAGTAGTGGGATTATTCTAATGTGAAAAAGTGACATTTGAAGAAAGCTTTTGAATACAGTATATGTGCATTATATGATTAATGGTGATGTTTTTGACTGGTGAAGTAATTATTTTAATCCTGTCTCATCATTCACTTTAGTTTTGGTTTTGTGGTTGAGATTTTAAAGCTATGTTTATAAAGAAAATAACTCTACCCATAGGCTGGAGAGAAATTGTTTTACTTTCACCACGACAAATTATCTCTTCTAACTTTCTAGTTATGACTCTTAATAGTGTGGATTTAATGGTAGGTAATCAATGTATTGATACTATTTTAGCAATCTCTTTTACTTATGTTCTTATAAAGAGGACTTCCCCTCGCTTCTCGGAGGCAGAGTTTATAAGAACTGTAAAAACACGATCATTAGCCCTGTTCCTTGTTCCTGGTGGGGCACCCCTAGGATGTTCCCTAGGCTTGCTGAACTGCTCAGCATCCCCAAGGGAACACAGGTGCTGACTCTCTTCGGGGGTGTGAGAAGTAACCAGGGATGACAACCCCTCTGGGCTCTCCACTGGTAAGGCTTGATTATGCCTCTATGGTTGACTAGGCTTTGAATTCACTGGTCTGAATTTACTATCTGAATATTAAGGTTGGGTGGTAGTGCATCTCACCACCACTGCCTTTCCCTCTCCAAAGGAGCAAGCGCATGCACGCACGTGCATACAGACACACGCTCTTGCACACAGGTTTAATGTGAAACAATCAACATATCCTTTAAGAGAAAAGGTGGTGTCTAGTGAGAGGACTGTGGGAGTGGGAGTGATGATGGAAAGGAGTTAATCCGTGTCTCCAAAATAAAGGCTAGACAATGAGGAGCCCTGCAAAGCAGTCCTGGACAATTGACATCTACTGACTCCCTAGTGAAATGCAGCCTGCCCTCAGTTATTCACAGACCGATCATCTAAAGTGTGGATTATCCAGGCCATATGCTTCTCCTCCTTTGCCATCTGGCCAGTTGCCTGCTTCCCTTCTTATTAACATGGAAAATAGTCAAAATACCTCAGTCCATTTCTGCCAAACCTTTTCTATTACCTCTATCAGTCCTCCCTTTAAGCTTATTCTGTGCACATCCTGGTCAAATCTGGTCACTTGGCATATTCTGATTCCTCCCAGGACACACTGGTTAGTTTCTAACATACAGTCTTGAACTTGTTGATCCTGGCTTCATAAGAGTCTTTTTTTTATTATTTATCACTTCACTAGCTAGTGAGCTCCTTTAAAGCAAGGGACATCTCCTCTGCTTTTAATATCCTCTTCAACTGGCCCAGAGAGTTCCTCTTCACAAGGCAGGTATGGGACAAGTGTTGTTGGCTGAGTACTATTCATTGTCATTTCAAACAGATAAGGAATGAGAAAGTCACAACAGAGAGGAGCAGTAAGCTGAAGTGCTATTTGCTGTAAAAATCAACCAAAAGAGAATCGCAGACTTTTAGAATTGGAAGGAACATTAGATATAGTTTTATCTCGTTGGAGTAAAGTAACTTGTCCTTGGTCACGCAGAGCATTTGTAGCAGAGCTAGGACTAGACTTCACCTCTTTAGAGCGCATTTCTCTTATACTACAGTCATCTAAGGATTATACAGAAATGGAGTTATGCAGAAGGTATGCAGAAAAGGAGTGGCTTAGGTTAGGTTCCCAGGAGGAGGAGTCTATATTAGTGACTGGTGACTAACCAAGATTAATGAAAAATTTTATCCCCCTTTTAAGTAAATTAATCTTTTGGGATTATAGATATGATAGCAATAATTTGGAGTTATTTTTATTCATTTTAATGACTGATCTAAAACAAGAATTGAAAAGATCTCATGGAGTGCCTAGAACAAAACTGACACGTAGTAGGCATCAGTTAATATTTGTTGAGTGAAAGGATGAAACCAGAACTGTCACATTTTAGCCTAAAGACTAGGAGTATTGTTCAGTTCCAGTATAATCAAACCCATTTATGAAAACCATTAGAGTCTTTCTTTGAATGAAAAATTTCTTAGTTTGCCGTGTATTTTAATTGACTCTGGATAAATAATTCAGCCATTAATTACAGTGAACTTATAAATACCTGTTTGTGGATGCTGTAAATTACCAGAGAAAGCTAGTGCCCTGTCACTTACCAATGAAATGTCCATTGAACATTTTATGATCTTAGCCTGAACATTTCAAATAGGATTCATGTAAATTTCCAAGGCGAATCTCAAACATCAGATAACATTTCCAATTCCGGTTGTGGGGGAATGTAATTCTACGTAACTTACATAGAATTTAGGTTTAGAATTCTGTAATTCATGAACCTTTACATGAAGGCAAAATTGAATTCTATTGTTTTCTTAAGTTTTTTACATTACTCAAATAATACATATTCATGGTAGAGAAAAATTAGAAAATATAGGTAATCGTAAAGAAGAAAAAAACCACTCTTAATCCTAGGAACCAAAGATTAACTGTTAAGAATTAGTTGTGTAAACTTCAGACCTTTTTCTACGCATATTCATGGGGTCACGTGCTACACACCATTTTTAGTTTTGGTTTTTTTGTGAAACAGAGTCTCGCTGTGTCAGCCAGGCTGGAGTACATTGGCACTATCTCGGCTCACTGCAACCTCCACCTCTTGGGTTCAAGCAACTCTTGTGTCTCGGGACTACAGATGTGCGCCACTGCGCCTGGCAAATTTTTTGCAATTTTTGGTAGAAACGGGGTTTCGCCATGTTGGCCAGACTGGTCTCAAACTCCTGGCCTCGACTGATCCGCCTGCTTCGGCCTCCCAAAGTGTTGGGATTACAGGTGTGAGCCACTGTGCCTGGCCTACACGCCATTTTAAAACGACTTTTTTCACGTCTTAGGAATATTTCTCAGTGTCAGTAAATATTTCTAGGAACCATTCTTAATGGTTGCAGAGTATCCTGTTACGTACATGTACCATAATTTGTCTAACCCCTTGCTTTTGGATATTTAGGTTATTTTCCATTTTTTGCTATTATAAATGCTGCTGTGATGAACTTTCTTATTATACATCTTGACTCACGTGTTGAGTGATATTCTTAGAATGCATTCTGAAGAGTACAATTGCTGAAGTTAAAATATACCCAGTATTAAGAGTGGAAAATAGGAATTTTTAGGTCAAAGAGATCACTTTTTAGTCAAAGAGATCACTTTCATGTAGACTTTGAAATGCAGGCTTTTAGAGACTTAGTACTTAATTTTGGCTCTTCATGGCAATAATAAACACATTTTTATTATGCATTAATACAATTGTATTTAATAAATGATAAGCTCCCAAATGCATTGTTTTAGATGGTTTTTAAACATTTAAATGCTTTAAATGGTGGTATTCTTCTAGTAATAATAATGATAAATTATGCTGATCAGTTTCCTCATTATTTTCAAAGCCTGGGTGCTTTGTTTGGCTAGTTGACATGAGGCAGTTTCTTGCTGGAGGCAAAATGTCATTGGACCATGCACTAATCTCCCTTCCCCTTCCCCATTTTACCCATTTCTAGGCTGATTATATAAACAATGTGTTGTCTTTTTAATTAAGTGAAAGTGACTCATTACAGGTGCTTTTCAACTATCTGAACTTATCTCCTAAATAGGCTTTGCATTATCTATACCCAAATGAGAATATGGTTATTCAGGCAAGGCCACTCTAGAAGAGCATTTAAAGCAAGGAGCAGAGAGTCTTCTCCAGTTTTGCACGCAATAGGATGTAAGAGCAGGGCTACCCAATTAGGAAAGGCGACAGGGTAAGCGGGGAATGAGGCCATGCTTACCAAGCTTGTTCAACTTGATGACGTTATGGTTTTCATGATAAAGTCTACAATAACCTTTATCTTTTTATATTCAATTTAATGGCCTTGGAATCTGGAGAAGCCAGTAGGACCTCATTTACCATGTAGCAAACATCAGCCTCTTCTGGTACAATATTTTGTGCTAACTAAAAGAGACATGAAATTAAAAATAGGTCAGAAGGCTTTCCGTTCCAGTTTTGCTGATTTAAGTGGGGCAGTGGGGAGGGTAGGCAAAACATTAGTTTCTTTTAAGTGGTATTATGGAGAAAATAATCTATTAATAAGTAAAAAGAGATTGCAGCACTATGAGAAGAGTAAAGATTATGTTTTGTGAAAAGAGCTCTTTCTGAAGCATCGGAGAAGCATAATTCCCCAAATAATTTCAAGTTATCTACAAGTAGTTTTTGCTTGAAGAAAGGAAGGGAACGTTATTTATTGGTAATATTTTAATTGTCTTTATGTAAGGCTGTGATGAAAGAGGTGAATGTGTGTTTTACCAAATCATTTCTTCATTCATAAGACAGTACATTTAAATCCTCTGAGAAACTTTTCTCAAAAGGAATTATGTTTTTCTTTAAAAAAAAAAAAAAAAAGATGAACAAAAATAATGGTACTTCTGAAAGTATGTTTAGAAGGCCCTGGCTTTGCAATAAGAGTGGATAAGGAATGTAAACTCAGGTACATTACAGCTTTTCTCAAAAAGAATTTAATAATAAGAATGTGGATAATAAATGTAAATTCTGGGCCATGGCTGCATGACTGCAATGAAGCACATTATATAAATACAAATAGCTGTTGACATTTGAGGTGAGTTATTTCTCCCTTCTCCATTCCACTGTGACAGTCGCTCTGTTTCACTGAGCACGCTGAAACCCATTGTGCCCTCTAATTATGACACTAAAGGCCTCTGGAAAAGGCCCGCCCACCCCACCTTTTTTTACTTGGTCACTAACAAATCCCTCATTATTACTCCCAAAATAAGAAAAAAAAACTTATGGCAAGAGTCAGATGGGCAGAGATGACCTTCTGACAGAAAAAAAAGTTCCTATTTTAAATGAGGTAGCACACTTAAACTTATATTCGAACAATGTGATCGCTGTTAAATACACTGGATAAATGTTCTTCTGACACTGCAAGCAGGAAGATAAGCATCCCCTTATACACCAGGGCCACAAGTGTTCTCAAGAAGCACCTACTATCAGAAAGAACCACAAAACTAAAATGATTGATTTTTGACAGGGACATTCTGACATCCAGACTGGGTGACATTAATGTGTTTAATAGGTTGTTTCAAATATCCTTCAGATATCTGAGGATACAGGCAGTTGCTAATTTGTTCTAATTGTGCTGGTCAGAGTGCAGCCCCACTTGAAATCCAATTTGTGTGAGAGCCATATGAAGGCCATCCTGTGGAGAGGTCAGGACCTCTTGGAGTTGAATTTTAGAAGATTCAGACAACTTCTTCAATTTGAGGTGTTCCTGGTATATTGAAGAACTAAAGAAATACCAGAAGAGTGTTGCACAAGTTAATTGATTTTCAGTGCTTACATATGTCAATGTCTAACCTGACTCATTTGGAGAGGGCTTTAAAAGTCTTAGCACTGAGGATTCCCATGAATATTGTGAACCCAAAGTCCAAAATGACTCTTCCACCCTCCCTATGAAAGGATTGGCAGATCAGAAATTTGGTTACATGTACCATCAAGATATTTCTGGCCAAGGTCATGCCTTCCATACTTTATGGTATGTAAGTCTGGAATTAAACTAAGTCTTTAAGTTCACGAATAGATGAACATGGAGCTTTTTTCTGAACAACTATGTCCTGACTACAAGTGTTCCTGAGGCCACTTCTGAAAGCAGCTTACCACTTCACTAAAACAGCAAAAGCAAGGCAATTCTGTTTTTCAAACTACATCTTTGCCAGGTACATGCTTACTACTTTGTAGATTTTTAGGACAAAAAAAAAAAAAAAAAAAAAAGCTTCTTTTGGTAACAGAATAACTGACAATGATGGATTCTCAAGCATTTCTGCTAACCAAAGAAGGAAAATGAGATTGTACCCCTTTAGAATTGGAGTCCAAAATAGTATGGCATACTCAACATTTATCTAACATCTTAGGTGTTCGTTTTAAAATTCATATAAATGTCTCATTTTCCTCCATACTCTGTTTTTATAGAAAATAATGGTGTCTCTCCTCAAATTATTTTTCACACAGATTTACTGTCCTGAATTTTCCAGAAATGTAGATACTTTTAAATCAAAGGAAGATGGTATTTTGTTTTGTTCAGAACTTTTCTATTCCAGAAAATCATGTCAATTGACAGCAAAGCCATTTGTGGTCACTGAGCCTCCTGTGTAAAGCACCGATGTCATTCTGTAGTTGTCATCACTGTATTCAGAGTGATTCTACATATAGGAGTGAGCATGCAACTGCTTCCATGTCTTCTAGTGCTGCTGAGAATTTGTATATTAAGATACACATTATTTATTATCAATTACTTTCCTGAACAATGTTCGTTTAGGGCACTAAAAATATCTTTGTAGGTAGTTGATATTACTTACGAATTTTATTTCAGGACAGCAAAGAAAAATACGAGATAGTTGTTATGAAAAGGGGGCACGGGGTGTGCTAGAGTGGCTCACCACCGCCTTATGGAGTGGGCTAGTTGGCTGTAGAGTAGAGCTGACTCTTTGCACAGTTGCATGTTGACCCTCTGAAGAAGTTTTTTACAAAAATATGATGTCATGTGAAGACCTTGACAGAATTAGCAAAGCGGTTGAGATGCATACTCTGGAGTCAGACAGACTCCAGTTCACATCTTGGCTTTTATACTTACAGCTGTATGACCGTAGACAATCTATTTACCCTCTGGCAGACCCCATTTCCTCAATTATAAGATAAGATAACTTGTGAAATGCCTTCCAGAAGGTTACTATTGCATTTATTCTCGTCACCACTCTTAATGAAGAGAGTCTTGTAACAGGTAACTCTAATTGTCTTCAGAGTTCAGGTCCCCAAGAATTATGCCTTCTAAAAGCTAGTCTATTTCCTTCCAGTGGGAGCCATTTCATTCATGCTGCTCTACTCTTCACTTGGACTGCTAGCAAACATGGAGCTAAGTACTCAAGCTTAATTGCTATGGCTTTCCTCAAGTAGGGTTTCAATACTGTAGTTTGCCCTCACTCCATTCCCTCCTCCATTTCCCCCTTACTACTAAATTTTGGTCTTTCATCCCATGTTGTTAGCTGTTGGTCCTGGTGATTCTGTGGTTTTATTATAAAACCGCTTTTGTGTGTGTGTGTGTGTGTGTGTGTGTGTGTGTGTGTGTGTGTGTGTGTTTGGTCAAATGATTATCTCAAATCATTTAGAAAACATAGGTGAGGCTGAGCGTAGTGGCTCACACCTGTAATCCCAACATTTTCAAGGCCAAGGCAGGAGGATTGCTTGAGTCCAGGAGTTCAAGATCGGCTGGGGCAAGATAGTAAGACCTTATCTCTACAAAATAAAAAAATAAAAGAATTAGCCGGGTTTGGTGGCTACACACCTGTAAGCCCAGCTACTTGGGAGGCTGAAGTGGAAGGATAGCTTGAGCCCAGGAGGTTGAAGCAACAGTGAGCCATGATTATAACACTCCAGCCTGGGCAACAGAACAAGACCCAGTTGCAAGAAAGAAAAAGTGGTGGAGGGCAGAGTTCAGTGGGTCATGCCTATAATCCCAGCACTTTGGGAGGCTGAGGTGGGAGGATCCTCTGAGCCCAGGAGTTCGAGACCAACCTGGGCAACATAAGGAAACCCCATCTCTACAAAAAAAAAAAAAAAAAAGAACAATTAGATGGAAATTAAATAAGTAAAATAAGAAAGAATAAAGCTCCATTCTCTTTATGGTACTTTATAGTATTTATTTCTGTAGGTGGCAAAGTTACTTTTTTCCCTTAATTTATACTGTCTGTTCATGGTAGTATTAGATCTTTACTGTATCACTTACTTGGGGAAATATGACAATAACACTAAGATGATATTTTACCTAAAATACTCATCTATAGAGTTATTTCAACATAAATTATTTATTTCTATTTTCTAGCAAAAATCTGAAGAATAGCACACATTGCTGTCTCTCATCCTATTATTATAGAATGGTAATTCTCAAGCTTTTTGATCCCTGGACACCTCTTTGCACTTTTAAAAAGTGCAAAGACCCAAAAAACTTTTGTTTATATGAGTTATAGCTATCAATATATATTGTATTAGAAATTAAAACTGAGAATTTTAAAAATACTTACAAACTCATTCAAAATAACATTAAACTCATTATATGTTAACATAAATAACATATTTTTATGAAAAGTAATTATATTTTCCAAAACAACAATTCTTATAGAAGAGAGTCATTATTTTTACAAGCCTCTTTAATGTCTGTCTCAGTGGAAGACAGCTGGACTGTCATACCTGCTTCTGCATTTAGTCTGTTGCCATAACATATGTTATGTGACCTCATGTGAGAATGAGAGTGAAAAAGGCAAATATGTATTATTATTATTATTGTTGTTATTAATATTGTTAACATAGCTTGGACCTTGACACTTCTCCTGGAAGTGTCATGGTCCAGGGTCTGGACTACACTTTGAGAACTGCTGCTGTATTATAGAAGATAGCCAATACATATTGCAACATAAGAAATGGAAATAATATTTTGCTCACATTTTTAATTTTTAGTGGTTTCAATGAGCTACTAAGTTTTAAAAAATATGCCTCTTAATCCTTCTTCCAAAGTCTGTAGAAACATTAAGGTCGAACTATGGTTGACAGGAATGTTTAGATTTTTTCCTTGAAGATCTGGCCAATATATTTTAGTTTTGTTTGTTTGTTTGTTTGTTTGTTTGTTTGGAGACAGGGTCTCACGCTGATGCCTAGGCTGGAGTACAGTGGCACAATCATGGCTCACTGCAACCTCAGCTCTCAGGTGATCCTCTCACCTCAGCTTCCTGAGCAGCTGGAACCATGGGCATACACTACCATGCCTGGCAAATATTATGTATATTTTGTAGAGACAGGGTCTCACTATGTTGCCCAGGCTGGTCTCGAACTCCTGGTTTCAAGTGATCCTCCCATCTTGGCCTCCCAAAGTGCTGGGATTACAGGCATGAGCCACCACACCTGGCCAGGCCAGTGTATTTTGAAAGGTACTAGCAATATATGGCATCAATGTTATGTTTTTGGGAATAGTTTTTTTAAAAATATATGTATTGAACAGGGATGATCCTTTTACTTGTGGTATATAAGAAAACTTAGCTTTTTTACCCTTCCAATCTATAGTGGTAAAGCTAGCTTTATTAAACCATTATTTTTATTTGTGTGTGTTGCTTGTTATATCATCTTTATACCATTCAATAATGAGAGTAGAACAAATTGATTTCTTATTCCTGCCGTGAGATGGTTCACAATGAAAGGTAGATGGCTTGCCTAATTTACAGAGTGGCATTAGGTTCAGAATGAGTTAGTACAGAAGAATAACACATTTTATTTTGCTCTATTTTATTTTTCTTTATTTAGGTAATAACAATAATGGTTGTGAGCAGCATTTATTTATTTATTTATTTATTTTTGAGATGGAATCTCACTCACCCGCTGAGGCTGGAGTGCAGTGGCGTGATCTCAGCTCACTGCTACCACCGTGCCCTGGGTTCAAGTGATTCTCCCATCTCAGCCTCCCTAGCAGCTGGGATTACAGGCACTCGTCATTATGCCCGGCTAATTTTTGTATTTTGTTAGAGACAGGGTTTCACCATGTTGACTGGGCTGGCCTTGAACTCCTGACCTCAGGTGAGCAGCCTTTAAGCCTTGGTATTGCTATAAGACTAAGGATAGCAGCTCCACTTTCAGTGTGTTAGAGTCTCCATTACAGTGTGATTTTGCTAGTTTCGTTAATTACTTGTGTTTTCTGTTTCTCTTTCCATGAAAGAACAGTCTTAAACTATCAAGCACTTCCCCAGGAGAAAATGGATCACTTGCCCAACAGTGGCATTAGAGTTAGGTTTATGATATTTTGAAGTGGCAGAGGTATTAAGTAGTCTTAATAGAAACCTAAATTTCTTTGGGTTTCAGACAGGTGGTGGTAAAACAGACAAGGTCAAGAAGTATCAACTACTGTCTCCAATGACAACATGAGTCCTTGCTGGGCCCTGCAAATCTCCTTTATAACACATCAGACTTTTCATGGAAGATTAGATTATGCCTTCACCTAAAAAACAGCTTGCCCATATGAGTCTATATCTATCACTGTATGCAACCCTCATGATTTGGGACAGATGCAATTATTGGGAAAGCTTTTTTCCCAACTTAATCAGAGACTAACAGATACTGTTGTCCACACTAGTACCTAAAATGTTTGAAGACAGTTCTCATGTTTTACTCTTGTATCTGCATGAGCCTTCTCGTCTCCAGCCTCAGCTCTATTCTTCATATGAAAATGTTGACAGTCCCTTTCCTAACCTTGTTCTCTCTCCTGTTGTCCTGCTCCAGTTTTCAGTGTCCATCTTAAAAGTATGATGGCTAGAATGACACTCAGTGCTTCTGATGTTGAACGGCCATAATAGAGGAGAGTGGGGCCAACTACTTCCTTACCGCCGTTGTCTGCTAATGAAGCTGAAGATCTGGCTTCTTTGGCAGTTGTATCACAGGGACTTATACTGTGTTTACTGTCAATGGAAATTGTGTCTTAGTCACATCAAACTATTAAGCTATATTTTCCTCATCCTGCATTTGTGCAATTGGACATGCACATTCAAAACTGAATCCATTGAAGTTTCATGAGAAGGTGTTCTTTTTTGTTTTCTGTTTTTGTCAATGGAAATAACATTTTATTTAATTTTTTTAGATATGGGAGTCTCACTCTGTCACCCAAGATGGAGTGCAGTGGTGCCATCATAGCTCACTGCTCAGGTGATCATCTCACCTCAGCATCCTGAGTAGCTGGGACAACAGGTATGCATCACCATGCCAGGTTAAATTTTAAATTTTTTGTAGAGATGGGATTTTGCCATATTGCCCAGGCTGGTCTTGAACTCCTAGGCTCAAGCGATCTTCCTACCTCAGCCTCCCAAAGTGCTGGGATTACAGGTGTGAGCTATTGTTCCTGGCCTAACTTTTTATTTTGCTGTAATTTTAAATTTACAGAAAGGTTTCAAGAATAGTTCGAAAGATTCCTATATGTCATTTGCTTTATCATTCTCTAAATGAATAAATATAGATTAGATACACATATAAATAGTTACATATAAGTTTTTTTCTGGATAATTTGAGAGTAAATTGCAGATTATCATGCCCTTTTAAATATTTCAGTTTGTGGCCGGGCGCGGTGGCTCAAGCCTGTAATCCCAGCACTTTGGGAGGCCGAGATGGGCGGATCACAAGGTCAGGAGATCGAGACCATCCTGGCTAACACGGTGAAACCCCATCTCTACTAAAAAAAAAATACAAAAAAGTAGCCGGGTGAGGTGGCGGGCGCCTGTAGTCCCAGCTACTCGGGAGGCTGAGGCAGGAGAATGGCGTAAACCTGGGAGGCGGAGCTTGCAGTGAGCTGAGATCCGGCCACTGCACCCCAGCCTGGGTGGCAGAGCAAGACTCCGTCTCAAAAAAAAAAAAAAAAAAAAAAAAAAAAAAAAAAAATTTCAGTTTGTTTTTACCAAGAATAAGTACATTTTCTTGAACAGTCATAGTATAATTATAAAATCAGGAAATTTAACATTGGTATGATACCATGATCTAATCCACGATGCATACTCAAGTCTTACCAATTATCCCACTAAGGTCCTTTATAGTGTTTTTGGAAGTGACAGGTCCAGAATCCAATCTAGGATCATGCATTTCATTCATATACCTGCTAATTTCTCCACCTGAGAAGAGATGTTCTCATCCTTCAAAAACTGGATAGTAGCTGTGGGGATTTCCCACTCCTTTGTCCATAGCTTCTACATCATTGATTTGCAAACATTCAACTACCATCTTCAAGCAAAACAAAAACAAATCAATCTGTTCATCTTTGAGCTTCCCCTTCTGTGAAATCTTGTTTAGCATCTTGACTGTGGACATTTCAATGTGGACATCAGAGAACAATAACTTTTAAAAGGTTCATTACTCTCCACTCAAGTTCATTTTCAGAAGCTTTGCATTCAGTTAGCCTTTCTTCTCCTTCCTGCAGATGTGGCATGGCTGTTAGATTGTCCTTTTGCCCTGAGGCTCCCATGTCAGTTATGCCCCGATGCCTATTCTCATAGGGTTTTAATTGCCTATAACATTTTATTGTTCACCCTCTTCAGCCTCCTAAACTCTATTTATTTCTCAATGTACCATCTTGTTCATGAATCTTTCCATTCATTCATATAACAAATGGTCACCTTCTAAGTGGTAACATTGTTCTTAGGTGCTGGGAGTACAGCAGTGAGCAAATCACAAATAGTCTTGCCTTATAACGCTTACATTCTTGTGGGGGAAGATAAATAAGATAAATAAAATGTATGGTAAGTGAGATGGTAGTAAGTCTGAGGAGAAAAAAAAATAGTCAAAGGAGATAAGGAGTCATGGGGGAGGTACGGTTTAAGTAGAGTGGCCAGGGAAGGTTGCATAAGTCATTACTGCAGCAAAGCCTCTGAACTCTGATTTCTCTAAATTCTTCAGTCTGTAAGTAGTTAATCTCAATTAAACAATTGGGTGATAATTGTTTCATGATAATCTGTTTATTAAAAGCAGAGTGGAAAGCACTCGGGTTCTGAAATTAGACATAAGTTTGAATATAGATTTAGTTGCCATGTAAACTTGGATAAAATATATAACCTCTCTAAGACTATACTTTTATGATCTATAAAATGAAGTTAATGATGCCTTATAGGTTTGTTAAGAGGATTAAATGAAATAGCAAAAATGTAGCATCTAACATTGCTTGGAATAAATGTTAGAAATTTAACAAATGTTAAATTTAACAAATGTTAGAAATCCTATTGTCTCCTCTATGTGGAATCCTATTGTCTCCTCTTAGTGTCACCCACAGGAGCTAGTTCAGTGCTGGGCATAGAATAGATGTGTAATAGACATGTTCAGTAATCAGTGTCCTATTATTGGTTCAGCTTTTATTTCATTAATTTATTCACATGACATTTACTAAGCACTTTCTGTATATAAGGTGCTATGAATATTAATACAACCCTAAGGTGTTTATAATTTAATAGAGGAAATAAAACAAACACACAAATTAAGCTAGAATGTAAAGATAAAAGTAAAGACAAATACAATAAGAGGCAGGCACAAAGTGATATTGGTATTCACATGAGATTGCCTCCTCAGTGGAGAGAAAGTTTTAAGAACAGGTGACATTGGAACTGTGTCCTAAATTTCTGAAAGAGTTTTAAAGGAGATTTCAAAAAAAAAAAAAAAGAGCAGACAGAAAATGAGCAGAAACTAGTGGATGGAAAATAGCCTTCAGAACTCAAGAGACTGGCAGGTGGTTCAGTGTGGGTCACAGTGACTCTCAGCTCTGGCTGTGGAGTAGATACTGGAGGCCCTTTAAAAGATACTGCTATTCATTACTACCCCCCAGGAATTCTGATATAGTTGGTCTAGGATGGGACTTAAATATTGTCGATGTTAAAAAGAAGAAGAAGAAGAAATTCTTAAAGAGGTTTTTGTTGGTTGGTTGGTTGGTTTCGAGACTGAGTCTTGCTCTGTCGCCCAGGCTGGAGTGCAATGGCGCGATCTCGGCTCACTGCAACCTCTACCTCCCAGATTCAAGCAATTATCCTGCCTCAGCCTCCTGAGCAGCTGGGATTACAGGCACCCACCACCATGCCTGGCTAATTTTTGTATTTTTGGTAGAGATGGGGTTTCACCATGTTGGCCATGTTGGTCTTGAACTCCTGACCTCAGGTGATCCGCCCGCCTCAGCTTCCCGAAGTGCTGGGATTACAGGCGTGATCCACCATGTTGGGCCTCAAAGAGGTTTTAATGTGCAGCCATGGGCTGAGACCTCCTGGGCCAGAGTATAGTATAGGGGAGAGGTTCAAGATCAGCCAAGAACCATACATTGAGGCCATATTGTAGAGGCCTTGTTTCAGATTAAGGAATTTGATTTTAATTTAGAAAGTCATTGCCCTTGAATCAGGGAATGATAGCTGGACCACTTCTGAGCTTCCGGGATAGTTGATCAGACTTTTAAGGCATTTGTTCCTCAATGCTCCTGTCTTCATTGTATTACTGTGATTTGGGTACATTTCTTATATGCCCTATAAGCATACCAAAGGTGAAAAGGGGGTTGTACTCATCTTTCCATCTTCTTCAGTACCTAACATCGTCTTACATTTATATACCCTATAAGTGTTTGTTGAATGAGTGAACGAATTAGTCAAGAATCAGAGCTGCAATTTGATTTGGGGTCCATACATCAAATCAGGAGACTGTTGCAATATGAGCACCTGAGTAAGAACACTGGCATCAGGGCTGGGGAGAAGACACCCGTAATACCTACTGCAGAAGAAGTGGTTCTATTTTGTCCTTTAAAGGTGGCCAAATCACTCACCCATCAAACTGACTCAGAGTTAAAGCGGACTAGGAAAAACATGGAGATAATGAAAGAAATAGGCAAGCCATGTGAATTTAGGAGAAGATAGATTTTAAATTGTTTGCATTGAAACTTCAGAGATACATCCAGATTGAGCTGTTTCTCAGGCAGATGGAAATGTAGGTTTGATCTTTGGAAAGAGGTTAAGAGATTTACATTTATAACTTAAGCATAGATAAGGAAAAAATGAAATGTGAGGGAAAAAATTGTTCGACCTGAATAGGGAGATGGAAAGTAGTGGTTCTGAGCAGAATTTCAGACAGTTTCATCAAGTCATTGATTTTCTTAAAAATAAATACTATAATAATTTGGGGCTTTCTATTGTTCTTTACCTGAAATATAACTAAATTCTGCTTTTTCTTTATCAACATTTTCCCACTGCACTATCTGTTCACAGCTTGATGAAAAATTCCGGGACCTCCCTGAGCCCTTTGGCCCCCAGAATGTGATAAGCAGCCTAAGCCCAGCCTGGTGTCCTTAACTTCTCCTCCTGCAAACAGGGTGAACAGATAGACCCCAAGATCTAAGTTCAGGAAGGAGAAGCCACCACATTCTCCAGTCCAAATTTTTTAGTAATAAAACTGAACTTCTATTTTGATTTCCTTTTGGCTCCTGGAATCTTTTTTTTTTTTTTTTCTGAGACAGAGTCTGGCTCTGTCATCCAAGCTGGAGTGCAGTGGCATGATCTCGGCTCACTGAGCCTCCACCTCCTGGGTTCAAGCGATTCTCCTGCCTCAGCCTCCGAGTAGCTGGGAGTACAGGCGCGCGCTGCCACACCCGGCTAATTTTTGTATTTTTAGTAAAGATGGGATTTCTCCCTGTTGGCCAGGATGGCCTTGGTCTCCTGACTTCGTGATCTGCCCGCCTCGGCTTCCCAAAGTGCTGTGATTACAAGCATGAGCTACCACGCCCGGCCACGTTCTTAATTTGTTAAGAATCCTTAGAGAAGGAGAAGTAACCAATTTGCCTACCCCCAAACCTTCTGTACTTATAAACCTTAAATCTTTGTACAGCAGTCTGGTCATATATTGAATCTAAAGATATAGCCATACTCATCTAGGGATTTGATAAAATGTTCTGAAATGGACATTTTAGCTGCAGGGAGGCAAAACCCCAGAGACCTTTGCATCAGCTTGTGTTCTTGGAAAGAGAGCCTCCAATTCAGACCACCCATCGCTGGAAGCTTTAGGATCCAACAGTTCCCTAAGGGGCCTTAGCTCCTAGCTAAAGTCTCCTGACTAAATGGATTGATTTCCTATCTTCCCATAAGGGACTGTGTTGACTCATTCCATCCACCCCGTATTTACCTCTATCACCAGCAGATGGTATCCCCATCCAGCTCTCTCCTGAGGACCCTGCTTCCCCCGCAGCCCTCTCAGCAGCTGAAGAGGTTTCTTTCATCCTTCCTACTGTGGCTCCACATTGCTACCTTCACACATTTCTCCTGTCTCAAGAACTGTAGACCCTTTAAAGCACAAGTTGCTATTACCCACTAATGTTTAAGACACTCCTTATTTGCTGAAGATTTTAGAACTTGGCTCACTATCTTCCTCTTTGTCATTATTGTCAAAGTCTTCAACATCCACGTAGGTAGATCATCTGTCTGTAGTTGATTATTCCTCCACTTTATCTCCATAGTTCTTTCCCTGCACACCCTCTTAGCTACCTACCCCCATAGTCCTACCCTAGATCTTGTCGTCACCAACAACCACACCACCTCTAAAATCTCCAGGTCAAGTGTCCCATTCTCTGATCCCCACCTTCTTTTTCTACAGCTCAGATACTGGGATAGCTCCACTCCACCAGTGTTTAATTTTGGACCTCCACTCCAACACCCTGTATGTTTTTCATTACCCATCACTCCCTCCTCCCTGCCCGCCTCAGGTTCTCATTTCTCTTCTTCCCTATTTATGTTCCATGCCCATGACTAGGTATTTCACCCTCGACATTCAGCCTCTATGCCCCTTCCTCTCTCACTTCAACAGTCCAACTCTAATTAAACTCTGAGCCTGTCCCTGAGCAGCTGACTGTGGCAGTCAACCACACTGACTGGCTTTGGTTTGAATAATGACCACAGGTCTCAAATCAGCATTTGAGAAATCTTGCTACATTTCCCTGGTAAATTTGTTCTTCAAACTCCTCCAATATCTCCTCTTCTGTTATTCTCAGCTGATGACCTGGCTGATATTGCATTGAGGAAACAGAAGCAATTACACTAGAACTACTTCATTTCTCATCACTAGAGCCACCTGTCCACCTGTGTCTGTGTCGTGTCTCCTCCTTTCCTTTGGTAACAGTTTATGAATGGACCACCCTTGCTCCTCTCTAAGGCTAGGCATTCTGCTTATGCTTCAGACCCCAGCTCTCCTCGCCAGCTTAAGTATTTTGCTCCCAAAATTATTCTTTCTTTCCCTTATTACCAAATTCCTCTCTCTGCTGATTGACTCCTATCACCATAAAATCATGTGGCAATATCACTCATCTTCAGAAAAGGAAAGACAAGACCCCTCTTGACTCCACAGTGCCCTCTAGCTATCTTGTTTCTCTGCTCTTTTTCACAGCAAAGCACCTTGAGTTGTCTATAGTGTTCTTTTGCCTCACCTCCAGTTCACTCTTATTTTTCTTCACTTTTTTGAAATACACATACAAGACAGCATATATAATTCATAGAGTATTACCAATGTTTTTAACACCTTGTGCATCCTTTCCCAGTAGTGTGCCCCTGCCTCCACTGCTTAAGTAACCACTCTCTTGAATTTGTGCCATCATTTACTTGCTTGTCTTTTCTTTCTTTCTTTCTTTCTTTTTTTTTTTTTTTGAGACAGAGTCTTGCTCTGTTGCCCAGGATGGAGTACAGTGGTGTGATCTTGGCTTACTGCAACCTCTGCCTCCCAGGTTGAAGCGATTCTTGTGCCTCAGCCTCCCAAGTAGCTGGGACTACAGGTGCCCGCCACCACACCTGGCTAATTTTTTTGTATTTTAGTGGAGGCGGGGTTTCACCATGTTGGCCAGGCTGGTCTTGAACTCCGGAGTTCAGGCAATACACCCACTTTGGCCTCCCAAAGTGCTAGGATTACAGGCATGAACCACTGTGCCTGACCCCCACTTGCTTTTTTTTTTTTTTTTTTAAGTAATTTTACAATATATGTATGTATCCCTAAATACTACATTTTTGTTTGCATGTTTTGGACTTATCTATATGGAATCTTATTATATATTCTCCTATGACTTGCTTCTGTTGCTCACCTTTAGATTTTTAAAAAATTCATATTGTGTATAATTCATTTTCACTGCAATATGGTATTCTACTGTATGATATTACAGTTTATTTTTCCATTGTATTGTTGATAAACACTTCGGTCACTTCTGGATTTTTTGCCATTACAGACAAAGCTACTATGGACATCCTCGTACTTGGCTCCTAGCACATGTGTGCAATAATTTCTGTAGGGCATATACTGAGGAGTGGAATTAGTGGGTTGCCTTTACTTGACGTTACCTAATTATTCTCTGAAGTGTTGTATCAATTTATACTAATAGAAGCACTGGATGAAAGTTCCCATTCCACCATATGTTTGTCAAAACTTGGTGCTATCTGACTTTTTAAAATTTTGCTAGTCTGTTAGTTAATTAATGGCATCTCATTATGGGTTTTTATTGTTGTCGTTGTTGTTTGTTTTGTTTTCTTTTTCTTCAGACAGGGTCTCGCTCTGTCACCCAGGCTGGAGTGAAGTGGCACAATCCCAGCTCACTGCAGCCTCAACCTCCTGGGCTTAGGTGATCCTCCCACCTCAGCCTCCCAAGTAGCTGGGTGTTCCCCCACATCTGGCTAATTTTTGCATATTTTGTAGAGGCGAGGTTTCACCATGTTGCCCAGGCTGGTCTCTAATTCCTGGGCTCAAGTGATCTGCTCACCTCAGCCTCCCAAAGTGCCAGGATTACAGGTGTGAGTCACTGCGCCTGGCTCATTATGGTTTTAATCTGTATTTCCCTATTTACTAATCAGCTACTTTTCAATAATTATGGACTTACATGTTTTCTGTCTTGTGAAATGCCTATTTGTATTTTTGGCCCATTTTTCTATTGGGCTAATTGTCTTTTCCTTATTTATTTGTAAGAATTTCTTACATATTCTGAATACTAATCCTTGATCAGTTATATGTTACAATTATCTTCTCCCAGTTTTTAGCTTGTCTGTTTACTGTTGTTATGGTGCCTTAATGAACAGAAATTTCTTGAACTATAAGAAATTACTTATATGTGATGATTTTGACTTACACAGACTATTCCATGTGGTTCCTGGAGAGCTCATTAAAACACAGACGGGGCTGGGGCTGGTGGCTCACACCTATAATCCCAATACTTTTGGAGGCTGAAGCAGGAGCATCACTGGATGCCAGGAGTTCAAGACCAGCCTGGTCAACATAGGGAGACCCCCATCTCTACAAAAATCACTGGAGTGCAGTGATTGCACTACTGCACTCCAGACTGGGCAGCAGAGCAAGACCTTGTCTCTAAAAATAATAATAATAATAATTAGCTGGGCATGCTGGTGCATACCTATGATCCTAGCCACTCAGGAGGCTGAGGTGGGAGGATCACTTGAGCCCCAGTGTTCGAGGCTACAGTGAGCTATGATCATGCTATGATCATCCTATGATCATGCCACTGCACTGCAGCCTGGGTAGCAGTGAGACCCTGTCTCTAATAAATAAATAAATAATAAAAATTTAAGAACACAGATTGCTGGACCACACCTCCAGAGTTTCTGACTTGGTAGTTCTGAGATGGAGCCTTAAAATTTGCATTTCTAGAAAGTCCCTAGGTTATGCTGCTGATCCAGGACCACACTTTAAGAAACCCTGCCTCGACCAGGTCTGTCTTCTGAACATCTTTGCCAATCCTCTCTGCATGGTTCCTTAGAGATTACACTCTGTTGCCTAAAACATAATCCACCTCTTCTGCTCTTGACCTATCAATTTTTGGGCCCTGGGTCACCTTAATTGACTTTTTACCAGGTCTTGTCAGTCCTGGGTACAGATAGCTAGCTGCCTAAGGAATGCTTGCAATATTAATAAATGCTACCTTTTTGTTCAAAGTTAATAGGTAGCTTTTAAAATGGCCTAGTATTATTGATTAGCTGACTTTGTAGTCTCCTTTAGGAGTATAAGTGTGCTGAAGTTATTCTGATACAATGTTAAGTCATGAATCAAACTCATTGTCCTGCCATGCTCCAGTACCTAGTCTCCTTCCCCAAAACCCTACCCGCTTTTTTCCTTCAAAATTGCACTTCAGATCTGCATCCTTTCCTGTCGTCAGTTAGTCCCCTACATCCCCATTCCTATTTGTGATACCCATGTATTTTTCTGGGACATGAATAACAACCTCAAACATCTTAATAATAAAGCCTCAGATGGGTAACAGGAATACACTGTAAAAATTAAATTACAATATTTAAGCCTTCCTTGTAGTTTATTTAGAGCCAGGTTTCCCAGCAGTGACACTGTTGGCCTTCTGGGTGGATGATTCTTTGTTGTCTGGGCCTGCCCGGTGCACTGAGGGCGTTCAGCAGCAGCAGTGGCCTCTACTCACCATGCCAGTGGCACTCCACCTCACCCCGTGTGGCCATCCCAAATGTCCTTTGAGGACAAAAACCTCCTCTGGTTGAGAACCACTGATTTAGAGACATCTCATGCCTTACTTGAATTTTCAGGGTTTTTTTTTGGTTTTTTTTTTTTGTTTGTTTGGTGGGAAATATTGTCAGCTGGTTTGGGCCTTTTAAAATTTCAACTCCCCAAGCCCTTTTAATCTTCTCCTCCATCACTTTTTTATCATATACTTCTCTTTGTTTCTGACTAAAAGAGGGCATTGTATTTTCATGATTTTTTTTTTAAACTGATTCTCCATCACATTTCTCCAAGACAAAGGGCAGCTCCCACCAAACACAGGGAAGCAGACCCCAGGACACACTTCAGATTCTTTTCCTGCCCTTCCTGCAAGTATTACTCTCACCATAGGATGGTGGTAGTTACTGTGATTAATATACTTTTAACTGTAATGCGATTAGAGAAAATCATGCCAAAATTGCTAGAGCTAAAACTTGACCTGCCCTGACAGGATGATGAAAACTCAATACCCTTCTCCCTGACCCTCCCCACCCGCCTCACTCCCCAAATAGTCTTGCTTCTTAATGAGTAAGAGTAGTTTAAGCTGCAATTATTTCCTCTTACACTGACTGTCCTTTTCACCCTCATTACTCTTTGGATGTATAATGGGGAGATAGCTGCTTGCAGACTAGCAAGGAGGTCTGGTGAATGGCAGCAATACAGACGTACTCGGGAAGAGTGCATTCCACTCTCAGAACAACCTGCCCAAACTGAATGAGGCTCACAAGTGGAGTGGGCAGAGCTTTTTACAATTTCAGTTTGAAATGCCACTTTTCTAGTTTTTGTGGCTAAAATAGTAAATAATTTTGTGGGTTTTTTTTTTTTTTCAGCTGCTCTTAGTTTGACATTTGCTGAGCCCTTCTTGAATTTACTTTTGCAGAACAAGACTATTTGTACCCCAACCATTTGGACCATTAGGCCACTGCTCCTTTTTAGTTGCATTTAGGGACCTTCTCCAATTCAATCTCTTTCTACATGAGCAGAGCACCTATTCATTCAAAGGGAACACCATGACACAGCCGGAGACTATGCCTCTGGAGTGTAAGAAGCTTTGTGTCTGCTTCCTAATTTCAGAAACTCGGAGTTGCTTATTTACCAGATATCAACCAAGCTCTGGGTACCAGGCACTTTTGTACATTTCTAATTTTGTCTTAGCTGAGATAAATACCAACTACCCCGAAGTACTGTAAGATGTACAAGTACCTTATTAATCATCCAAAAAAAAAAAAAGCCTAAGCAATAACAATGTTTTGTATTAGTTTGAGGATTAGATGAATTCTATTTGTAGCTATATTTTCCTAGGTAGCAGTTCTTATAAATAGACATTTCATAACCACTAATCAAAATAAGTCAATGCCTTGGTTATCTGTAATTTTCTTTCACTACAAATTTAGACACTGGAATAGCACTGAAATAAGGAGTAATGATCTTAATTGTGTATTTCTTGGTAAATGACAGAATTCCTCCATATATATGATTTTGTTTGATTTTTTTTTTAATTGGCACTATGGGCAAAGGAAGAAACTTTGGGGCAATGAATGGTTTTTAAAACATAGGCTGGGTGAAATGGCTCATGCCTGTAATCCCAGCATTTTGGGGGGCTGAGACGGGAGGATTGCTGGAGGCCAGAAGTTTGAAATCGCCCTGGTCAATATAAGGAGACCCCATCTCTACAAAAATTTCAAAAAATTAGCTGGGTATGGTGGCATGTACCTGTGGGTCCAGCTGCTTGGGAGGCTGAGGTGGGAGGATCACTTGAGCTTCAGAGGTCAAGGCTACAGTGAGCAATGATTGCATGCCACTGCATTCCAGCCTGGGGGACAGAATGAGACCCTGTTTTAAAAAAAAAAAAAAAAGGGAAAGAAGAAAGAAAGAAAGAGAGAAGGAAGGAAGGGAGGGAGGGAGGGAGGAAGAAAGGAAGGGAAGAAAGGAAGGAAGAGAGAGAAAGAGAGAAAGAAAGAAAGAAAAGGAAGGGAGGGAGGGAGGAAGGAAGGAAGGAAGGAAGGAAGGAAGGAAGGAAGGAAGGAAGGAAGGAAGGAAGGAAGGAAGGAAGGAGAGAAAGAAATCTATACACCCAAAGACCTAAACATTATCCCTGACGAGCGTGACCACCTTGCTTATCAAAAGGAGAAGAGAGGTTCTCATTTGGTGGCGGTAGCTATCTAAACCAAGGCACTTGCTGCAAAACCTAGAAACCTGGGGAAATGACGAATAAAGGAGCCAAGCAAAATCAGCATTAAGGAAAGGGGGAAGAAGAAAATATAAAGACTGGAAGACAAAGAAGGGAGATGATTGGAAAGAGAAGTGAAGATTTCAACACTGATGTGAGAAAGTGACAGCATACGTTACAAAGAAATTGGGAAAAATTAAATACTTCTTCAGGGTGGGAGCAGGCCAACATAACGGAACAGTCTTTTAGGACACCCAGCCCTCAGAGCTCCAGACACCTCACTTCATACCAGTTCATACCCAGTAACTGCTCTTCATAGCAAATCTCCTTCTCGATGAAGAAAAGTTTGAATCATTTTTGCTATTTTCATCACCCAAACCTCCAAAATTACCTAAAGAAAAAAAGAAGTTTGCTTAATTTTCCCTGTAATGAAAGTCTGTGTGGAATCACTCACTGTCTGACAGGGCTCACTAAATTTGACGTTCCTGTCCCGGATTTATCAGGATACCTCATTACTTCATCATACTATATGTAAGAGTCAACTAGAATACAGTCAACTCATTATTGTTTGAATGATGTAAAAAGGAGAGGTTGATAATCCAAAAGGGTATGCAAGCCTCTGTGATTTCTACTTGGTTATTTACATTTGTATTTTGATACTATAAACTTTCTCCTTTGTATTACTATTTTTTTTGTCTTTTTTTTTTTCTTCCTTTTTGTGGAGAACGAGGTCTCGCTATATTACCCAGGCAGGTCTCGAACTCCTGGGTTCAAGCTATCCTCCCGCCTCTGCCTCCCTGAGAGCTGGGATTACAGGCGTGAGCCACCGCGCCGGCTCTCCTTTGTATTATAACAATCTGTTTACCCATCGGTCTCCTCCACTAGACTATCAGCATCTTGACTGCAGGAACCATCTTAGTATCCAAAACCTAGAGCACAGTCTCTGGCACGTAGCTGGGGTTTAAAAAATGTTAGATAAACGATTGAAGAAAAAGATGTATCTGATCTGAGAAATCACTGCAAACAAAGTAATGCCTCCACACAATGAAAACACTCAGTAACACCTGGAAAGCTTAACTGCTTGTCTCTCAGACTGCTGCGAAGCCCCCAACCTCAACCAAAGTGCCCTACTGTAAATCTTCTCCCAGAATAACGGAAGTGGTTAAGTGTTCAGGTGTCAAAATGCTACCCTGCTGGGCTGCAGGCCACATACAAAGTTATATTACATTGAGTTTGAAATGCTAACAAAGCAAGTAATTAAGCTGAGTAAGTGCTAACTTGCTTGAAAGCAAGATTTGAAGCTGATAAACCAAAATGCTGATAATTAAGAGTTGATTATACAGCTTTGTTGTTTCTCTACCCTGCTAATAGCCTCTTATTCTTGGCATGTAATGATTTCTTCCCCACAAGGGAAACACACACACACACACACACACACACACACACACACACTATCAATCTTCTCCTGTCTCCCATCCTGAATAAGGTGTGACTCCCTTTCTTAAGCTAAATCCTCTCCCTGTGGTCTTGATCCTTTTCTCTCTCTTCTATCTATTACATCTTTTACCTCTCCCTCTCCATGAATTTCTTTTCCGTTTACACACGTGCTCAGGATTTACCAACCTTAAGGAAAAAAAAAAAAAAGGCAAGCCAGCAAATGATAGTAGGAGAATCTTCCCTTACTCTACATTCCCTTAATTCTCTCCCATCTTTCTCCTCTGTATCCCTTAACCTCTTGGAAAAGGAATCTGTGTTCCTTGCCTCCTCAACTTGATGACTGATTGCTATTTATTCCCTTAAACACTTCTCCTGGTTTCTCCACTCTAATGAAGCTCTTTCAGAAGCTATAAATAATTCTTAATTGTCAGATTCCAGAATCTTTATTTGCCTCCATCTCTGCAATCTTTCACATGGTTGACCTGCCCCTTTGGTAGAACTATACCCTTTTGTGACTTCCATGACATTTTACCTTTCTGGTTTTCTTCTTCCTTCTCTTATTACTCTTCTCACCCTCCCTGTTCTCCTTCTTTCTTCTCCTTCTTCCTTTCTGGTAAGAGAGGAAAAAAAACTAATATTTATTGATATGCAAGACAAATTATATGTCAGATATTGTGCCAAGTTTTCAAACATCTTTTATTCTCACATCAACCCTAGGATATAGATATTCTTATCTCCATTTTGAAAATTATTTTTAATTGTGGTAAAATACACATAATGTAAAATTTACCATACGCATCATTTTAAGTGTACAGTTCAATGGTATTAAGTACATTCACATCATTGTGCAACCATTACCACCATCAATTTCCAGATCTCTTTTCATTTTCCCAAACTGAAACTCTGTCTCAATGAAACAATAGCTCTCCATTCTTCCCTCCTCCAGCCCCTGGCCACCGCCATTCTACTTTCTTTCTTTGTGAATTTGACCACTCCAGGTACCACAAATAAGTAAAATTGTACAGTATTTGTCTTTTTGTGGCTAGCTTGTTTTATTTAGCATGATGTCCCCCAAGGTTCATCCATGTTGTAACATGTGCCAGAATTTCTTTCCTTTTTAAGGTGGAATAATATTCCATTGCATACACATACCACATTTTGTTTATCCACTCAACTTACAATCATCCCCATATAAATGGTGAAACTGTGGCTCAGACTAGTGCAGTCAACTCATTGAGATTGCACAGCTTTTCCTTATGGGGAAGCATTCTTCTAAATTCTATCCTTAGTCTTATTTCCTCTTCCCCTCTCCCTCTCTCTCTCTTCCCTCTCTTTGCTGATCTGCTCCCATATTTTTAATTTTAATCTCCATCCATGTGGCTGTTTCTTAAATACATATCTCAAATATATCCTTGGTACTGAATCTAGTTCCCTATTTCCAGTAGATCCAACAAGAATATTCCCCTGTTGCTTTCAACTCACTATGTATAAAACCCAAGTGCATCATCATCTGATCCTCAAAACAGGCTTGACTTTCTCACACCCCTATTGTTGTTAATGGCACCACAAATTTCCCAGTCATCTGGACCCTAAACCTCTGAGTCATCCTTGAGCCTCTTTCTCCACATCTCCCAAATTCCATAAATCCTAAAGTCAGTCCTGTCAGTTGGGTCTCCCTAATCATCTTCATGCCCATTCCAGCCTTGCTGTGCCTGCAGAAGCGGTCCTACAGTCTGTTGGGTCTAAGAGCTTGGGCTGGGTTTAAGTCCCAGCCCAGCCACTCGCTGGCATGGAGAGGACAGAAAGTGTTCGGCTAGTCACCTGACCTCACTGAGCCTCAGCTTCCTCATCTGAGGGAGAGAACCTAATGAACAAGGTATATTGATCATTAAATGAAATATTATGTATGAATAGTTCAGCACAGTGCCCAGCATTTAGTAGATGCTAAGTAAATGGTAATTCTTTCTTCTTTTTAAAAAAATTCTGTCTTCCTTCTTCTAATTCACTAGCCGCCTTCCTTCATGAGGATTTTTTCTCTCTCTCTCAGAATTCTCTGCCGGAAACAAACCACTGTGTTTTAGCATTATGTTTTATATTATAATGCCCTTGATTCTGTGTACGAATCAGAGGACAGTGACTGTGTTGACCCTTTATATTTGTGTTTCAACCATCTTGAAGGGAATTATCATCTCCTGAACTGCTTTATGAATATTGTTTTATAAACAACAATTGTGACCTGCAAAATTTATTGAGCCCAACCTCATTTTTTAAAGGACAGCTATAAAGTCAGTGGAATAGCATTTCCATGATTAAGAGCAGTTGGAGGGATTAATGGAGAGGCAGCATGAGCTTATTCCTAACTTTGAGTGTGTCAGGAGTTTTAACTGGGATAAGTGGAGTCACCAAACATCTCTTCCCTGTCCCCCGTATTATTTTGCAAGAAGACAGGCAAACTTATACATTTTTCAGCAGAAGGGACATCTGGGTAGAAGAAGATTGCCTTCAGTTCGCGGAGTAAGGGCATGCAAGCAATTAAATCCCAACTTCCTCATCAGCAGTCTGTACTCGGGGGAGCTGTCCAGAGTAGCCAGGCCACATCCAGCCACATTGGAGATAGGAATTCCATGTATGGATCCTAAACTAACTGTGTTCCTTCCCTAGCTGGGTTGCTGTGTTTCTGAAAACCCATTAGCAACAAAAACAATAACAATAAAACCCCAAACAATCTTTATAAGTAGGTTGGAAAAAAATTTTATAATGCATGAAAAAAGTAGACTTGTGATGGTGCACTTCAGATTAATTCTTTCTGTTAACATTTTGAAATGTTAAGTAAATAGGTAGTGAAAATGGGGATGGCACTAGTTCTTCATCTTGTGTTAGACATCCAGGTCTAGCCATGTCTGTACTTCTCTAAACTTGACGTGTGTATTCACTGAGATTGCTGCTGAGTCTACCTGAGATCATGAGGCTGCTTACTCATCAGTGAACAGCATGACCACCCTTGGTACACACTCCAGCTTCAAGCTAATGGTTCGGGCATATCTAAAATGACCAATCTCTCCAAACACTTGGGTTGAATTCATTACCCCTGCCTCATTCCTGAAGTGCATAATCAAATTCTAAAGACCGATTGCTTGATATTCATATTTCTTTTTCCTACAGCAGGTTTTACTCAGCAAAAAATGGACAGTACTACTCAATGGGTAACTTAGCAGTTCACAAGCCATGTTATGTTTTGTGCTTGTTGTATTTTTATCTCATGAGTAAGACTGTAATTCTGAATGTTTGCATATTGTCTTCTGAGTGTTCTCTTCTCCTGATAGCCTTCCTTCTCATCTTTTCTCAGTCTGTCTCTTATGAGTCCTGTAAATAGGAGCCCCTGGTATTCCATGTACATGTTTTGTGAAAATGGCAGACTCTGCTACTCACTTTCCTTTATTCATAATTAACTATCTTGGCCCAAATCCTATTTTTCTCCCATTCTAATTGAGAATTTTGGTTCTCTTCTCTCTACATTGAGTTGAAAGTCCCCAGAAACCCAGTAGCAGACTGGTTGTTAACTTGGTTTGGTCCCAAAAGAACCTTAACAAAATCTTCTTTCTACTCTTATGAATCAAATTCCCCAAACTCTTTTGAATAAACCATCCCAGTTTCCTCTGAGCTGACTGTTAGAGTTGGGTCATGGAGTTCAGGGTGAACGTATTAACTCAGAAAGTCAAACTCCAGTGTTTTGGGGGCTGTGGGTGAATTGATTCTTGAAGAATATTGTGCCCATTTATTTGCCTATTCTCTTTTGTCCCTGCCCAGCACCTCAACATAGTGATATTAAATTTTATAAATGTGGCTCAAAATTTGACAATTATTATATTTGATATTGGACTGCAGCCATCCTCTCAGGCATCTCTGCCCTCACTTTTCTCCACTCTGAGTACTTGCCTCCGAGTGAAGGGTTCAAGAATAAATGCATTACCAAAAAGAAGGGAAACAGTCTTTGAACTTCTGAGTGGAGAACTGTAAAGTGACCAAGAATTTGATTACTAGTCAGGCTTCTAGATGGTTTATTAATGAAGCAGTGCATTCTCCACGAGGGGAAAGAAATGCCATTAATGTTACACTCTCGGCACGAAAGTTCCTATTTAAGGAAAAGTAAATGCATAGCCTGTGCCATGTCAGAAAACTAATTTTAATGTTAACAATGAGTTGAGTATTCTTGTCGTTATGAGAAAATATTCCAGCCTTCATTGCCTTCCACAAATAAGTTGCTGGAAGTAAACGAGGTGTGCTATTTCAGTACCAATTTAGCAATACCTCTGCTCTATTATCAGCAACATGCACAGTTGGTTCATGGCAGAATGCAAGCCACTCTTGTCTGTGAATAAGCATCAGGCTGACTGTGCAGGATGATAATTGCTCTGCCTGCACTTCCTTTGGCACCTACTGATCTCTGCTAAGTGGTTAGTAAAACATATTTTTGAAGGAATGTCAAGCACTTCTAAAAATTTGAAGGACTTCGTTTGTGATTGTTCTTTTTCTTATGTTTAAGTTTGAAGAAAGTTCATGCCAAGCCATTCCACGATTGCCGTTACTCCTTGCAAATGTCTGAAATAGCAGGGTGCCAGTGTGTCTGTGCTTGGCATCTTTTAATCAGTGGTGTTTTCTTTTGCATGATACTGTGACACTGGCTGGATGTGTTGGGATATCAAGTGACGGACTTCAAATAGATGGCAAATTCACTAAAGTGAAAATGATTGTGATAGTTCCCTCATTTTCCCCCGCAGTGTATGTAAAACTGACTTTTAAAGTGTTTAGTGGATAATAGATCATGTAAGGTCAGTGCTAGCCATGGCGGCCATGGCTATTATTTTCCCTTTTCATGGGAGTGTGCTCAGCAAAATGAGATTGTCACACTCTTTTTTTGAGAGGACAGCGACAGACAGTTAAAAGCCTCTTCATGTAAGGATGTTATTTCATAAAGACACCAGTACTGGATTATCCCCTTCACTTTAAACTTCTGCCAGCTTGTACAAAGAGATAAAACAAAATAGCCCTGGTCCCAGGGGTGGGGAAGTGCTGGCCAGCGCAGCCTGGGTCCACAGGCTTTCATTTTGATTAGTCACATGTGAGGAAAATTCACTTAGGCTGAGAGGTAAATTTAATACCAGTTATGCCCATGCTGTTCATATCACAACCATTTTCACATGATGCCACTTAATTCCCTAAGAAGCAGAAAGGTAAATCGGTGGCTGGCCAGCAAAGGTGTCACAATGCATTAAGACCAGGACTCGCTGCAGGGGATAATGGTTCTGATTGCTGTTGACTCATGTCTCCACCAACTGCCTCATGTAAAATAAGTGACATTTAAAAGACATCAAGATGTGAGAAGAGGTAAGGGAGAGAGAAAGAGAGAGGAGGGTAAAAAGTATGCGCTACTAAACTTGCCACCCGAATGTGCAGTTTCTTTTCCACCCTAAGTGGTAGGAAATGATAACTCGACATGCCATGGGTGACCTGCACTGAGCTTTTAACTTCCTGTCTTGTGTTTTTAGAGAAAAATCTGTAAAATTGCTTCTGGGAACTGCTCCAACATGTTATCATTTATTTCCAATTTAATTTTTTTTAAACTCTTATTCTTTTGCCCTCACATATCAGTCTATTCATCTCTTTAAAAGCTTTAGGCTGAATCAAGTTAGGCAGTGGTAGACAACAAGAGGCAGTCTACTTTCTGAAGGCCCATTTATGTCTATTTTTATAAAGAGAATCAAATTCCAGTTTACAGTAAGCATATGCTTCAGTTGACATCTGTTTCTAAGACTTGGACGCTTTGTTTGCATAACAGTCACCAATAAATGGCCTTGTTTTAAGTCTGCTCACTGAGTTGTATGTGGGTTGTTCAGCTGGGGATTTTAGTCGCAGCTGATCCCCTACCGCTCATAGCTGATAGGAAGGGGGAAAATCCGAGAAGCCCAGTCCTATTTATTAATGCAGATTTTAACATTCTCAATGAACCACTTATCCAGTGTGATTCGGCAACCAAATCCTTATTTGCTCAGGCAGAGGAGGGGGTGTTCTTAAAGTGTTGAATTAAAGCTTTTACCAGCTTTTTTTTTTTTGGAGGGGGAGGGGAATGGGGAGGAAGAAGCAAGAGCAAGGTCCTTTCTTTAGCCAGTCTCTGATCATTTGGAATACAATGAGATTGAATCTTTAAACAGGACATCAGAAACCAAGCTTATGTTTAATGAATTTGTTGTAAACTAAGACGATCAGATGTTTGTAGAGCCCTAAATGTTGGCCCTTTGTGCAAAGTCTTGATGATTTTATTCGATACCACTTAAATATCAGTTTAGAGTTTGATAGAACAGGGTTATATTTCCTTCATTTATCTGGTTATCTGGTTTTTGTTTCATTTTAAAGCATATCTGATTCTGCATGCGTGGGAAACGGGCACAATATTAAAATATTTCAAGATGTACATGTGACTGTCTTTAGAATTGTTACTGCTAATTAAAGAAGTTACTACTTGTGTTAAGCAGCTTCAAATACAAAGCTAATCCTCAGTCTCAATAAGTCTGCCCTTTTTTTCTCTGCCCCTGAAAGGCATGCCAGCAGTTAAAAATATTAAAAGTCCAAAGATGGGGTCGATGTGCCTTAGAGAGTAAACCTGATTAATAGAGGGCTTTCCTTTAATTCCCTTTTTTACATAGAGGAGATCTAACTGTAATGTATTTGAAAATACGTGTTCACTGACTTAAATACACTGAACTTTTTCCCCTGAATTATTGTGTAATATTCAGTAATCGCTTATGAAATGTGTAACATTTTTCAAGGGGATTTACATATCAACTTTTCCTAGTGGAATCAACAACAGTAGCATGAAATGTATCTACTCCATTTACTCTTATCCAGTGCTCCTACTTTCTTTTTCCCTTTAATTTTTATATATGGTAAAAATTTCATTGAAGAGAGATTTTAGATGACAGGACTGTAATTTTAAACCCAATAGAAGAGGTGTAAGCAATTTGAGCTTAGCTGAAGCATAATCTTAGGTTGTCAAGAAGAAACCCATTCTCCCTATGCTAATCAATCAGTGTATCAACCAACCAATCATCTCTTCAGCTTAGCATATATCCTAAGGTTTGATATATCTATTAACTGCCCATCATGCAGCTGGTCTCTGGATGATGAGATTCCCCCTATCTTGGCATTTGGCGGCAGACGACCAAGCTATCACAGCCTCAGATAAATACCAAAGTGGAGATTTCAATCCTGTTCCTGAATGCAGAGACAATCCAGAAACGTTGAAAATATTCTTAGAAGAGAATACACAGAAAATTACATTTCTCAACACTGTTGTATGTGAAAATTGTATGTATTACATGATTCTCCCTCCCTAGACACAACAATGTAAAATAAAATTACTCTTTTATTATGATTAGAATGCTGGTGATCAAAAGAATTGTTGAAATCTGCTACAAACTCTTAATTGCAAGACAAATTACATGTAGACATTTGAATAAGTAAGACTAATGACCGTGTAGATGATAAATTTCCTGAAAACAAACAGAAGCCCAATTATATAAAGCAAGGCACACAATCATTATAATTCTAGAGAAGGGGGTCACTATTTCTAAATATTGTATGTTGCTTCCTGGCCTCGGTTCAGAGATTCTGATATTAGGTAAGCTGTGGTTGAATGTATCTGTAGCCTCTTCCACCAGCCAGTGTATTGGAACTTGGAAAGGAGGCACGGTTTCTATAAAACTGTTTATTGAGAAATAGAAATTTTTAAAAAAGATTTATATTTAATTGCTAAGCATCTGTGAATATGTTGAAATTGGAATGAGTACGATTCATTTCTTCAAACGCTGATTTCCACCTGGAAGGTAAAATCTCTCCACAAGATGCAAACTCAAATCATGTCCTTCCCACACTATAGTTCAAGTCTCATACTCTGAAAAGAGAACCATAGTGAGGTATTAGGGGACTGAGGTTCTAGCCCAAACTTGGCCATTAACTAGCTAGCCTCTGTGTGCTAAGCAAGCACCTGGATCATTTAGACCTTACTTCATAAATTGCAAGGTCTCTAAAGCACCTATGAAAAATAGTAACGAATTAGTCTCCTGATGAGTAAACACGATTTCATATTCTTCCAAAAGGTTATTGTTTTTCATGTCACTAATGGTATGAATGTAGACTTCTACCATAGTTTTGCTCAGCCAAAATCTCTTCAGTGCTGCTGGGCAGCATAAACAGATGAGAAACATATTCTAGCCTAAATACAACATTCTGGGTTTGAAGCCATTGTTTCAATCATTTGTTGAGGGTGGGGCCAAGGAGGAGAAATGATGGAGTTCACAATAACATGAACCCTTTACTGCTGGAGAGAGAAGGAAATCTGTTTTCTGTCCTGAGAAGTCCAGCATGAGTCCATAGAGACCATGATGACTTCTCCATTCTCAACAACTCAGCCCGTGCACTTTGATCTCAACTTAAGAACACTCGTGTGTCCTGGTGTGAAGGGGCTGATAACAATATAACAGCTCTAGAATTTTTGTATTTTTCCCAACAGAAAGATAATTGTGGTGTCAAGTTCAGAGCAATAGTTCGGTTTAAATAGTGTATTTTGAAAACCTTTCTCGAGGAGTTGTGAGTCTAAGAGAAAACAATTTTCTATATGGGTTAAGGTTACAAATTTTATCATAGCAAAGAGAAAGAGACCAAAAAAAAAAAAAAAAAGCCAGACAGAATCATTTCTCTCTCATAAGTCACTTAAAGTGACCATTCTGGGACTCATTCCAGGCTCCTATGATTAGAGACCTGCATGTTTGTAGATATCCCCAGATAAGCCGCAGATATGAGCACCCATGACATGGGCTCTGCTGAATGAAGCAAAAGGATTGATTTAGAGAAAGATGGCCTATTGAATGTGAATTCTTCCATGTTGCTGGCCTGGAAACTGGTAAGCATGCACCTTTCAGGCCCAGGGCAGTCCTACTCCCCAGAGGATCTATCCTGTCTACTGGTGATAATTGTCCTGCCAGGTCTACAGATTGTGGATATAGATAAGAAAGCCAGTGAAAGTGGATTGAGTGCAATTAGAAACTTATCCACACAAGAATTGACCTGTGATTGCATTTATAGGTAGAATCAGGTCTGGAGTAGAGACAGCATATAAAGCTCAGCAAATAGATCTTGCAAAAGAAGAGGGATTCATTTTTTATTGCTGTGAGTTCTAGGTTTAGAACAATTTGTTGCTGTTCTCCATGAATGCAGCATGACTTCATGTGTGTCGTGTAAACATGCCCCCGAGAAGAAAACAATGAGGTCCCTGTCCTCAAGCAGTTTATGTTCAAAAACAACATAAAGAAAGGGATCAAAGTATTTTAATGAAACCTTGAATGTGGGATCAGCAAATTTTCTTTATCAAAGTATGATTGATTTTTGTGTTTTAAAAGAAAGGTTTGCTCTTCTGTTATGAATTCTTTCAAATAGAAAAAGTGGGCACTAAAATGGGGGCGGGGTGGGGTGAAAGTGAAAAGAAGGAGAGAGAATGAGATGGACAGAGGGGAAACTGAAGGAATCAAGGGAGAGAGAAAGCAATGGGCAAAGTGAAGGGAGGGAGTTCTTTCAGCTTGGAATACATTGGGGACGGAGTGGGAGTATTCACCCAAACTTCAGGCACCAAGGTTTGACCACCAGTTGTAGCTAGAGGGAATCTTCCCACAGGTGTCTTTTCCAACTTGCTCTTGGAGAGACCACCATTAACCAGTACAAAGCCCATGAATCTCTGCAGGATTCTGGAAGCATTGTGCTCAGCCATTAAAACAGTGCGGCAGACAAGGGAAGAAAGCAGGCACAGAGAGGAGAGGGAACATAGTGAATGCTTTATAAACACTCTAAATGGGGGGAAATAATGACCTCTGACTTCTTTGTGGTTCTTAACTCATGCTGCCACAAGATTGGTTATAAGGTCCATATCACACTGTGATATGAAAGTATTAATTGAATAGGGGCAATCAGGATTTCTATGTGAATAATGACTTAGAAATAATATTCTGCCCAGTTCAACAATGGAATGGGGAACCAAGGCTTCACCTGGCTACACAGTTCTTTTGATGAGGTCAGATTTTTTTTAAACTCTGAGGTATATACATTTTGTGTCCTGTTTTAACTCTTGAATCTGATATGAATTTCTTTAGAGTAACTTAAGAAGATGGAATAAAATTAAGGGAAGGCAATATATGATGGACGATAGTATTGTCCTTTAAGTTCGAATTATGACTTTCTGACAGACACCTTCATCAGCTCTCATCTGAATAGTGACTCTTCTATTAAAAACAAACCGTTTAGTTCATAGTAATGAACCAATGTCAGTTTCTTAGTTTTGAGAGGTGTAAGATGTTAACAATGGGAGAAACTGAGCAAATGCTAGGAACTCTCTACTATCTTTGCAACTTTTCTGTAAACCTAAAATTATTCCAGAATAAAAAGCTTATTTAAAGAAAAAAACCCAACCATGTATATGGGCTTTGCCGTGAACATGTTTGAATAAGGGAGCCCTCAGTGCTACATTTATGGGAGCATTGTCTTAATCTTTCTGGAAATGAATGCTCATTTAAATTTGATATCCTGAGAAGCTGATGAGTAACCCTATGCTCATGTATACCACCAGACAGGTCACTAGTTGATCAGGCTGAAATGCTCACTTATCCGATGTTGAGTCAGAAAGAGAGGAGAACTTAAAATTAGCTGACTTCTTGGACTGGTACCCAGCACTAAAATAAAATAATCCCTTAGCATGCTTACTAGCCAAAACGTACTGTATCACATTGTAAGTTGCTTTAAAGTTTGTATTTTCTATTAAGCTTACTGTGTGGTGTGTTCCCGATCACGTAAAAGTGTCTAATGGTTACTGTAAAATTAGAGGCTGTCCAAACAAAACTTAAAATCCTAAAACTTTCTCTCCAATGTATGATATTTCTTGGCTACACTAGTAAACAGTTTGACATGTGTTTAAACATAATTCAATTTTTTTATCAGATCGTCTTTTCTTAAATGTATGTCTAATGAAGTGTGTGACTGTATAATAGAGGAGACAGTATTTGATTTTTAATTTTTATGTTAAATGGTTTCCACTGTTGTATGCCCATTTGAGTTTTTACAATAAAAGACAAATATAAAAATGTGTGTCTGTATCACTGTGCTTACCATATTGTTTTACTGATGTTTTTTTGTGTTCATCTTTTCCCTTAAAGAGTGAACTCCTTGAGAGTAAGGGCTGTGGTCTTAGTATCTCACCCAGTGCAATATATAGTAAGGATTCAGTAAATATTTGTTTGGATGAATAAATGAATGAAATCACATTCAAATGCATTATTTCTCCTTTGAAGGGAACCAAATAGCTGCCAGTCAATTTGCTCTCTTCACTGCCCTTGTTTTAGGGTGGCCTCACAGTTTGGACTGGTTTTTATCATTGCTATCATTCAGCTACATATACTAACCTTTCAAATCTGTAAAAAGTATTTTAAAAAAAGAGAAATTGTTCATGTTTCAAAACCTATTATAATGCATTTTCAAATATGTCAGACACATCTTTGTTAAAATTAAACCAGGGATTGGTTTTGAGCGAATAGCCCTATATCCTTACAGATGCTGTGGATGGATGCATCTAAGCTGCTTATTATATTGATGGGTTTTGCTGCTCTGCAGCAAATGAAAACAGGCAGCTGCTTCCTCCATCAAAGCAAAAAGCAGCCTGAGTTTTTATTAACCGAGTGTTCATTTCTTCTATTGCCAAAATTCTTACACAAAACAAAAGAGCAGTTTTAGCACATTATTGCTTAACTAGACATGAACAACTGACAGCAAGTGATAAGCCTGTCTGCTTTTCACAACTGGTAATCATTTTTGGAATAGATGTTTTAATATAGTTGAATATAAATTTTGTAATTTACATCTACAATGGTACGTAAATTTATAGATCCAGTTTGTTGCAGGAGAATGAAGGCTATAATCACAAAAGGCTTTTCCCGGTGTTGTTTAATTTTTAATGACTATTTGAAAACTGGGGAAGGAAAATGAAATCAAATTCATTTCTTAAAAAAAAAAAAAAAAAAAAAAGGTGTTAAAGACAATCATACAAGTTGGTTGGAGACATTTGTAGATGGCCCCGACAGAGCAAGACCGCTGTGTTTACAGCCGGGACGTGCTTAGCACTACATTTCCACATTAGTTACAGTGAGCTGTCCAAGTTAGTGCAGCAGCAGAAATTTCTGGAGAGCAGACTCTCATGTTTCCTTCATACCAATGAATAATGATGAGTGGAGATACAGGAAGGACAGAGTCCTGGCCATTTTGCACAGCTGAGATTCTCAGCCAGCTCTCATACATATATATGTGTATACACACACACACACACATATATATATATATTAGCAATCTGAATGTCATACATTTACTTTCAGATGGCATGGCAAAGTGAGGTTTGTTTAAAGTAGGTTTAGACTGAACCTCAATGAGATGTTGCCCTACTTACCATGTCAATTTGCTGAGTAGTGTTTTATCTTTTGGAACTTGCTAATGGCAATTCCTGCTGTAAGAAGGGGAGGCAGTTCTCCTCCTTCCCTCTTCCCCACACAGAAATGATTCTTTCCTCAAGACCTAAGAGAGGGAACTTGGAATAAAGGCAGTGTGATATGCTGGGACGCGCACCTTCCAAACAACATTGCTAAAATAAGTTATGCCACCTAACAAGCCTGATACCAGGACTGTTTAATAAATGTGTTCTGTTCTTGCACCTGGAACATGCACCTCCTAAATACTATTAACTCTCCAGGAAAGCTTGCATAAATGTGTAGAGCATGCATTCCACATGGAACACGTGGCTTTCCATTTGTTTGGAATTTAACCATAGTGTTTACCTGCAAATGAGATAAAGCTGGACTCCAAGGCAGGAAAATGCTTTAGAAATCAAATTCATGAATCACAGGTAATGCCAGGGAAGAAGCTCACTTTTGCTATTTTGGTATGCCCTGTAACAAATATGTGTCTGTGTTCAGCACGTGGCTTAACACCTAAGACAGGGAACAATAACGGTTATTCCTAATACTTTCTTTCTTCCGATCCATTTGGCACATTGCTGCTCTTACATGACTTTTCAAACAGGACACAGTGCTATTTTATTTATTTATTTATTTAGAGACAGAGTCTCGCTCTGTTGCCCAGGCTGGAGTGCAGTGGCGCGATCTCCGCTCACTGCAACCTCCGCCTCCCAGGTTCAAGCGATTCTCCTGCCTCAGCCTCCTGTAACACAGCACAATTTTAAAAGGGAAAAGGGTGATCTCATCAGAATGATGGCCTGATCATCTCACCCTGAGGACACTCAAGCACAACAGGGCCTTGAGGGAAGGCATTGCTTCCCCCAAGTAAAGGAATAAAACTGACCATGAAAGTCTTCCTTTTTCTTCTTCTTCTTCTTCTCTTTTTCGTTTTTCCACTGTGGGAAGGACATGTGGTGTTTCTGGGGAAATCCATGTCATGTTTTCCCTCCTGCTAGGAACTCTCTGGTCTGATTTCCTGGGTCCACCTGTCCTGGACATATTTCTTCTCACTTTCTGACATCCTCTCTGACCAATGGAGATGGAGCATGTTCTCACATAGGCCCAGATAGCTCATATTGGGAGATGTTCTTCCACCTGTGCTTTGAGACCTCAGGAACATCTCTTCTGCCCTTATGTAGTTTGTTACACTGAGGAGAAGGAAATTCTTCTGAGGAAAAAAATATAGCAGAGAGCTATGCTCAGTATTGGAGAGGGAAAATCATACTTGAAGATGTTTTCTGTTATTCATATGCTTAAATAAGCATTCACATCTGGTGTATATAGATGTAGAGCAGTTAATTTCTGAAGCTCTGAGATTTCATTAACAAATGTAGTTCTAATTCCATCGAAATAGACATGTAATGAAGATTTAACTTCTAGGACCATTTTGAAACCCATCTAAAATATTTCCTGGTAGAGGTTTAAATTTGAGATTATAGTGAAAATAAAATATTTTAACCAATCTAATTTCTTTAAAATGTCTCAGGCTAGAGCCCACTTGTAATTTTATAGTTTTCATTTGGAAGCGTACACATATAATGATCTCTAGTCATTGGATTTAGGGTTGAAAGAGGCCTCAGAAATCAATTCAACTCTTCCATTTTTATTCTTGAAGTGAGAGCCCAAATATGATTTGTCCAAAGTCCCCAAATTAGTTATTGACAGAGCTATGAGAACTAGCAACTAGTTCTCTTGATTCTAGGACCAGCCATCAGGGTTGGGGCAGAGAATGTAGTGATGAGAGACTGGGCTCTAGAGTTAGAGTGTGTGGGCCTAAACCCTGGCTGTGCTGCTTCAGCTCACTGTTCTGTTTATGCTGTGTTTCGTTGTGCCGTTTAGCTGGTCATAAGGATAATGCATATCTTATAGGGTTGTTTTAAGGATTAAATGTGATCGTCCATGTAAAGTACACAGCCCAGTGTTTGACAAGTAGTAAGGGTTCAACAAGTGATGCTGCCACTGCCAATAATAATAGCAGGGCGCAGTGGCTTACGCCTGTAATCTCAGCACTTTGGGAGGCTGAGGCGGGTGAATCACCTGAGGTCAGGAGTTTGAGACCAGCCTGATGCCTGACTAACATGGCGAAAACCCGTCTCTACTAAAAATACAAAAATTAGCTGGGTGTGGTACTCGGGAGGCTGAGACACAAGAATCGCTTGAACCCAGGAGGCAGAGGTTGCAGTGAGCCGAGATCGCCCCACTGCACTCCAGCCTGGGCAACAAAGTGAGACTCTATCTCAATAATAATAATAATAATTTTAAAAATACTAGCAAACACTAACTGAGCACTTACTAGCTCCTATTCTGATTAATCCTTAGTCTATAGTATGGAGTAGGTAGTATTATTACTTTCAGATAAGGAATTGGGGAAGGAGAAGTTAAATGACTTGCTGAGGTCACAAAGATAATAAGTGTGAGAGGTGTCTTCCAAGTTCATGTCTTCACCCTCTAAGCCACTGCGGCGATGGCTATGGCTGCCGTGCATTCCTTTTTCTCAGCGGTGCTTCCATATCTTCTGGTCCTGTCTCCATTTCTCATCTGTCACTCAGCTGCTTTCCCAGCATCTGCTGGAAACCTGACCATCAGTCCTACAGCCAGGGCCCCTGGGGAATGTTGCCTGAAGGCTGTCTTCCCCTCCCTGCTTCAGTGTCAGGACACGGCTAGGACCTTGTCCATCTTTTCTTTACCTCCTAACCGTCACATTAATAGTCTGAATTTAAATGGACATTTTAAATTTTAATGCATTTTTAATCAAATCAAATCAAATCATACCCATAATAAACAGGCCATCCTATAGTCCTAGAAGAATTTATTGTTGGAATACTTGAGTAATTTTTTATGTCCCTTCATTTCTTCTGCTTCCACATGCTCCTTATCTGCCTTTCTCTCAGCTCAGGTCAGTTGGCTTCTCCAGGAGCAGGGGAAGAAACGACATTGAAAAACAACTCATTTGGACCCTTGTTCTTGTAATCTAGTGAGAGGCAGCAGAGCCCAGAGGTTAAGAATAACAGGTCTAGAATCAGATTGCCTGGGCTCAAATTCCAGCTCTGTGACCCAGTATCTGTATGACTGGGGAGGTTTCCAAGCCTCCCCGTGCTTTGATTCCCTTCTCAGCCTCATAGTCCCTGGGCAGCATCAACGTTCCATAAATGGTAGAGTGTCACAGGGCAGGCCTCCATCTGCCCACCATTCTGGAATATTCAGACCTTCTCTCCTATTCAGATGTTCTTTGTGACCTGGCTCCACAAACACAGGGAGGCCTACATTTAATCATATATTGTACAGAGTGAGTCTGCTCATGGGTCAAAGCGGGAGGACAAGTATAGAACATGTATTGTTCATACACATGTAATGATTGTTTTGGATCGATTTTCAAAGCTCCCATAACAAGGGCACATTTATCCAAAGTTCATTTTTGTTTTGATTTTGTGGGTTATCAATGAGGAATAATAATATCCCTCAAAGTACCATAAAAATGTAATTCAGGTTGATAAAATTCCCTGAATAGAAACTTGTCACAATAATAATAGTAATAGCAGCAGCATCATTTCTATTTTTAATAGTAAAAAAAAATTACTCTATGTTAGGCACACTTCTGAATGTCTTACATGCATTATCTCATTTAATCCCCAAAACACACCATGAGAAGGTACCTTTATTGCTTGTACTTAACAAATGAGAGAACTGAGGCATTACCCAACAATCTGGCCAAAGTAGCCACCTCCCACTCCCATAATTATTCTCTATTTCATTAACATGTTTTATTTCCTTCACAGCACTAATCACTGTCTGAAATTATCTTATTTGTGTCTATTTTCCCTATGAAAGTTATTTAGGCAAAGTCCTTGTTTTAATCACTGCTGTATTCCCAGCTTCTAGAACAGGCCTGGCTGCCTTGATAATTGTATGTTGCATGAATCAATGAGGCTTAAAAAGTTTAAATACCTTGCCCAAGATCACAGAACCATAAGAGCCAGTATTCAAGCTGCACTGTAACTCTGGAGGACGAGAGCTGGTTTTCTACTGTAGCTTTTTATAGTTGAAGACCCCCTAGACATAATCTAACCCAACGCTATCATTTTGCAGATGAGGTTACTGAAGCTCAGAAAGGGTAAATTATTTCCTAACATCTCACAGTTTGTTAGCGGCAGAGCCAGAATCAGACCCCAGATCCCTAGGTAGTGTTTTTTTGCACCATGAATTCAGCCTCTTCATTTCATATAAAATTGAAGGAAAATCCTATATGCGTCTGCTGTACATCATCCGCCCACTTATTCATGCCATAAACCTAAGTCATACTTGACACTTCCCTCTCCCTTACCACCCCCTTCATCTAATTAACTAGTAAGTCTTGTCAGTGTACCTTCTAAATATATCTCAAATCTTTCCACTTTTCTTCATCTCTGCTAACCATCACCCAAGCCACCACCAGCTCTCATCTGGGTATTAGTAGTAGCCTCCTGCCTAGCTTCTCCCTGCCTCCTCTAATTTCTTAGAGTAGCCAGAATTATCTTCTAAACTGTATTATAAATCTGGTCATACCACTATGCTGCTTAAAACATATCATTTATTCTAAGGTGTGACTTAAAATTCTTAACATGGCGTCTGGGCCTAGGGGGTCTGGCCCCTAACCACCCCTCCTCCGGTCTTATCTTGTATTACTCTCTTCCTTTCTCATTTATTCTAGAGCTCCACTGACCTTATTTCCATTCCTACAAAATTAATCCCTTTTCATAAAACTTTGTTTCATGGAGCTCCTCTTCTATGGACCACTTCTTCCACTCTGTCCTCCTCTTCCTTCTCTATTGGGCTCTTCCCCCCTCTGGGTCTCAAACTAGACTGAAGCCGCAGTGACCACGCTATCTCCATCCCTGTTAATCCAAAGGTCAGAAACACTGTAGATGCCAAATAAATATTTGTGGAGCGTTCTGTAGTCCTCTTGTGTATTTCTGCACTGGGTTGACACATCAGTGACAAGACAGAAATATGAGTTGGATTGAAAGAAGAGACAGGGTACAAACACTGAAACAAGCCCAGGAAGTTTCCATACTCATTCCAACATGAGCAGCTTTTCTTTTTAGTAACATCTACCAGTGCATTTCTTCTTCCAGGAGGTTTGATGGCTTAGCTAAGTGTGTGTTGGCCTCTCCACTTGAGTCTCAGATTTGAGAGAGGCCTCTTTTTTTTTCCTGACTTCTGTGTGATAGGCTTGATCACTTACTTTGAGGGAGCTAGAGAAAGGTGCTGCTTCGATGGACATCAGCTGATCACAGAAAAGCCGTATGTCTGCTGTGAGAGCTGGGTGTGTTGTCATCATGCAACAAGTACAAGCAGTTCGTGGGGAGAAGGGAGCCAGCGGTGCTACTTGTAGGATGCTGTTGATCAAAGCCTTAGGACTGCCCTCCAGGACAAGCTAGGAGAAGTGAAAAGCTCACAAATGGAACTGATCTAGAAGGCCCCATGCTTAGCTGGATCCTCAGGTTACTGAATTTTAGGATTTGCCCAGTCTTCAGATTAATCATAGTTGTGTTTTGTTTCCACATTAACTATGAAACTTGACATTTAAAATAATTCTAGGCCAGGTGCGGTGGCTCATGCCGTAGTCCCAGCACTTTGTGAGGCTGAGGCAGGAGGATCACTTGAGCCCAGGAGTTCGAGACCAGCCTGAGTAACATAGTGAAACCCTATCTCTACCAAATATAGAAAAATTAGCTGGGTGTGGTGATGCACACCTGTAGTCCCAGCTACTCAGGAGAGAATCACCTGAGCCTAGGAAGTCGAGGCTGCAGTGAGCCATGACGGCGCCACTCTACTCCAGCCTGGGTGACAGAGTGAGATTCTGTCTCCAAAAATAAAATAAAATAATTCTAAACTTGCTACTTCACTAACAATAAAAACAACAAAGTGGTTGCATACATTAAGTAGATCACATTGCCAGTTTTCCACCTTACTCTTGCTACACAGACAGCTAACTTTTCCTGTTTTCGTGTTGACTGACTATAGGCTTTCTGGAGTCTGATGAGTTCAACAGGCCCAGTTCTGACAGAAGCATCTGCAGGGAAGCAAGCCTTTGTTCAAAAGAAAATGTGATGAAACAAAATGACCATAGATATGCAAGTACAGTGTAGTACTCTTCCGTTTCCAGACAGAACTCTTACCTAGCCAGTGCTTTTATGAAGGCCCAAAAGATGAAGGAGGCCTTTCCTCCTATGAAATAAACTCATTTGATTTATACAGAAAGCACTAAAGAATAGGAAATGATATGCTTCCTAACAACTTTTATAGCATGTATTTACAGAATACTTTTCTAGAATAAACTATTAATTTAAAAGTTTGGGGATGCTTTTTTTAGATTAACACTTTAGCTACTATAAATGCCACTTTGGGCATTCTGCAACGCTTCATTGAGTGATGTCAACAATGTAGCAGAAGTGCTATAATTTTCGGATAAAGCATTATAATCCATTTTTTAAATTTTTAAGTGCAGGGGTCCATTGCAGGTTTGTTATATAGAAAAACTGCATGTCACAGGGGTCTAGTGTACAGATTATTTCATCACCCAGTTAATAACCATAGTACTATAATATTATTAAGGGAACATAAGAACCTTGGGATCTCACCATTAGTGTTCTCATCTTGTACGTCCTTCTTCTAAAAATTATTCTCACCACCTTTCCAATGAATTTCTCTCTAGTCTAGGAAGTCCCCCTACTCACTGTTCTTCCAGAATGAGTAATGAAATCCCACCACTCTGAGCTTAAAGCGTTGATGCTAAAATGTACTCTGGAAGAGATAAGAATATGTCTTGGATTCCAGAACTGTCCTACAAAGCTATATTCAAAGGACCATACATTTCTGGGTTTCAGGTAAACTTGGAGACTGATCAATGCATTCCTTTAAGAACCCTCACTAAACCTCTATATAGGGATGTTTTTAAGGCATAAACCCACATGAATGACAGAATGGCCGTTTTAAGGGGCAACACGCAATAGCAATAAAATTTCAGAAGCTGGAAGGCAAATGCATGAGAAGTCATTGACTTAGCAGATATGAGAAAGCCAGCAGTTGGAAAAGCTGCGAATCAACCCAATTTAAACTTCTGAAGCCTTGAAAGGCTCAAAAATTGGTGGAATCAGATGTAGCCGTTTCTCCATATCCATGGGTTCCGTATCTGAGGATTCAGCCAACCTGAGATCCAAAATATTCTGGGGAAAAAAAAAAAAAAGAATACTAAAAGTAACACAAAAGTTTTTATTTTATTTTATTTTTTGAGACAGGATCTTTCTCTGTCACCCAGGCTGGAGTGGAGTGGCACGATCTCGGCTCACTGCAACCTCCACCTCCCAGGTTCAAGCGATTTTCCTGTCTCAGCCTCCCGAGTAACTGGAATTACAGGCATGAGCCACCGCACCTGTCTAATTTTTGTGTTTTTAGTAGAAATGGGGTTTCACTGTGTTGGCCAGGGTGGTCTTGAACTTCTGACCTTAAGTGATCTGCCCGCCTCAGCCTCTCAAAGCACTGGGATTACAGGCGTGAGCCACTGCGCCCGGCCAAAATTTAAAAAAAAAAAAAAAGTTATAGCAAATATTTACATAGCACTTACATTGGATGTGCATGCAAATACTACATCATGTTATATAAGGGACTTGAATATCTGCAGATTTTGGTATGGAGTGGGGGAGTCCTGGAACTAATCCCCCACAAATACTGAGGGGCAACTGTACTTCTAAAAGAAGGAGTTGAAGGGGATGAAACTAAGGAGAATTGATTGAGAGTTGTTTAAGAAGCAGTTATATCCCCATTTCAGGCCACTGGGCAACTATTCCCCCTCTACTCTGACAGAAAACTGGAGGTTTATTCTTTGGAGAGGGTTAAACTGGGGGTTTGGGGGTTGGGAGACACCCGGCACAGTTGAAAGCAGAGAATATGAAAAGTCAGGTGGAGTGACTAAGGGAACATATGCAGACTGAATGCTGAGCCCCACACCCTCACCCCACTCACCTACACTCAGCCTTCTTTACTTCCAGAATTACCAGATACCTGAGGAAAGCTTTTAATGTGACAGATACCAAAAACAAGAAACAGAAAAAAACAACTTGAAGAAAATACACTTTATAAAGATGAGAAAACTTAAAAGAAACTATAATTAATATTTTCAAATAATTAAGACATTGCATTTCTGAAACAGGAATAGGATGCTATATAAAAGAAATATTCAAAGAATGACCATCAATAACAATAGCATAAATTAGAAGAACAATAAAAAGGTTGGAAGATAAACTTGAGGACATTTCCAAGAAAGTAGAAAACAATAAGAGATGCAAAACAAGAAAGAAAAGATTTTTTTAAATAAAAGGATGCGTTCGGGAGATTCAACACCCAAATAATAACAGTTCTAGAAGAACAGAACAGGAAAATATGGAGATAAGAAAATAATCTATGATACTTCGTAAGAAACTTCCCAAGGACTGAAGAACATGGAGTTTCTGGATTGAAATTACCCACTGAATCATGCAAGTTCTTAAACATTCACCTCTCATACCCCCTTTTTCAAGAAACTACTGGAGGATGTGTTACACTAAAATGAGGGAATGAACCAAAAAAGAGGAAGACAATGGGTAGAGGAAACAAGAGATGGAACCCAGGAGAAAGGCAAAAGGAGCTTGGGATGGTAGTGAAGACTAGGCTGTCAGCTGTGTACCAAGCATAAAGGGCATTCAGTCCAAACTAAGGCAGGTCAGAAGATACCAGGAGATACTTCCTCATAAAGTTGATAGAACACCCATTGTGAATGAATGTATCGAGAGGAGAAATGGACGCATTTGAGGTTTTGTTTGAGGTTGCATACAAATCTTAGCAAATGAGAGGGGGAAAGACCTTTATAAACTCCAGAGAAAACAAAAATTTGTGCGTGAAAGAAAAAAACAATCATAGTTTACTACATAGCTCATATTTCATAGTCATAATAAAATCAACTGGGGAGTGATCTTACCAAAATTTTAACATTATAACTATTATTGTAATATTAAAATATAATATTAAGCAGGTGATGTGGGGTAGATAAGGGGCACACATGTGTGATGTGGGAAGAGGAATAGAGATAAAAGCAAAAAAATGCTAATTTTGCACAGTGGGTGTTCAATAGATATTGCCTGAAACTGAAAAATCAAGAAGCTACAATACAAACATATTATGTGGAAATATAGACACAATTACCAGAAGAGTTAGCTAAAAAAGTTGAAAGTAATAGTTTCTGTGGAAGCAGAAATACTGGGGAAAGGGGCTGGGTACTGTTTGTCTTAACCATTCTAACAGATCCCAATGGCTCTTAAAACCATGTGTCTGTATAACTAATTTGAAAAGAAAATGTTTTAGAAAGGCCATTTTATTCCCACAAACAAGAATGAGAAAACTTTAAAAAGTAGCAGCTTAGCCGGGCGCGGTGGCTCACGCTTGTAATCCCAGCACTTTGGGAGGCTGAGGTAGGCAGATCACGAGGTCAGGAGATCGAGACCATCCTGGCTAACACGGTGAAACCCCATCTCTACTAAAAATACAAAAAATTAGCCGGGCGTGGTGGCAGGCGCCTGTAGTCCCAGCTACTTGGGAGGCTGAGGCAGGAGAATGGCGTGAACCCGGGAGGCAGAGCTTGCAGTGAGCCGAGATCGTGCCACTGCACTCCAGCCTGGGCGACAGAGGGAGACTCCGTCTCAAAAAAAAAAAAAAAAAAAAAAAGAAAAGAAAAGAAAAAGTAGCTGCTTTATTGAGATATAATTCACATACCATACAATTCATCCAGTGGTATTTAGTGTATTCACAGAGTTGTGCAACTGTCACCACAATTTTAGAACATTTTTGTCACCTCCAGAAGAAACCTTATACCCATTGGCAGTCATGCTCCATTTACACCTAACCATCATTAACCTAGGCAGTTACCATGCTACACTCCATCTTTATGAATATACCTATTCTGAATATTTCATATAAATAAAAACATACAACATGTGGTCCTTTGTAACTGGTTTCTTTCACTCGGTACAGGCATACCTTGGAGATACTGAGGGTTTGGTTCCAGACCACTGCAATTAAGTGAATGTCACAATAAAGTAAGTCACACAAATTCTTTGCTTTCCTGGTGCATATAAAAGTTATGTTTGCACTATACTGTAGCAATAAGTGTGCAATAGCATTATGTCTAAAAAAATGCACATACCTTACTAAAAATACTTTATTGCTAAAAAATACTAATGATCATCTGAGCTTTCTGTGAGTTGTAATCTTTTTGCTGGTAGAGGTCTCGCCTTGATGATGGCTACTAACTGATCAGGGTGATGGTTGCTGAAGGTTGGGTGGCTGTGGCAATTTCTTAAAATAAGACAACAATGCAGTTTGTCACATTGGTTGACTCTTCCTTTCAGGGAAGATTTCTCTGTAGCATGCGATGCTATTTGACAGCATTTTACCCACAGTAGAACTTCTTTCAAAGTTGGAGTCAATCCTCTCAAACCCTGCCACTGCTTTATCAATTCAGTTTATGTAATATTCTAAATCCTTTGTTGTAATTTCGACAGTGTTCACAGCATCTTCACCAGGAATTGATTCCATCTCAAGAAACTACCTTCTTTACCCATGCATAAGAAGGAACTCTTCATCCTTTCAGGTTTGATCATGAGATTGCAGCAATTCAGTCACGTCTTCAGGCTCCATTTCTTATTCTAGTTCTCTTGCTATTTCCACCTCTCAAAATCATCCATGAATGCTGAAATCAACTTCTTCCAACTCCTGTTAACACTGATATTTTGACCTCCTCCCATGACTCACAAATGTTCTTAATAGCATCTAGAATAGTGAGTCCTTTCCAGAAGGTTTTCTTTTTTTTTTTTTTTCCAGAAGGTTTTCAATGGACTTTGCTTGGATGCATCAGAAGAATCACTGTAGTTGGCAGCTATATCCTTAAGAAATGTATTTCTGAAATAATAAGATTTGAAAGTCAAAACTACTCCTTGATCCAGGGACTACAGAATGGATGCTGTGTTAGCAGGCATGGAAACAACATTCATCTCCTTGTATATCTCCATCAGAGCCCTTTGGTGACCAGGTGCATTGTCAGTGAGCAGTATATAATATTTTGAAGGAAATTGCTTTTTTCTGCGCAGTAGGTCTTAGCAGTGAGCTTAGAATGTTCAGTAAACCATGCTATAAACAGATGTACTATCATCCAGGCTTTATTGTTCTATTTATAGAGCACAAGCAGAGTAGATTTAGCATAATTCCTTTTCTCTTCTTCTTCTTCTTTTTTTTTTTAAGAGACAGGGTCTCACTATGTTGTCCAGGGTGGAGTGCAGTGGCTATTCACATATTCAATCATAGCCCACTACAGCCTCGAACTCCTGGGCTTACTCAAGCAATCCTCCTTCCTTCCCCTCCTGAGTAGCCCAATAGGCACCTGCCACTGAGCCTGGTTAGATTTAGCATAATTCTTAAGGGTGCTATGATTTTCAGAATGGTGAATGAGCATTGGCATCAACTTAGTCACCAGCCACACTAGCCCCTAACAAGAGAGTCAGCCTGTCCTTTGGATCTTTGAAGCCAGACAGTGAATTCTCTCTAGCTACCAAGGTCCTAGATGGCATCTTCTTCCAATGGAAGGCTTCCAATGTTTGTCTGCATTGAAAATCTGTTGTTTCGTGTAGTCACCTTCATCAGTGATCTTAGCTACATCTTCTGGATAACTTGCTACAGCTTCTACATCAGCACTTACTGCTTTGCCTTGCACTTTTATGTTACAGAAATGGCTTCTTTAAACATCTTGAACCAACCTCCACTACCTTCAAACTTTTCTTCTGCAGATTCCTCACCTTCAGCCTTCATAGAATTGAAGAATTAGGGCCTTGCCCTGGATTGGGCTTTGGCTTAAGGGAATGTTGTGGCTAGTTTGATCTTCTATCCAGACCACTTAAACTTTCTCCATATCAGCAATAAGGCTGTTTCACCTTCTTATCATTCATGTGTTCACTAGAGTAACACTTTTAACTTCCTTCAAGAACTTTTCTTTTACATTCACAACTTGTCTGTTTAGTGCAAGAGGCCTAGCTTTCAGCCTATCTCAGCTTTTAACATGCCTTCTCCATTAAGTGGAATCATTTCTAGCTTTTGATTTAAAGTGAGAGACATGCAACTATTCCTTTCACTTGAACACTTAGAGACCATTGTAGGTTTATTAATTAGCCTAATAATAGGGAGGCCTGGGAAGAGGGAGAGAGATGAGGGAATGCCAACTGGTGGAGCAGTCAGAACACACACAAGATTTATTGATTAAGTTTGCTAGCTGTCTTATATGGATGCAATTCATGCCGCCCCAAAGCAATTACCATAGTAACATCAAAGGTCATTGATCACAGATCACCATAACAGATATAATAATAATGAAAAATTTTGAGATATTGTGAGAATGACTGAAATCTGTCACAGAGACACTAATTGAGCACATGCTGTTGGCAAAATGGCACCAGTGAACTTGCTCAGTGCAGGGCTGCCACAAACCTTCAATTTGTAAAACTGTAGATATGTGGCATCTACAAAGCAGAATAAAGAAAGCTGCAATAAAATGGGGTATTGCCTGTATGATGTTTTCAAGTTCCATCTATGTTGTAGCATGTATCAGTTCTTCTTTTATTATCAAATAATAATCCATTGTATGGACGTACCACATTTGATTTATCCATTCATCAGTTGATGGACATTTGGGTTGTTTCCACTTTTGGGCTATTAAGAACAATGCAGCTATGAGCATTTGTGTACAAGTTTTTGTTGGACACATTTTGATTTCTCTTGTGTAGCAGTGGATTTGCTGGGTCATATTATAATCTACATTTAACCTTTTAAGGAACTGCTAGACTATTTTCCAAAGTGGCTACATAATTTTACATTCCCACAAGCAGCACATGAGGGTTCCAATTTCTCCACATCCTCACCAACCCAACATTCGTTATAATCTGACTATTAGATTGTAGCCATCCTAGTGGGTGTGAAGTGGTATCTCATCTAGGTGTTGATTTTCACTGAGATAACTTTTAAAAACTTAGATTAGCAAAAATTAGTATGTTGAAAAAAACCCTATCTGGGCAAGACTTTGAGGAAACAAACACTCTGATTAGGAGTGTAACTTGGTACACATTTTATGGAGGTCAGTTTGATATATTAAAATGTGAAATATATGTAACCTCTGACCAGATATCCCATTTCCTAGTATTTGACCTAAGGAGAAAACCATATGTTGGGAAAACATGTATTGTCATATTGTTCTACTGTTGATGTTAATGGCAAAAACCACAATTACTTTTGCACCAACACAATAATCTCATTATATCAACAACTTTGAAACTAACTTAAATATCTATCAAGAGAAAACTGGTTAAATGAATTCTGATGCACACATAGAATATCTAAGCAATCATTATAAATGATGATGCAGGTAAAGTATATTTTTATTTTCATGTAAAGCTATCTACCACATATTGAATGAGGGAAAATCAGGTTATTGAATATCTTCATGAAAAGATCCCACTGGTGTAAAATACCTGTTTGCCTAGAAAGATCTTTTGAGATGATGTCAAAAATGTTAACAGTGATTATATCCTAGTGGTCAAATTTTACATGATTTTTTTTACTTTGTTCTTTGTATTTAATTTTGTTGAAAATCAGCCTCTATAATTTTTTGAGACAATTATAAAACTATTACAAAAGACTGCATTTTATAAGTTACATTTTTGTACTTAATCAAGGCTTAAATTTTAGTTAGATACTCTTTCCCTATCATTTCTTTTTAAACCTCAAGCTAAACGCATAAAGAAATTCACTATAGTAGTGATTATATTCACTTGGTGTAGAGCATTGTCTTATGCTCTTCCTTCAGAGACTTTTATTTATACTTTGGTCTTTATAGAGTTATTTTTATGTGGAGATATGACAGGTATTAGGATTTGGGGTTCCAATAATAGGAACAGGTCAAAATGGTTTTCCATCTTTCTGGTTATTGGGATAACCATTTTGGATTCACATATTCTCTCTTCCACTCTTCCATCCCTCTTTGCTGGAGAATAACATTAACAACAGCTTTCTTTTTCTTTGAGTTATTATGTGTTAGGAACCATTCTAAACATAGGCATGTATTTTACTCATCTAACTCTCAGGCCAATCCTGTGAGGTTGACAATACTGCAGTGATATTTTACAAATGAGGAGCGTGAGGGATAGAGAGGGTAAGTAACCTGTCCAAGGTCACTCCACAAGGGAATGGCAGAGCTGGCACTGGAGCCCAATAAGTCTGGTTCCAAAATATCTGTGATCTAAACTGCCACACTCCACTGCCTCTCTGACTTTCCTCCTAAATATGACTCCAAACACTTCTTGGGGGTTTTCCTTGTTTCTCCCCCAAGCTGTCATTCCTACCAGAAATGCCGGAGAGGCTGAGGTAGTGTGTACACCTGACTGGGCTTTCCCGCAACAAATGCTCTATGGAGACACCTCTTTGCTGTTTATATATTTACCCCCTGAATTTCTTAGGAGTTTACTTAACATTTCTTTGACATCCTCTTCTCTGAAACGTTTGGATTTCTTACTCCTCAAAGTTGGAGGATCATCTAGGGGGAAAGAATTAAGCCTTTTTTAGATGTTTCAATCTTGCATTAAGAGCCATCAGCAGAGTGCTTGGTGCTGAGTCAGAGAACATTTGCTACCTGTGCCCAGGTGCTCTCAGCCTCAGGAAGTGCAAGATGCCTGGTGCTCTGCCTGATCTTTGGGTCTGATTAATTGGGGGAAAACATAATTTTTATAAGGTTACAATTTATTCTAAGTATAAGGGTAATATATGCTCATTGTAAAATTTTGGAAGATACAAAAAGGCATAAAGAAAAAAATTAAAAACACTTATAATCCTACCATCCTGTGATAACAACTAGAAACTATAATTTCCAAGCACATTTGTCTTCTCTTTAAGCAATTCATATCCATTCATGAAGACTAAGTATTTGAAATCAGTGATTTATGGATGCTAATTTTAGAAAATGTCCATCCATGCAATTTAGCAGGTAGAATTATTGCTAAATTTAAAGATGTACCAAAGTTGGTGAAATTAAAATTTCTTAATCTTATACTCCAGTTTGATTTTATTTAACTGAAGAAAGACATAATTGTGGCCAGGCCCGTGGTAGCTCACACCTGTAATCCCAGCACTTTGGGAGGTCAAGGTGGACAGATCATGAGGTCAGGAGTTCGAGACCAGCCTGACCAACATGGTGAAACCCAGTCTCTACTGAAAATACAAAAATTAGCAGGGCCTAGTGGCGTGCATCCGTAATCTCAGCTACTCAGGAGGCTGAGAAGGAGAATTGCTTGAATCCGGGAGGCGGAGGTTACAGTGAGCCGAGATCTTGCCATTGCACTCCAGCCTGATGATAGACCAAGACTCTGTCTCAAAAAAAAAAAAAAAAAAAAAAAAAAAAAGACAGAATTGTGCATGTTTAAAAATATTAGCATGGAATCAAACAAAGAAATATAGTGACTTCAGTGGTTTTATTTGCTCCTGTGTGTGATTGTCCCATTTATTTTTGCCTAATATGGGCTGCATATATAAGTAAGTTTTCAACTGATACCAATTAATTTTATGTGCACAAGATGAAAATCTATTTGAAGTACCATCAAAATTTAACTTTTGATATTTGTGATTTTGGTTGTTACTGTTTTGGCTGTCTTGTGATCAAAATTTAGTATAATTTATTTAGGATATTTTTCTATTATCCTGGGGGAAAGAGTTATAAATCTCACCACTATAAAAATAACAACAATAAAAGACACTCATGACATTATTGTAATAACTATGTTGTTTGATTCAAGTTGAAATAGCTTGTACTGAACATTATTTTTAAAAGCCATTTCTTAAAAGAATAACTTCTGTAATGAAAAGGTTTATCCTCTTGTGTTTTCTAGGTATCTGGCCATCCGAAGAGGTGTTGGCTTACTACTGCCTCAAGCACAGTAATATATTCAGGTACAGAGCTGCACTTAAGATATTTTTTAGCCCATCACGGATATTGAATCAACATATTAAAAATTGCCGTGATTACATTCTTCAAATTAAATTGTTAGAAAAAAATAAGAAAAAGAAAAAAGGAAAACAGAAGGGAAGAAAAGGAAAACAGAAAGAAAGGGGGAAAAGTTCACAGTGAACACATGTTGCTTCTCAAATGAAATCTGAATCGCCTTGGGTACTAATATTGCACAGCAAGATTTTTGCTGTATGTCAAAGGCTTTTGATTTCCACTCAAGGCATTTTATTTCACTTTGATTTGGGGGAAACAAAAGTGAAGCTCCAATCAATCCTTACTGATTGTGAAGGTCAAAAAAAAAAAAAAAAAAAAATACAACCAAAGACATTCTTTAAACTTCTGCCAGGGAAGTCACTACAGAATGTCTGATAAATAAATACCTCACAGCTATTATTTAAAGATGCCATCCCACCCCTGGTTTTAAAAGTATTTTTATATATCTAACAATATGTATTTGTGAACTATAAATTAGCATTATGGATTCATGCTACAGAAATAAGTGTTTTCAACTGTTAGTGTGCATTACAGATCAAACCCATGGATGGAATTCAGGAAAAAAAAAATCATTTGAAAATTCTGAAGATGTTTGGTAGACCCAGAAAATATAGGTTTTTCATTTTAATTATCATTTTATAGAAGTCATTCAATATATACTTCCTGAATAGCCCATTATTATTCCAGATAAGTCACTAGTGATCATAGCGTGTGTTTTAACAGTATGTACTTACAAGATTGGGTCAGTAATATGTATTTTTTTAAGCTCTGTGGGTCCATATTTACCAACCAGTCTATAATTGCTTTGAACAACCAAACACTCATTAAGTATGTTTTGAAATATTAATGTCCTTGCTTGGCTCCTTCTCCTCCCTTTCCCCCTCTTCCCACCTCTCCCTCCCTTTTAATTTTGCTGTTTTTCTCCTCTTGAGGTAATAAACTTCCCAAACTGGGAAGAGGAAACAGTCCTAAGAGTCTAAGCATATAAATAAGAACAGGGCAATTTTGAATGTGGGCTGCAGAGCTGCCCTGGAAGTCTGGCGTTTGCTCATCTCGCTGTGCTTAAGCTTGACTGGAGCTCCAATCAGCGAGCAGTGGGCCAGGGCGAGAATGTCACACGTTGAGGGCTGATATTTAGGCACAAAGGGGAAGGTAAGTGCAGAGTGCCCCCCTAGACTGTCAGCTTTAACTCTGAGCTGCTCTACTTTTGAGCTGTGAAGTCAGAGCCCAGTCATTACTTTAGCCTGGGTTTGCTGGCTTAACCATATTATGTCCCTGCATTGTTTATTCACTGTGTTGTGTTGGGGTCAATTGTAATTTAAGTGTTAATTGCTAAATACTCTTTGTGTAATTGTTCTTTATGGAGACTGTTCAGCTTTCCAAAATGTTTCAGTTTGTTTTAGAATTTTTTTTTTTTAATTCAGGAGTGCATCTATTTATTTTGTGTGTGTTGTGTGTATGTGTCTATAATATAGGTATATACACACTCACATATATTCTTCATTTACTTGTCTAACTGTTTTTGAAGGAATGAATGTGGATTAACAGTGTTATCCTTTCCTAACAATTATCTTTCGCTACTCTAGCTAGTTTAGTTCTAAAAGACAGCGCCATTGACAAGGGAAAAAAAGGGAACCTTCTCAGATTTTTCAGCTCAGCGGTGGTAATGTTGCAGTGAACACTAATGAGGGAACCCCCACTGATTTGCCTGCTTTGTGACTTTTCTATTTCATAATTATTTTTAAAACGCAAAACGACATGAGGTAGCCTAGTCATGTCTCTACAACTTCCTGGTAGCGCCGTTCTTACTGCAGATGGCAATTTGTTCTTGTAACATATATCTCTCTCTGACCATTTTCATCTAATTTGTATGGGTTCTACCATTTCTTTTCTCTCTTTCAGGGCCCTTGCTGTGTGTGAGCTAGGGGGTGGCATGACATGCTTGGCTGGGCTCATGGTAGGTCTTTTCTCCATTCCAATCCCATTCAGAGGGAGGAACAAAAGGAAAAATGTTCCAGGGCCTCCAACTGCTGGGTCAGAGAACCGTCAACAGCATCAGCTGCGGTCAAGCTGCCGGGTCTTGAGAGACCTTCTAGATTGACTTACTTTCGGATCATATTGATTTTATGGTTGCCTCGATGAGCAGAAACATTTTACCTCAGTGTAGTCAATATTGCTTGTTGTGACATTCCAGGCCTCGCACAGTCTTTCTTTGCCATAGCGAAAGCATTTTTTTTTTTTTTTCAGATTATAGTCCCATTTGCTAAGATACAGGAATAGCCCGGCGAATCACAGTTGGAGCACCATGATATAGCTGCTAATGTTTTGCCTGCATTATTACACCAACAAACATGATCCAGAGCGCTCAGTAATTAGATTCTTTTGAATTAGATTGGCCATTCAGGAACGTCGTTCCCCATTCTCTGGGTTCTGAGTCATGTATTCAGGAGATATTATGTAGCAGCACAGTGCATTAGACAAGTTTTTATGTCTCTACAAATAAAAGCATATTGTTACACTGATTGGCATTTGACAAACCTGTCGCTCTTATACAATGTGTCGAGGTTACAGCCCAATGTGCGAGCATGTCAAAGCTCACAAAAAAATTACCCTCACAAAGCCATCTGCCTGCAATGCAAAGTTATATGAAGGGCATCAGGCAGTCAGACAGAAGCAAGCTGAAAGGCAGAGTGACAGCCTTGTATGATGGCTCTACTAGATAAACAGAAGCCCACAAATGAAAGCCTCTCAGAATACCATCATCCGCTGTCACAATGCAATTACCGAACAGAATGATAGCAAGATAGAGGCTCCCGCAAATGGAATGATAAAAGTATTGACTGATTTGATTGAATGATTAAAATAATGCAGACATAAAATGAAAAAAAGATTGAAGATTGTTACAGAGAAATAGGTGAGGAAGCATGATACTGAAGGCTTGTCACTCCTGTCTTCACTTCCACACAGACAAGCATATTTGCTCATTGTTTGCTGTGCTCCCTTTTTTTTTTTCAGGTTGCTATTTCTGCAGATGTCAAAGAAGTTCTGTTAACTGATGGGAATGAAAAGGCCATCAGAAGTATCCTTATTCAGATAGAAAACGGGTTTGTTGTGCTCATTCCTTTTTCCCGGCTGAGTAACAATTGATATAAAGAAAGACAGCATGGGGTATTAAAAGAGAGCTTCCTCCCCCACATACATGATAAGTAATTAAGAAAAAGTAGAAATATATGAATTCCTTGCATACGACTCCGTGGGTTTTTTTCTTTCCATGGATTTTTATAGACATCTCTCATTAAAGGGGCCTATGTTTTGTGGACCTCCCGAGGCAAGAAGAAAAATTGTTTCATAATTTCCAAGCATTCTTGTTCTTTTATTTCCATTGGAATTTGCCAGTGTAAAATAAATTATTTGGTATTTATTGTATTTGGATATTGCTGGCAAATATTAACTTCCAGCTTCATGTTTGTTATTACCTTTATGCACTTGATATTGTATGTACTGTGTAATATTGTGCCTGCTCTAATTGCTGAGGGGTTACCTATATCCCCCACTGGAAACAGCTGTCAGTTCTTCATTATTTCCTTTTATTTAGGACTTTATTTAGGATTATACATGCTATCTCTGTTTTTCTGCTATGCTATTACAGTTCAAACTCCATTAGATTATGCTTTGCTAATATGTACACAGAGTTCATGAAAATTGAACTGTACTTTAAGAAAGTAAGCATAATTTGTGGCTACTTTAGCAGTCGAGCTGATTTGTTCAGGGGCAGTTAACAGCCGTTAGAAACTGAGAGGAAAAGTGGAAGATATGTTTGCTTTGGATTTTTTTTTTTTTTTTTTTTTTTTTTTTTGGTGTGCCTTACATTTACATTATGAGGGAGACAATCTACTGATTTGAATTTTAAGCTTCTAAACTGCCAAAGCAGTTTTGATTTCTGTGGCATCTTACATACAATCTATTTCGGATTTTCTTTTTCGACTTCTGCCATATGATTTTTTGAAAATATGCAGCAGCTTCATCAAGCTGCTCAAACAGGAGAAAGGAGGTACGAGAAGCACAGTAGCTAATATTGTTCAGTAACACTTGTATGCTCTACCGAGCCCCACCCAGCTAATTGTCTGACAGACTTAAAAAAAATTCAGGAAGGAAAAACAGCCAATCACAATCTTGGCCTTTCACACAAGGGAAAGAGATCACAAAAGGTGCTTCCTTTTTTAAAATGCAGGATTTTAATCACGTTCTTGAGACTGTCTCAAGTTTTTCAAAACATTCCTGAAGATGAGCGGATGTTGTTTCATTCACTCTGCTTTATTCTGAGTTATTTCATGCACGTATCCATGTATCATTTCACTGGGCTCCTCCTCCTTATGTCAGGGAATACAGAGCAAGAGGAAGCTCAGGTATGCCAGCTCAGCCCCAGCGCATTTTTAGAGGGTTGGGGGGAGCAGGATTATTGGACAAGAGAAGATTATTTTAGCCACAGAAACTTTCAGCTTGGGCCCAGTAACCTAAGGTTTTTTTCAAGTCAGCAGGTGTCTTATTTAATAGCATCAGAAACCAATTAGAACTTTTATCAAACTATGGGAAACATCTGTAGTCAGTATGTAAATCTATTTGTTCTAAAATTATTATTGAGCTAAACTACAGAGCTTCCAAAGAAAGGAAGCAATGCTAATGTCATTAATTAACACACCTTTGCTTTAAACAACAAAGATGCCATGCCAGCTTTTGAAATCAGAGAGGAAATCTCAGATTCTGTATTCATTCTGCCGGCCTTTCAAAGAAATGACTGGTACAGCCCCCTCCCAAGAAAATGGATTTTTAACATTTGGTCCTCAGAAGCTCAGCCCTGAGACTGCTTTATTGTGCTGGGTTTTACAATGGGTTTAATATAGCGGGGTGCCAAAGGGCAGGAGGGGAAGAACTTTACAAAGTAGATAAAGTAGGTCTTTTCAGGATGCAGACCAAAATTGGTAGTGTGTTTTATTTCATCTCTTAGGACTTTCCTGATGGAGTTCAGTTTTTACCATGCAGTTGTTAGAACATAGAACACTATGTTTGTGTGCCTTTTTCTGTTGTAACTAGATCTAATTTTTTTTAATTAAGAGAAAAAGCATGCATAAAGCCTTAAAATTGGCAATGTGTTTTTCCTGCTTTTAATACTAATGCTATTCTTGATTTGCTAACAGAGCTTACAATTGGTATTCGTTGTCATCTGTTTCACTGACTGAGGTTAATATGAATGATTTTTTTTTTCTATTTGTGTGCCCACTTTCTGTAAGAATAACTAATTCACTGAATCACATACTATTGATGCATATAGATTGAAACAAACTTATTTAAAAATTACTGTTTACATCTTTCCTTTAAAATTTTAGGAAGCCTAAATTATATGGCAGTTGTAGGATATTATTCAAAAATTACTTTCTAAAAAGTAAAAGTAGATGTCAACAAAAAAAGGGGGAGAAACATTGCCAGAAGCCAGAAAATCTCTTAGTAAAGCTGCTAATTATTCTTAATGGGCAAGATGAGCACATTAAGAAACAAATGAATACATCAGTGAAATGTAATTGAAAATCGACCTGGCAATGGCATATCACATCTGAGTATTGGCCTGTATATTATTCTTATCATTTTAAAAATTGTTTTTGTTTGTTCTTGGCTTCTGTATTTAATGAATCCAACTGAATCTTCTCAGTCTCTTAAGCTTCTAAGATTCTGATTTTTACCTCTTCAAAATAGCATTTCGTGATATTTCCTTTTAATTTTATATTATTTCTATTTGTTTTAGTATGTGAGGCAATGAATGGATTGGTTCTGAATCTTTATATCACAGAAGCATGTCAACCAGTTTTGAGGTTATTTATTATTTCCCTAAAATATATCAAATGGATTGCCTATGTCTTCTTGAGTTTTCCATCTTGATTCTGAAAAGCTAGATATTGATCTGAGATTTATGAAACAGAGATGTCTGGAAAGATATTAAGACTTGAGGTAAAAATGAATTTTTTAAGTCACAAATATTTTCTTAGATTCATGGGTAGTTTTCCCTAAGGTCTCCTTGGTCTCCTTAAACTGCATTGCTGGGTCTATGAACCCAAAGCCCCCACACCTGAGAGCTGCTTTTCCCTACAGATTCCATTTTCTCTGTACCCCAAGAGAACAAAGGATAAATTAGAAACGGGATCATTTCGTTTGTCCAGTTGTGAAATTTATTCCAAAATAGTGTGAAACGTGTTCCTTTTCTTTTTCTTTCTTTTTTTTTTTTTTTTTTTTTTTGGTAATGCCCCCTTAGTGTCAAGAAAGAAATCTTCAACAGCCCACATATAATAATTACTCCATAAGGTTTGTAGCTTGTGATAACAATGACCTAGGAATAGGAGAGACACATGGTATACTGAGCTATTATTGATACTAAGCCTCTTCTAAATTATGATGAATAAAAGTAGAACTCCTGAAGGTGAGCATCCCTCTCTGGCTACAGTCACTAATGTGCCCAGCACAGGCGCCCTGCCTTAATAAACATCTGGCAGTTCTATGCAGAAGATTCCAATGTTTGGTGACCCATTTCTCTGTAAGCATCTTATCCCCATAGTATGCACAGTGTGGGTCACAGATCTTGAACTTAGGATTCTCCAAAAATGGGTAAATCTCCTGTGCTTTTTAAAGGAGACACCCCTGGTTTAACATTATTTTTATTTAATAGAATCCCTGACTTGAGTAACTAATGAGTGAAGCTTCGTGTGGACTGTGCAGCCTGTACTATAGATGGTTGACAACGTGGAAATCCCAGGCCATCTTCCTGTGTCCAGGCTTCTTCTTCCAATGCCGGCTGTACTTCCATCTACTGATGAGTCATAAGTAAACTCTATGTGCCTCACATTGGGTAGCAACTCAACAAATATCTATTTTTGGAATTAAATTAAAATTAATTCAACCAATATTAATGGCATGTCATTACAGGTGCTAAAGATACAATAGTGAACAAGATAGGTCTAGTACCTATCCTTGGCTAGAATACATTTATACACATGAAGGGCAGAAGTCCTTTGATAACTTTGGTTATTTAAATTCTACAGTATAAATGTTCACATAATTCTAACTTTTTTTTTCTTTTTTCTCCTTTTTGTGGAGAATGGGGTCTCAGGCAGTCTTGAACTTCTGGGCTCAACAGGCATGAGCCACTGTGCCCGGTTAAGGTAATTAATTCTAAGCAGCAGGGAAAGAAAATAAAGTGTAACTGCCAAACCTCAAGTTAGTTACTTTACCAGCCTCTTCATCCTACCAAAGCTTTTGCCTAAATTATACACTAAGGTAATGAATTGACATGAATTGGGCACCTACTATGTGCCAGGCCTATCGTATGTGATACTCCATTAAGCCTAACAAATAGGTATCATTATTTCTGTTTTAGAGATGGAGCTCAGAGAGATTAATTTACCCAAGGACACACAGCCACCGAGTATCAGAACTAGCACTAGAAGCCAGGTTCATTTGACTTCAAAGCTTATGTTTTTTCCACTTAAACCATTCCGGGTCACCAAAAGCTAAAATGATTTGGTGAACCTCATCTTGCATTTTCTTACCATACTCTGGAAATAAAGGCCTCTCATCCATAAACATAACAATTGGCATTGCTAACAGAGTTTATAGTACCTCTATGGCATCTTCTCAATTCATGTGAGTAATAAGCACATTTAAGAATATTTTGCAGCCTTAAATTAGCAAATATTGCCACATTAAGCATTAAAAAGAAAAACCTTGAGAGATCAAAATGAATAGGGTTTATATTATAATCTCATAGTTTCCTACCCTCATTTTTGGTTTTTTGGTATTCCAACGAAAATAAAGATAACATAAACCAAGAAAGTGGTGCTTTATGAATCACAGTGTTATTATTTTTAAAATATTTTCTTGCTTAAAGAACATGACAACTCTCAAAATGTATATATAACTACTGGTAAATAATTGCTAATTGCAGGAGGAGGCTGATATTTTTAACAATATGATACATACATATAACATGTATATAATTTATTTAAATTACTATTATATAAAACTATTTTTTAAGAATAAAAATCAACTGAAACAAAATTGAAATGGAGCCCTACCTCTGAACAGGGCTTTATTTGAGAAGAAAACCTAGAGATAGAATTCCGGTTTCCTTTTAGCCACAAACATATATCCTGTAGCTCTGGAAGTCCAGTTGCCTAGACAAGGGGATTGGAGGCAACTACTCTGTATTCATTTAATCAGAAATCACATTGAGGCTTTCTTTGCACCCAGTCCCTCCCACTGAAGTGCTCCAGAAGGTGGGTGCGGTTCAGAGAACACGATTTGGCCTGTTGTGTTGAACACTATCCTGGACATATTGACTCAATGTGATGGGGTTTCCTTTATTACCCTGAGGTGACACAGAAGAATGATAAAATCTATTATTGGACACAGTGCCATCCAGAAGAACCATCAAAATCTGACCTAAAGTAAAGGGTGGGGAGCAGGAGATCTGAGTTTATCTCTTAAGGTAATATTTTAAAATACTGTTGACATTTTTTCTTCTCATGCTCATTTTAATATTTAAAAAAACCTCTTAAACCACAAAACATATTTCCTGTCCAGTTCTAAAAATAAAGCAGCCTAAATACTGCTGTGGATTTTTTTTTATTTAAAAAATTGCTTCTAGAATATAAATACATATGTTTGCTTCAGCCTGACCACCTGGAGTCACAGGTTTATAAATTGTATAAAAGTATATAGTGTTAAGATGTTTACTAAAAATTATTAATAGGTTTTCTGAGTTATATAATTTAACTTCCCTGAGACTATTTTATAAAAAGTATTACCTCCACTAACAAAATAATATGTTTTGCTTGATAGATTAGTCATGTACTCATACGACTCTACAGGTGTACCGGGCACATTATGGCATGCGGTTGGATGCCATGGAAACTCTAAGGAGGGTGTGGCCAGAGTGTGGGGGAACTTAATCAAAAACAGTTGTCAGCTGACTCTTTACTAATTTTGTTCTTCTCAGAATAAAGATGTCAGCTGTCCTTTTCTGCAAGACATTTCATTTAGAAGACTTTCCTGAAATACTTTCTTCCTGAAATAGACAGAACTGTAGGCCGATGTGTCATTTTAGTTAATCAAAACAAGTAGGCAAATTAGTCTCTTTTATTTTTTTAATGAATGTAATTTAACGGTATTTAATTTGCATACAGGAAAGTTCACCCAGGAAAAAAAAAAAGTCTGCATTATAGCACTTTTGTAAACCTCAACAAAGCCCTTCATTAGGAGACCTAATTGATTTTTCCTACCCACCCCTGGGGGAAGAAAGCTATCACAGTACCTGCTTATTCACTCAGAGAAGAAATGGGTGTGCCTGGTGGTTCAAGCAGAGATTTGGGTTAAAAAGTCCTGTGGCTCTGTTTTTGCAGGGAGATCTTGGTCAATGCTTGCTTTGAGCATGCAGGAAACCTGTTTTTCTGAGCAATAGGAGAACATCGCTTGTCTGCTTGGTGTCCTCCCCATGGGCCCAATTTAGTTCAGCTTGTAGCCTTCACTGGAATTATTTTATTTCTTGACTATTTAAACCTGCCTTATTCCAAAAGAGGGATTTTGAGGCTTGTTACCATGACACATAGAATATACCATATAAAATGAATAGGAAAGTGAGGGCAGTTGGAAATTGGAAAGCCAGGAAAATATGATGAAGCCAGGAATAGAGGTCAGTAGAGAAAGTATATGCAACAGGGTCTCTTGTGGTTGTTAGAGTTAGGCCACACATTTGGCTCTGAGTTGCACAGGTGCTGGAGCAAAGAGAAAGAGAGGATCAACTCTAAGAGTTATCATGCCGGGAAGTGGAAGCAACATCCCTTGATCTGCAGACCAGCTTTTCCGGGTGCTGAAACCTGACAATTTTTTCCGATGGGCTCTTGTAAATATGGCGCTGGGTGATGTAATGAACCAGCTCCTGAAAACATGTCTTCCATAAATATGGCTCTTTTGTACAAGTCTTTCCATGCCAAAGGCCATAGCGTAAGTCTGTAAAGACAGTTCTTCAGGGGACTTTTCACTGAACTGACTTTCTTCAGTAATTCATTTTCTCTCAAAGATTCTCCAAGATTTTCTCCATCTTTTTCTACTCATTTCCTCCCAAGTCTCATCCTGCTGCTCCTCTCCACCCCTCCCTAGTAGCATTTAGGAGATTGGAAATACTTCACACTGAAAAGTCTCGGGAGACTGACATTGCCCTCCCTGCTGACAGAGAGGCTTGCCTTTGGACTCCTTGCCCTTTTAAGCAAGTAGGACATGGCACCTATGGGACAGTCATTTCCCATCAGCACTCATAACTCTGGGGCTTGCCATGATGATCCATCTCAGGTGATAAAATGCAGCCCAGGGAAGCGAAAGAGCTTTCCTGTGGCAAGTCAGCATCCTGCTTCCCACCCCACATGCAGCTCTTCTCCTTTCACAGTACTCATCCCATGCATGATAAAAAGATCGGCCAGGCGCAGTAGCTCACGCTTGCAATCCCAGTATTTTGGGAAGCTGAGACAGGTGGATTACCTGAGGAGAGGAGTTTGAGACCAGCCTGGCCAACATGGTGAAGCCCCATCTCTCTAAAAATAGAAAAAGTAGCTGGGTGTGGTGGCTCATGCCTGTAGTTCCAGCTACTAGGGAGGCTGAGGTGGGAGGATCACTTGAACCCAGGAGGTAGAGGGTGCAGTGAGCCGAAATCATGCCACTCCAGCCTGGGCAACAGAGCGAGATAAGAGTTTCTGGACCTTTTTTTTTTTTTTTTTTTTTTTTTTTTCAGTCAGTTCAGGATCACTGCAGACATTTTCTTAACTGTGTCCTGTAGATGTGCAAGACATCATCACAAGGAATCAGAAGGCTGGTGTTTTTAAGACCCAGAAAATATCAAGCTGGTAAGATACCTTTCTGCATTAAAAAAAACTCTGATTGAAATTGTTTTTCTTGATACTATGGATGGTTATGAAAAATAATAACAGCTAACATTTATTGAGCACTTACTGTGTGTCAGGCACTGTTTTAAGCACTTTACAAGTATTATCTCATTTAATGCTCACTAGAATACTATGAGGCAGACAAACACTCTCATTATCTCCAATTAAGAGATGAGAAAACAAGATAAGTATATTAAACACTGGGTAGGGGATGATTTATGATTAGACAGTATGAGGTTGGGAGAAGCCAGGCCTGGGAACTCCTTAAATGGCTCTCTTCCAGTGAGTCTCAGCCTAGGAGCAGTTTTGTCCCCAAGGGGACTTTTGGCATTCCCTGGAGACATTTTTTTTGTTGTCATGACTTGGTAGGAGAGCGGGGAGTGTTGCTACTGGCATCTAGTGGTAGAGACCAGGGATTCCACTGAACATCCTATGTTGCATAGGACGCCCCCATACAACAAAGAAACATCTGGCCCAGAATGTCAATAGTGCCAACATTGAGAAACCCTGCTCTGTTCCATGATTTTAAAATAGTCTAGGTGTCCATTCCCTTTTACGTTCTGTTAATTCTTATACAAACTAGGAGGAATGCTTGCTCTTAACCAAAACAATGGTGTGTACTATGATGCTACATTTTATTTTTGCCCTGTTGGTAATGGATCTAGAGAAGCGAGTAATCATTTCATAGTTTTCACATGAAATATCTGTATTTGTGTATTTTTTCTCATTCATTTAACCACAGACATTATTAGAATAACTCCATGTTAAATTAACTGTTTTCTTTATTACTGTGAAGCTGTCATCCTTTGGTAGTTTGAATTTTCCCTATTGTGAAGACACTTTCCCACCCCAACTTCCCAGTTTGATTTTTTTTATTAGTTATATAAACTATTCATTAACAGACAAGGCCTACAGACTTATTTCTCTTGGACACACCCACAGTACAGCCCTGGCGGCCAGTGGTCTGGGTGTGCTGGCCTCAGAAACGAAAATAGCTACAATGCTTAAAAACCAAAGTGACGACACATATTGGTGTGAGGCTATGGAATAGCAATAATTTTTTTCTCTTATATTAATTGGTGAATGTAATGAAGTGTCCATATATGTATTTTTAAATCCTGCTTAAAATGTTGGGAGTAGGCTGGTGGCACAGGGGACAGCATATTCTGTGTTTCTCATATAAATGAACAAACCACTTCTGTTTCCCAGAAAACCTGGGGTAGGTTGAGAGAAAGAGAAAGGGTCTGCCGTTACCTGTGGGGTCCCCGTTGTTAGGACGGCCTTTCCTTCATAGTGCAGACGGCCTTATCCTTCTGGAGAGGACTTCATTTTTGGACATGATTTTCAACCTGGTCTTTTAGTTATCAATCAAAAGTGCATTTTCTGTGTTGTCCTCATTTACATTTATTTAATGTTTAAGGTCATTTGTGACCATCTGAGTGTATTTCAGCATATGGAATCAGGGAATAATAGATTTCAGCTTCATGCTGTGAAGAGAGATTGTGTTTTTACAAGACATAATGTTGTTTACTGGGTGTTAATAATCACTAATTAATAAACATATCTAGATTTCTAAAATGTTGCATTTTGAGGAATAAAAATGTCAAGTGTTTAACTTATGGAGTGCAATAGTATTTTCTGTCATCTCTTCATAAAATAATTAAGTTACATAAAGAAGCAAAATGTCATTGTTCAACAAAGACATATCCCAAATGCTTAATACATGGCCTTTGTTTCTATTTTTCTGTTCTCAAAACTGCTATTTCTAGATATATTGTTCTGATATGTACCTGGACATATAGACTATGTGACAATAATAGTCATATAGAAACCTCCAAGATAAGGGTGGGTTTTTTCCCCCATCTTTATCTCATACTAGTTGCGGTCAGTTTCTTTTCTTTTGAACCCTGCAAGCATTTTGTTCAAAGTCTACCAAAGCACTTTCTAGAGAATAGATAGATTGAGTTAGTCCTTGAAATGCCTTGATCTTATATTAAGGAGCAACTTGATCACTTAACTGTCAAGAAGCTAAGAGAAACGGCCAGCCACTGATGTAATAGTCAGTATTCTCCCTCCATCCACCGCCTTCCCACCCATAACCAGTACAATGTGATGAAAGTATTCGTTCCACAAGAGAAGAAATAAAAGGAAGCCATTCACAAAAGCGCTAAGATAGAGTTCAATACTCTTTTTTAGTACCTCAATGCATATGCAGAATTTCTCCTCCACATTTGAGGTGTGGAATAACAGGAGCGACAGATAACTAAGAGGTATTTACCATAGCTATAAAGCCCACACGTGAGCCAAATATTTCTGCTATTAAAAAGCACTTCAAAGCTTGACATGAAGTTTGTAACAGCTGAATGTCTCTTATGACTTCATTTGCAAAGATGTATAAGCTGAAAGGAAAGTCATGATATGAGAACTATGAGCCTAAGAAATGGTATATATATTTAAAAAAAAAAAAAAAAAAAGCTGCCCAGAAATTTGATTGGCATCCAAGCTCCTGTTCCCACTACTCCGATGATGTTCTCCATAACTATCAGCATTTCTCCTACTACTGACCTCTTCCTACCTCTTACACAGGGGCAGACCCAGGTTGTGTGGGGCCTGAAACTTATTTTGAGGGCCCACTTAAGAAGAATGAATTCTATTATACCTTACTTTGATAAATTTTACAGAAATATATGACCATGTGAACACATTACTAGGGCTTCTCCAAGGGCCTTGGAAGGGCCCTTGCAAGAGGCCCTGACGCTGAACCTTCATTAGCTTCACAGTCAATCCACCTCTGCTCTCATAAGCACCACCATCCTTGCCTAGGGTAACTCTTCTCTTAGCTACCAAACTTTCCTGCTCCCTCTATCTATTTTAATCATAGTCTGATTGTAGCTAAATGTGAAAGACGTGTTGGTGAAAGTCTGGAAGCCTTAGCCCTGGCTGAATCTAAGATCCACTTATATGAAGCATTACATTCATTACTTTTCAGCTTAATACAGTTATTTGGTTTATTTGTTGTCCATCCATGCAGCCGTCCATTCACTTAACAAATATGCCCAAAGTACTCTGCTTTGGAGAATATAAATATGCAGTTATCAAAAATAATTCTTGAACAAAGGAAACCATGCTACTAAATATAGCTAGAGATTGATGAAAGAGCAAGGATATTTACAGTATCTCAATTGTTGGGTTTATCTAAAGCTGTCTTCAAAATTGTGACTGTTTAACAAAGAACCATTTGGAGCTTTTGACATCTATGTATTTCTAGTTCTTCCAGAATTAGTGAATAGCGTCATTCTCTGGTTAATATTAGTTGAGAATTACTAAAAAATATATTAAATTTACCCTGCTGTGATGATGAAAGTAAGTTTCACTTAACAGTGTATGTATCTTTGTGTGAAAGTTGCTAGTGAATTCAGGTTTATGACCTTTATTATTCTTTGATAAACCATGAATTTTAGTAAACTATGGAACTTATATTAAGACTTTTTTTATAACCCAAACTTTACCTTTATGTAGGCCCCCAAGATTGGTTTTTGGTCGCATTGCCCTATTGCTTTTTAAAGATTTATACCTCCTCTGAGACTCAGTTTCCTTTAGAGGTTAAAATGGGGATGCAGAAAATGATTTTTGAAAGGTACGTTCCGACCAAGTGGAATCCAGTGGCTGATTTTCCTGGGCCTTCTGCAGTCTGCCCTTGTATCCACATCTCATCTAGCTGCCGCCTCCTCTTTTGGTCACCCAGGCCCCCTCGCTTGCCTCTGACAGATATGATCTCTTCATCTCTCGTCTTTGCCATTCTTGTTTCCCTCCTCTTCTTCATCTAAATCCTTCCTTCTAGGATGGCACCACTACCATTTTCCCCCTGCCTTCTCAGACTATCTCAGCCTACCCTAATATTTTTGATTTCTGCTGCTCTTAGAACATTGAATACAGTTGAACATGGCATAGTCTCTTATTGTTCAAAGCATATTGGCTTTGTTTCCATGTTCACTGGTTTATCAACTTGTTGACAGATATTTTGATCACCTTCTGTTTGCCAAGTCCCATTATAGATGCTAGAGATGGAGTGGTAAACAAGATGGAAAAGGCCATGCCTTCTTGGAGTTTATGTCCTAGGGAGGGAAACAGATCGTTTTCTTGAAGGCAAGAATTCTGCTTAGTATGTTTTTGTACTCCCTGAAGCAGTTAGTACACTTTATCCTTGGTATATGAAAGCTTTTAAAATTGGTATTTAGAGAATATTTTGAAAGACATGAATCCATAAAGCTTATGGAACCAAACCATTTTTAGTAGAGGAAAGTCAAGCTCTAGAGAATCAGACATCCGTTTCTACATCAGATAGCTGTCTTTCATTTCAGTGTTGGCCTCTTCTCAGGCATGCACATGTAATGTCTGTAGACAAACTGGCAGTGTGAGTAGGCATTTATCTGTTCTTTGTCAGGTTGAAGAGGAAGGTTAGTAGAAGGTAACTGAGATAAGGAAGCTGAGGGCTCTCTTTAAGAAACTTTCTGATAAAATATACCTGTTAGTGAATTTTGCTAGAATTATAGTAACAGAATCCTGAAGACCGCTGAGAATTCTAGAGATGCCACACTCCTGTTTCCTTCTGTTGCTATCTTGGCTATGACAAAATGAAATTATCATGTGTACTTTCTGTTACTAACATAACACTGTTGATTTGCTTAACAAGTTTATAGATGGGTTCATATCCCTACTATTTAGTGTTTTGCACTGAAGACACCAACTCCCATAAGATTAGCCAGTTTCAGCTATTTTGATAGAGTTATCCTTTTTGTATTAAAATGAGCCAGATTTTAAAATAGGAGGATGCTGTATTTTTAGGGACCCTCTTAAAGTACAGTCAATTAAAAATTAAGGCCTTTTATTTTAGAATAACATTGTATTGATTCTTTGGATTTGCCCACTTCTATTTTTTACCAAGGTCAAAATCTCACTACCAAAAATAGGCCAGGTTCTGTATTGATAGCTAGGTATGCAAGTCAGACTACTGTATTCTCTGTGAAAATGTCTTCTTTAAGAGAGAAATCCTTCTCCCTTCCCAGAATTGTATATCACAGAAGTACATATCAATAAAAATATTTTTGTTTTCAAAGGAGTTCTTCACTTAAAAATAGAGCCATCTTAAAAAAATTTTTTAGAGAACGGTCACATGATAAATCATTGTTAAACAATCATTTAGTTTTTACCTTAATAATGGACATTAGTTTGTTTTTGATATTTTGCTATTATAAACAATGCTGCAGTGAGACACATCTTTACATAAATTATACATTTGCAAGTGTGTCTATACAACAAATTTTCAGAAGTGGATTGCGTCTATTTGTACAACCCTACCAAACTGCATAATTTCTGTCCGTATAACTTTGTAATATATTTTCATATTTCATATTTACTAACACGACATTTAACAAACTTGGAGTCTTTCTATGCAAGAACAGGTGTTCTCTTTTTAAGTTTTTTAAGGTGTTTCACCAGCATTTTTATGTCTCTTAAGTTTATTTTTAGAGATTTTTTATTGGTCTTAGAAATAAGATTTTTTCTTCCATTATATTTTCTACTTCCATTATGTTTTACTATGGGGTTTGGTATAGTAAATGTGTAGTCACCTCAGTGGGTTATTGTTTTGAATATTTTGCAGGTTTATCCTCTTGAGTTTTCTAAGCAAACAATCACATCATCTGCAAATGATGACAACTGTAACTGCTTTCTAATTCTCATACCTCCTTTTTCTGTCTCTTGTATAATTTTATTGGATAAAAATTTCCACAATGATTATTAAATAATAGGCATCTTTGAGTCTGACTTTGTTGGGAATCTACTAAATTTTCACCCCATTAAGTACGCATTAGCTTTTGAGTTGAGATATATATGATATTTTTTATCTTCTTAAAATTTCTTAAGCGATGTTATCATAAGTAAATATGGAACTTTAGCAGATATCTTTTCAGCATCTATGGAGATGTTCAAATTGCTTTCCCTATTTTATTTATAACTATGACAAATTATATCAACAGGTTTCCTAATATTAAAACATCTCTGCATTTCTAGTAGTTACTTGGTCACAGTATTTTAATTCTTTTAATATGCTTCTGTGTTCTAACAACAAATTATCTGAGATTTTTAAAAATTACAACTTTATTGAGATATAATTCACTTACTATACAAGTCACCCACTGAAAGCATATATAATTAAATGGCTTTTAGTATATTCACAGAGTTGTGCAAGCATCACAATCATTTTAGGGTATTTTCATCACCCCCAAAAGAAAGCTCATACTTGGCCAGATGTGCTGGCTCACACCTATAATCTTAGCACTTTGGGTTGCCAATGTGGGAGAATTGCTTGAGCCCAGGAGTTTGAGATCAGCCTGGGTAACATAGTGAACCCCATCTATTGAAAAGAAAAAGAGAGGAGAGGAGAGGGGAGGGGAGGGGAGGGGAGGGCCTCATACTCATCCCCCTTTCTCACTCCTCCTCCCTTCCAGGGTTAGGCAACCACTAATCTATGTTCTGTTGCTATGCCTTTGCTTATTCTGGACATTTCACATAAATGGAACTGTATAATATATGGTCTTTCACATCTGGAATCTATCACTTAAAATAGTGTTTTTAAGGTTATTCATGTATAGCATGTATCAGGACATTTGTCATTTTTAGTACTGTTCCATTGTATGGGTAGACCACACTTTATCCATTCATTAGCTGATGGACATTTGAGATGTTTCCTTTTTCTTTTTCTTTCTTTTTTTTTTTTTTTTTTTTTTTTTTTTTTTTTGCTATTCTGGATAATGCTGCTATGAACATTTGTGTACACATTTTTGTGACAAGTTTCATTTCTCTTGGGTTTATATGGTCACATGGTAACTCTATATTTAACCTTTTGAGGACCTGCCAGACTATTTTTCAAAGTGGCTGAACCACTTTAAATTTTCTACCAAAAAGTATATGATGTTTTCTGAGCTGTTTGCATTGATATTCATCAGTAAAATTGGTCCAGAATTTTCTTTATTGTGCAAACTTGTCCGATTTTAAATAGCATTGACGTGATAGCTATTTAAAATAATTTGGAAGTTTTTCTTATCTTTTGAACCACCTCTTAGTGGGTTGCCCTACACTAGATCATAATTCTAGATCAGAACAATTTTTACCCCATTATTTTGTATGTGATATTTGGAGATATAGTGGCAAGAAAGAACAAAATTACATTAAAAAATGCACTGCACTTGAAAGTATGTAAGTTTGAAACATTAAAAAGGAAGAAAAATAAATGAAAACACCAAAAAGCAATAAATAATTTTGTGATTTCATCTGAGACAGTATATAATTGTAATTTCTAGTCCATTCATTCTAATATTTTGTTGCCACTTTGTTTTGCAACTGTGTAAGTTAATCAGCTGTCATAGGATCAGAGATACTTGAAATGGAAAATACAGTTAGTAAAATAATTAGTACCTTTCATTTCAAGGTCTTGAAACCCTTTCTAGTCTTCTTTAACCAGTGTAGAATATACTGGTCCCCAACATGAAGGGGGTCTGAATGTTAGGAAACTATCCCTCTTTTGGACTCTGAAATAAGTTCATTTCTGCTAAATTCCAAACGAAAACACAGAGCTGGGATCAGTTTTAAAGTCAGTCCAGAAAAATATAAGTGATATGCTGTAACAACAGTTCTCAAACTTTGTTCACAGAATCATTTGTATAGCTTCTTATGACACACATTCTTGAGCCCCACACCCTGAGAGACTGAGGCGGGCCTGGGGTTTTGCATTTCTAACAGGTAACTCTGATGTCTGGTCTGGAGCCCTCACATGGGAACCACCAAACTAGAATTCTCTCTGATATTTTCTCATTCAATTCTGCAGTGTTCCATAGATTTAAAGTTGTTCAGATTTTCTTGCCGGGCATGGTAGCTCATGCCTGTAATCCCAGCACTTTGGGAGGCCGAGGTGGGTGGATCACAAGGTCAGGAGTTCGAGACCAGCCTGGCCAACATTTTGGCCTCTACTAAAAATAGAAAAATTAGCCGGGCGTGGCGGCGGGCGCCTGTAATCCCAGGTACTTGGGAGGCTGAGGCAGGAGAATTGCTTGAACCTGGGAGGTGGAGGTTGCAGTGAGCTGAGATCGCACCACTGCACTCCAGCCTGGGTGACAGAGCAAGACTCCATCTCAAAATAAATAAATAAAATAAATAAATAAATAAAAAATAAAGTTGTTCAGATTTCCATTCAGTAAAGCCACTTCCATTCACTGTATTTTCTTGCTTATTTTATTAGATTTTATGCACTTACAAAGAAAGGAAAGGACCTGACTTAAAGTCAGCTCTCAGATCAGCATTTCCATCTCTTCCTGATTCGATTTTGGGAGACTGTGTGCTTCCAGGAATGTATCCATTTCCTCTAGATTTTCTAATTTGTATGCATAGGGTTGTTCATAGTAGTCTCTGAGGATCTTTTCTATTTCTGTGGGATCAGTTGTAATGCCACCTTTGTAAAAGGTGACCTTTGTAATGTCATCTTTGTAAAAGATCCAGAGATCTTTTACCTCCTTGGTTAGCTGTATTCGTAGGTATTTCATTTTCTTTGTAGCTAATTTAAGTGGGATTGTGTTCCTGATTTCACTCTCAGCCTGGACATTGTGTAAAGAAATGCTACTGATTGTTGTACATTGATTTTGTATCCTGAAACTTTACTAAAGTCATTTATCAATTCTAGGAGCCTTTTGGCAGAGTCTTTAGGATTTTCTAAGTATAGAAACATATCAACAGCAAAGAGAGATAGTGTGACTTTTTATTTGGATACCTTTTATTTCTTTTTCTTTGCTAATTGTTCTGCTTAAGACTTCTAGTACTGTACTGAATAGGAGTGGTGAGACTGGGCATCCTTGTCTTGTTCCAGTTCTCAAGGGAAATGGTTTGAGCTTTTGCCCATTCAGGATGATGTTGGCTGTGGGTTTGTCAGAGATGGCTTTTATTATTTTGAGGCATGTTCCTTCTATGCTTGGTCTGTTGAGGTTTTTTATCGTGAAGGGATGTTGGAGTTTATGAAAAACTTTTTCTGCATCTATTGAGATGGTCATATGGTTTTTGCTTTTGATTCTGTTTATGTGGTGAACCACATTTATTGATTTACATATATTCATTTGTTTTTTAGAGACAGGGTTTCACTCTGTCACCCAGGCTGGAGTGCAGTGGTGTGACCATGGCTCACAGCAGCCTCAACCTCCTGGGGTCAAGCAATCCTCCTTCCTCAGCCTCCCAAGTAGATAGGACTATAGGTGTGTGCCACCACACCAGGCTTTTTTTTTTTTTTTTTTTTTTTTTTAATTTTTTGTAGAGACAGGGTCTAATTTTGCTGCCTAGGCTGGTCTTGAACTCATGGACTCAAGAAATTCTCCTGCCTCGGCCTCCCAAAGTGCTGCGATTACAGGTGTGACCCAGTGCACCCGGCCGTTTTGTGTATGTTGCACCAGCCTTGCATCCCAGGAATAAAGCCTACTCGATCATGGGGTATTAACTTTTTGATGTGCTGCTAGATTCAATTTGCTAGTATTTTGTTGAGGATTTCTGTGTCTATGGTCATGAGGGATATTGGTCTGAAGTTTCCTTTGATCTTTGTGTCTTCGCCAGAGATTGGTATCAGGCTGATGCTGGCTTCATAGAATAAGTTAGGGAGGAGCCCCTCCTCCTCAATTTTTTGGAATAGTTTCAGTAGGATTGGTATCAGTTCTTCTTTGCATGTCTGGTAGAATTCAGCTGTGAGTTCATCTGGTCCAGGGCTTTTTTTGGTTGTAGGTTATTACTGACTTCATTTCAGAAGTTGATATTGGTCTGTTCAGGGTTTCCATCTCTTCCTGATTCGATCTTGGGAGACTGTGTGCTTCCAGGAATGTATCCATTTCCTCTAGATTTTCTAATTTTTATGCATAGGGTTGTTCACAGTAGTCTCTGAGGATCTTTTCTATTTCTGTGGGATCAGTTGTAATGTCACCTTTGTCATTTCTGATTGTGCTTATTTGAATCTTTTGTTTATTTTTCTTTGTTAAGATAGCTAGGGGGTCTATCAATTTTTTTTTTTTTTTTTTTTTTTTTTTTGGAGAACCAACTCTTGGTTTCATTGATCTTTTGTATGGATTTTCTATTTCTTAATCTGGGTGGTGGTTAGAAGGGTGTTTGCCTGATAATAATTAAGGCATGTATTTATTACATGTGGTTTACTGTGTCTTATTTCACAATACAACATGTCTTTTGTTTTTTTAAAAAAGCCATTTCAGTAGTTTCAGAGAGAGAAAAAGAGGTAGCCCTGACCTGAATGAGAGTGGAAAATGGTGAGCAAATATGGGGTCATTCCAGAGAAGTGACTATATGTAGAATGTAAGATAGAGGCAGAGTAAGAGATAGCCATTTGGAAATTTACATTTGAGGTGGCAGTAGAACAGATATGTGACGGTAACTACTAGAGGTTAGAAATAAAAGTTCAAATCTCAGAAAAATATTGTGCTAGAAGATTTGGAGATCAAAAGCAAGTGATCAGAACATAACTATGGGAACTGGAAAGTCAGAGGAGAAGATGGCCAAGGACAGAATCTTAAAAAATGTCTGTGTGTCAGGAGCAGTAAAAAGAGCCAGAAAGCGATACTAAGAAGGGACTGGAGAGCGAGGTTGATGGCTTGGGGTGGTATGGTATAATACCACTTCTTGTTTTGTTTTGTTTTGTTTTGATACAGAGTCTTGCTCTGTCACCCAGGCTGGAATGCAGTGGCGTGATCTCGGCTCACTGCAAGCTCCGCCTACCGGGTTCATGCCATTCTCCTGCCTCAGCCTCCCAAGTAGCTGGGACTGCAGGTGCCCGCCACCACGCCCGGCTAATTTTTTGTATTTTTAGTAGAGACGGGGTTTTGCTGTGTTAGCCAGGACGGTCTCGATCTCCTGACCTCATGATCCACTTGCCTTGGCCTCCCAAAGTGCTGGGATTACAGGTGTGAGCCACTGCGCCCGGCCAATACCACTTCTTAATGGAAGAAATCCAAGAAAGCATTTTAAGGAGAGTGTGATCAGCTGCTGCAGATTACTGAAGGTAGGTCAGGCAGATTGCAAAGCAGTCCAATGACTGTCGGAAGAAAGGTCACATCACAAGAACATGACCTTAATGGGAGCGTCCACTCCCATAAGAATGTTGGTGGCAAAGGGAGAGAAGTTGTGTGTGTGCTAAGGGGAAGCTGGGGTGGAAGAGTTGAACATGTGACCAGGCAAGGCCAGTACAGCCAAGAAAGAAGAAAGAAGTGGAGACAAGAAAGGGAGATGTTTGATGAGGCAAGGATCTAGATCAGGGCTTCTCAAAGCGTGGCCCCCGACCAGCACCATCAGCATCAGTTGTATACTTGTTGGAAATGCATATTCCAAGGCCCCACCCCAGACCTACTCAATCAGAAACTCTGGGGTTGAAGCTCAGGAATTTGTATTTCAACAGACTGTCTAAGAATTATGATGTATGCCAAAGTTTGAAAACCACTAGGGAAGAGGAAGGGGTGGTTTTATCCAGCACACAGATGGAGAAGCTCTCCTTAATGAGAAGAGTGACCCAACTTCCTTTTAGACAAGAGGAAAGGAGAAAAAGAGAAGAAGAGGAGAAAGATGGTATCAGATAGATAGCCTCAGGCTTTCTGTAAGGTCACCTGCTGAGAACAAATACTTGGGATATTTGGGGAGCTTAAAGTGTGAATGTGTTCATTTCAGCCTCCAAACCCTAGCTTCTTCTTTAGGCTTTGTCTAATATGTTCTCTTGCTTCTTCATTCCCCATCCAGATCCTGCCTGTAAGATCACATGCAGTTCTACCTTCTTCAGGATACCTTCCCCAACTTGTCCAGTCCACAGTGATTACTCCCTAATACACAGGGCCATCTGTAATTCTTTTGTTTCATTTGAATGTCTTGTCTTCCGAATACGATTGTATGTTCCTTTTGACTATTATAATTTTGCTACTCGAGGAACATGTCCTCGTTGTACTGCTGCTCATAGTATCCACTGAGGTTTCAATAACATTTATAGATAAATGACTCCCAAATTAGAAAGTCAACAGATCAATATCCCCTTTCATTCAGAGTGGTCAATTCCAGATTTAGATGGTGTCCTTTTCTCTAAGTGTTTAAAACATGTTCTTAGAGAGGCTTCTACGATATGGAAGTTTAAAACTCTGTAAAAGATAAGGAAAAGCAGAGGAGAAAGTGGCAAATAGGAAATCATTTGAAAGAAGAGAAGTGATTCACTGGTTTGGGTAAACACTGTAAACGACCCTCTATAAGAGTGAGCTGTGCCAACATAGACTTTGAGAAGTGACATAAAAGAAACTGGGAAAGGATACTGGAATCCTCTGTAAAGAATGCCTATAATATCCATGCAAAGAGCATGGCTGCCTGCCTTCCCTACTGCTGGTAAGATAGCTTGTTTTCCAGGTTCATTACATTTAGCAAGCATGAACAAGAATTCTATCAGTGCATTTCTTTCACAAATACACAAGAAACTACCTTTTTAATAGCAGAGTTTAAAACCAGGACTCAGCTGGGCATGGTGGCCCATGCCTGTAATCCCAGCACTTTGGGAGGCTGAGGCGGGCGGATCACTTGAGGCCAGGAGTTTGAGACCAGGCTGGCCAACATGGCAAAACCCCGTCTCTACTAAAAGTACAAAAATTAGCCGGGCATGGTAGTAGCACATGCCTGTAATTCCAGCTACTAGGGAGGCTGAGGCAGGAGAATTGCTTGAACCCAGGGGGCAGAGGTTGCAGTAAGCTGAGATTGCACCACTGCACTCCACCCTGGGTGACAAAGCGAGACCCTGTCTCAGAAAACAAACAAACGAAAAACAGGACTCACTCCCCTACAACCAAGAGTCTGAAAATATAAAGGTAAACAAAGAATACTAAACATGAGAATATGAGAAAATAAACTCTTTAAATCTCTATAGGGAGAGTTATCTGTGATCACTGCAATGAAATACAAATTAGGGTGAATCCGTTTGACATTAGTTTTTATTACAAACTTGAAACAGAGACTATCTGTTTGAGAAATTCTTTTAGTGTGAGTTTTGCATCACAGGTAACATCCTATCCGAAATTGACTTGGTTTTGGTTTTCAGATTGAAACCCCAAACTCAAAACCAGAATGAAATGATATAAGTTAGTGCAAGAATAAGGGAAGGGAAACTAATATTTCTTGAGCACCTATAATGTGGTTTCATTTACTCCATCTCATTCAATTCTTAATGAGACCTGTGATGCAACTCTTACTGTCTATTTTTTACAGATGAGGGCAATGATACTCAGCATCTCTCATCTTCACTGGCTTGTGTTTGAACTCAAAGCTATCTAGCTACAAAGCCCAAGTATTCTTTCTGCTATACTATACCTGTTAAACTTCGCAGGTTTGGCATGTCCATAGCTGTTACAATTTTTCTTTATTTTTAAAATTAGAGACAGAATCTTGCCTTGTCATCCAGGCTGGAGTACAGTGGCAAGATCATAGCTCACTGTAACCTCAAATTCCTGGGCACAAGTGATCCACCTGTCTCAGACTCCTGAGTAGCTAGGATTAAAGGTACATACCACCACAACTGGCTAATTTTTAAATTTTTTTGTAGAGAGAGGAGTCTCGCTATGTTGCTTAGGCTGGTCTCAAACTCTTAGCCTCAAGCAGTCCTCCCACCTTGGCCTCTCAAAGTGCTGGGATTACAGGCATGAGCCATAGTGCCCAGCCAAGATTTTTCTAAAACATGGAGAATTCTATAATGATTATTAATTGTGTAATATTTCTGCCTACAAAATTGTATTTCACCTTGTAATGAATTTTGAATGGAAGTAAGATTTTAATATTATGATGAAATAAAATGGAGAAAATATAAATTTTACTTTGGTGTCAGTATAATTACAAGCAACATGTTGACGTGATTTGATGTCTGGTAGAACCATCCTTTACGTGTCTTCACACATGAATGTTATGCCTTAGATGGTAAAACTTATATAGGTAAGGGTCCTACTTATATGTGCCCTGCTCTTTTTCAGAAAGCATTTTCTGTTTAGTTTGTTTAAAAAACAGTTGTGTAGCTGGGACTATGCCCAGCTTGGAGTTTTAATTTGAATTTCCCTAGTGACTAATGATGTTGAATATATTTTCATGTACTTATTTGCCATTCACATATCTTCTTTGGTGAAGTGTCTGTTCAAATGCTTTGCCCATTTAAAAAAAAATGGGTTGCTTATTTTTCTTATCATTGACATACTCTGAGAGTTCTTTATATGTTCTGGATATAAGCCCTATATCAGATACTGTATATGATTTGCCATTTTCTCCCAGCTGATAGCTTGTCTTTTCATTCTCCTCATAGGATCTTTCAAAGTGCAAATGTTTTTAATTTTAATAAAGTCTAATTTACCAATTTGTTCTTTTAAGGATCATGACTCTTGTGTGTGTCTGAGAAATCTTTGCCTAACTCAAGGTTACAAAGATTTTCTCCTGCATTTTCATCTACAAGTTTTATAGTTTTAGGTCTTACATTTAGGTTTATGACTCATTTTGCATCAATATTTGCATATGGTCTGAGATATAGATTAAAGTTCTGTTTAAAAAAATGGAGATTCAATTGTTAAAACATCATTTCATCCTTTGCTCACCAAATTGCCTCTATTTACTTAGGTCTTATTTAATTTCTCTCATCCATTGTCAGAATTATCTTAAGTGTTTCATATTTTTATGCTATTATAAACAGAATGGTTTCTTAATGCTGTTGTAAGTGGTATAAAATTGGAAATTCCAACTTCCAATTATTTATTGATTTTATGAAGAAGTACAACTGATTCTTGTACATTGATCTGGTATCCCACAATCCTACTAAACTCACTTATTAGTTCTAGAAGCTTATTTTTGTATATCTCTTTATACAAAAAGGGACTGTAATTTCCAGTGCAGTGTTGAAGAATGAAAGAAAACATACTTTTCTTATGCCTGATGTTAGGGAGAAAGCATCAGGTCTTTCACCATTAAGTATCATGTTAACTATAGGTTTTTCATAGATGACTTTTTTCAGGCCAAAGAATTTCCTTTCTATTTTTAGGTTACTGAAAGTTTTTAGCAGGAATAGACCTTAAACTTTGTCAGAAGCATTTTCTGCCTTTATTGAGATGATCATATGTTTTTTCTTTTTTGGCTTGCTAATATAGTAGATTATACTGATCAATTTTCAAATGTTAAACCAACCTTCTTATATTCTTAAGATAAACCCCACTTGATCATGATGCATTGCCATATATATGTTCATATGTATTTTATGGACAACTTCGGATATGTTGTATTAGTATTCCATAAATATTATCCTCTTAATATTTATGGAATCTGTAGTGATGGCACATCTCTTATTAGTGATATTGGTGATTTATATCTTCTCCCTTTTTTCCTGATAAGTCAGGCTACAGGTTTATCAATTTTACTGATCTCAAAGAATCAGTGTTTGGTTTCATTGATTTTTCTTTATTATTTTTCTGTTTTATTCACTTCTGCTCTAATCTCTATTACTTCTTTTTTTCTGGTTAAGTTTAACTTACTGTTCTTTTTCTTGTCTATTTAGCTAGAAACTGAGTTCAATAATTGAGACCTTTCTTTCCTAATAAAGGTATTTAGTGCTATTAATTTCCTCTAAGTTTTTATCTCCTGCGTTAGTGGCATCCCATAAATTTTGATGTATTTTCATTCAATGCAAAATAATTGTCAATTTATGTTTTCATTTATTCTTTAAACCCCAGGTTATTTAGAAGTACATTATTTATTTTCCAAATATTTGAGAATTTTACAGAGATTATTGATCTCTTTTTTTTTTTTTGAGATAGAGTCTCGCTGCGACGCCCAGGCTGGAGTGCAATGGTGCCATCTCAGTTCACTGCAACCTCCGCCTCCTGGGTTCAAGCTATTCTCCTGCTCCAGCCTCCTGAGTGGCTGGGACTACAAGCACGTGCCACCATGCCAGGCTAATTTTTGTATTTTTAGTAGAGGAGGTTTCACCATATTGGCCAGGCTGGTCTCAAACTTCTGACCACAAGTGTTCCACCCCCCTCAGCCTCCCAAAGTGCTGGATTACAGGCATGAGCCATCATGCCCAGCCAGGGAATATGTTTTTTGTATGACTAGAATCATTTTAAATTTATTGAGACTTACACTATGACCCAGAATAGGCATATATTGGTAAATTGTCTACTTGAAAAGAACATCTATTCTGCTATTGTTGAGTGTATTCTATAAATATCAATTAAGTCAAGTTATTGATAGTGTTGTTTAAGTCATCTATAGGTTTGCTTATTTTCTGTCTACTTGTTCCATCAGTTACTGAGAGGGGAGTATTGAAATCCCTGGCAATAATTTGGTTTTGTCTGTGTTTTTTTGCAGTTGTACTTATATCCATTTCAGCTTCATAAATTTGAAGCTCTGTTATTCAATGCATGAATATTTAGAATTGTTATGTCTGCTTCTTGAACTGACCCTTTAACATTGTAAAGTGATCTTCCTTATTCCTAGTGCATTCTTTGCTCTGAAATCTACTGTGTCTGATATTAATACAGACATTCCAGGTTTCTTTCGACTAGTGTTGCTTGGTATATCTTTGTCCATCGTTTTACTTTTAACCTATTTGTATTTTTATATTTAAAATGCATTTATTGTAAGCCACGTGTACTTGGATCTAGCTTTTTGTCTAGTCTGACGCACTCTGCCTTTTAATTGGAGTGTTCAGACCGTTTTTGTTTAGTACAATTATTGATGGGGTTAGATTTAAATCTGTCATTTTACTATTTGTTTTGTATTTCATCTATTCTTTGTTCCCCTTTTCATCTTGTTCTGCTTGCTTTTGGATTAAATGAGTTGATTTTCTTATTCTATTTTATCTCCTTTGTTCGCTTATTAGCTGTAACTCCTCGTTTTTTTATTTTAGTGGTTACTTTAGATTTTATAGTATATATTTTTAACTTATCACAGACTATCCTCAAATGATATACCATTTCATGTATATTATTAAAACCTATGGCTGGGCATGGTGGCTCACGCCTATAATCCCAGCACTTGGGGAGACCAAGGTGGGTGGATCACTTAAGGCCAAGTGTTTGAAACCAGCCTGGCTATCATGATGAAACCCCATCTCAACTAAAAAAAAAAAAAATTAGCCAGGTATGGTGGTTGGTGCCTGTAATTCCAGCTACTCGGGAGGCTGAGACAGGAGAATTGCTTCAACCTGGGAGGCTGAGGTTGCAGTGAGCTGAGATCGTGCTATTGCACTCATGCCTGGGCAACAGAGCGAGACTCTGTCTCAAACAAAACAAAATAAAACCTTACAGTAGTATACTGCCATTTCTCTCCTGTAAGTCTTTATGCTACTATTGTCCTACTTTTTATCTATACATATATTATCACCCCACAATACTTGTTTGTTTAACCAATTATATTTAGAGGTTTAAATAATAAGAAATAGTCATATATATATTTACCTATGTAGTTACTACTTCTGATTCCTTCATGTACATTTCCATCTGATATCATTTTTCTTCTGCCTTAAGGATTTCCTTTAACATTTCTTGCAATGTAGGTCTGCTGGTGATTAATTCCTTCAGCTTTTTGTATGTCTGAAAACATCTGTTTCACCTTGTTTTGAAATACATTTTCACTGGCTACACAATTCTAGGTTAACAATTGTTTTTTATTCCTTGTAGTACTTTAAAGATGCTGCTCCACTGTCTTCTGACTTGCATATTCCTCACAAAAAAAAATATGCTGTCATCCTTATCTTTATTTGTATATAAAACATCTTTTTCCTCTGGGTGCTTTTCCGATTTTCTCTTTATCACTACTTTTGGGCAATTTGATTATTATTGTGTGCCTGCTAGTTTTCTTCATGTTTCTTGTGTTTGGGCTTGTTGAAATTTCTTGATCTCTGAGTTAACAGTTTTCCTTAAATTAGGACATTTTTCAGCCATTATTTCTTCAAATATTTTTTCTGTTATCTCCTCTCTCCTATTTTTTGAGAAGTCCAGTTTCACATGTATTGACCACTTAAATTTGTCCCGCAGCTCACTCTTTATTTTTATTCCTTTTTTTTCCTACATATATTTCATTTTAGATAGTTTCTATCGCTATGTTTTCAAGTTCACTAGTCTTCTCTGCAGTGTCTTATCTGCTGTTAATCTTATCCAATGTATTGTTCTTCTCAGGCATTGTAGTTTTCATCTCTAGAAGTTTGATTTGGGGCTTTAAAAGATACCTCCCATGTCTCTACTTGATTCTTAGAATATATTAAAGACCATTATGGTAACTATTGTAATGCCTGTGTCTGCTAATTCTGACATCTTTGTCAGTTTTCGATTGAGTTCCGTTGTTTGATTTGTCTTCTCATTATGGTTTTTATTATTTCAATTTTTTATATGTCTGGCCATCTTGGATTGTATACCAGGTATTTTGAATTTTACTTTGTTGGGATCTGAATGTTTTTATATTTCTGTAAATGTTTTTGAGATTTTGTGTTTGTTTGTGTTTGAGACAGAGTCTCACTCAGTCATGCAGGCTGGAGTGGAGTAGCACAATCACACCTTACTGCAGCTTCAACTTCCTGGGCTCAAGTGGTCCTCCCTTCTCAGCCCCCCAGGTAGCTGGGAACACAAGCATACACCACCATGCTCATCTAATTTTTGTACATTTTGTAGAGATGGGATCTTGCCATGTTTCCCATGCTGTTTTTGAACTCCTGACCTCAAGCAATCCTCCCACCTTGACCGCCCAAAGTGTGTTTTTGAGTTTTGTTCTGGGATACAGTTAAGTTACTTTGAAATCGTTTGATATGTTTGGGTCTTGCTTTTAAGATTTGTTAGGCAGAACCAGAGCAGCTTTTAGTCTAGGGCTAATTATTCCCTACTACTGAGACAAGACCCTTCTGAGGACTCTATACAATGCTTGTAAATTCTGCGGTTTTCTAATCTGGCTGGTTGAACAGGCACTATTCCTGGCTCTGTGTGAGCACTGACTCACTCCCCCTCAATTTTTTGACATGATCTTTTCCCAACTTCAAATAGTTTCTTCACACACATGCATGAATCAGTCATCCACAGAATATTCTAGGGGGACCATCCACAGATCTCCAGAGTGCTCTCTCTCTCTGTCTCTCTCTCTCCAGTGCTCTCCTATTTAGTATTTTATCCTGGGAACTCTGACTACCTTAGTTTCCTTAGACTCTCAGTTCCATCTTCTTCCTTTTTTTTTTTTTTTTTTTTTTTTCTTGAGATGGAGTCTCGCTCTGTTGCCCAGGCTGGAGTGCAGTAGTGTAATCTAGGCTCACTACAACCTCTGCCTCCCAGATTCGAGCAATTCTCCTGCCTCAGCCTCCCAAGTAGCTGGGATTACAGGTGCCCACCATCGTGCCCAGCTAATTTTTGTATTTTTAGTAGAGACAGGATTTCACCATCTTGGCTAGGCTGGTCTCAAACTCCTGACCTCATGATCCACCCACCTCAGCCTCTCAAAGTGCTGGGATTACAGGCGTGAGCCACCATGCCTGGCTCTATCTTCTTAACTCAGGCAGTCCACCTGCTTCTATCTCATTTCCCTCCTCTATGCCATGGCCTAGAAACTCTCCAGGCAGTAGCTGGGGTAAAGGTAGGGCTCATTTCATTTCTTTCTCTCTTCTTAAGGATTACTGTCCTGTGTTGCTGATGTTCAGTGTCTTGAAAACTATTGTTTTATATGTTTTGTCTAGGTTTTCTGTTGTTGTTTCAGACAAAAAGCTAAATGGGGCCTTGTTATGCCATCTTTGCTGGAAGCAGAAATCTTTGGAAAGCATTTTAAGTGGCCTTCATGTCTAGCTAATCCACACATTCTATTCAGAGAGCAATTTAACAATAGAAACCTCTATTTCTTGAGGGCCTTCTGCGTGCCAGGCACTGTGCTAGGTACACTCACACACAATTCATCCATATGGCATATTTACTGAGCAGCTATTAGGTGCTAGGGACTATTCTAGGCACTGGAAATACATCACTGTACAAAACAGATTTTAAAAATCTATATCCCTGTGGCACATATATTCTAGTGGGGAAAGAGAGAAGAAACAAAATCAATAATCTAGTTATATAGCACATTAAAGGGTAATAGCTGCTATAGAAAAATAAAGAGCAAGGTAAGGGGGTTTTAGAAGTGCTGGACTGAAAATAAATGATTGCAGTTTTAAAGAGGATGGTCAGGGGAGGCCTCCCTGAGAAGGTAAGACATATACAGAAAGACCTGAAGGAGGTGACAGAGTGAGCTGTAGCTCTAGAGTATCTGGAGGAAGAGCATTTTGGCTGCTCAAGCAGCCAGTATTAAGACCCTAGAACAGAACCATGCCAGTGTATTCAGGAAAGCATAAGGAGGCCAGTGTTACTAGAGCAAAGAGACCAAGGAGGAGAGTAATAGGAGATGAGGACAGAGTAGTAACCAGGCCCAATTGTATAAGGGTTTTCAGGTCATTGTAAAGACTTTGGCTTTTGCTCTGAGTGAAGAGAGAAAAGGCTCATGATCTGATACATGTTTTAAAAGAATCACTCTGGCTGGTCTCTTGAGCAGAGATTTTTGGGTGACAGATGGAAGCAGGGAGACCAATTAGGGGCCTATCCAATAATTCAGATGAAAGATGATAGTAGTTTAGACTGGGGAGGGCAGTAGAGATAGAGAGAAGTGGTTAGATTTTGATATATTTCAAAGGTAGAATGAACTGCACTTGTGGCGTATTCAATGTGGACTATAAAAGGAAGAGTCAAGGATATATTCAAGGTTTTTGGCCTGAGCAACTGGAAAGATGGAATTACCATTAACGAGATTTAAAAAAGACTGAATGAAGTGAGTTTTGGGGAAAATGATTGGGAATTCAAATTTGGACATGTTAAGTTTGAGATGTCTAGTAGATGTCTAAGTGGAAATATTAAAATAGGAAGTTGGATATATGAATCTAGAGTTCATGGGAGAGGTTCAGGCTGATAGATCAAGTAAGATAAAGACTAAGAACTGACCTAAATTTAGCAATGTGGGGATCTTTGGTGAGTTTGACAGCAGCATTTTTGGTGGAACGGTGGGGACAAAAACCTGGCTAGAGTGAATTTTAAGAGAATGAGAGGAGAGGAACTGGCAAGAGAGTGTCAAACAATTTTCTCAAAGAGTTTGTTGCAAAGGAGGAATAGAGAAATGGTGCAGTAACTGCCAGGAGAGGATATTTTACAAGGGGGGAAATAACTCCATGTTTGGATACTGATGGAAATAATCCAGAGAAAGAAGAGAGCTGATATAGGAAAGAGAAAGGAAAATGCTAGAGCATGTCCTAGAATAGATCAAAGGGGCTGGGTCTAGGCGGCATAAGAGAAGGTACTGGCTGTAGATAGGAGTACAGATAGTTCATCTATGGTAATAGGCAGGAAGGCAGCGTATGCAGGTTCAGATGCTATTAGGAACATAAGTGTGGTGGTAGGAGTTTATGGAAGTTCCTAACTGACTGCCGCATTTTTTTTTTTTTTTTTTTTTTTTTTTTTGAGAAAGGGTTTCATTTTTGTCACCCAGGCTGGAGTGCAGTAGCTAGATCACGGCTCACTGCAGCCTTGACTTCTTGGGCTCAGATGATCCTCCCACCTTAGCCTCCGGAGTAGCTGAGACCATAGGTGTGCGCCACCACACCCAGGTAATTTTTTGTATTTTTAGCAGAGGTGGGTATCGCCATGTTGCCCAGGCTAGTCTCAAGCTCCTGGGCTTAAGCAATCCACCTGCTTCCGCCTCCCAAAGTGCTAGGATTACAGGCATGAGCCACCGTGCCCAGCCTGATTGCTGCAATTTTGACAGTAAAGAAAGAAGCAGGGTCATCATCTGAAAGTGAGGAGGAGGGGAATAGTGTCAGAATTTTGAAGAGAGAGTAGAAAGTGCAAAATAATGACCTAGGATAGTGGGAGGCTAAATGGGCAAAGGAAATGTAAGTATAACTGCCAGATGTCATTAAGAGTCCACTTGAGGCTCATGGTCACGAATTCAAAGCAAAGCCAGTGAGGATGCTTGTGTACTGTCTCTAGCCACATTCAGGTGCACAGGTGCAGTCATGGGCCAGGCAGACAGCTGGATTTAACAAATATAAGGAAGTAAGAGAGGGATGAGGAAGTTGAGGGTGTATGCAAGGGAGTAGTTACAATGATAGGCCATGGAATTTAAGCTGAACAAGAAAGAAAGATAAACATAGGGAAGTGGGACAGTGACATGGTGATAGGATCAGTGTGGGCCAGTGGGACTAAAGAGTACCTTCTAGAAAGAATGAGCTGTGAAAGATAGGAGGGCTTGGTCGGAGAGTGGCTAGAGTTGCAGTAACTGGTAAAGATAGGTTTGGAGGAGTGCTACTCAATGAGTAGGCCATGAACTGGTGCCAGTCTGTGAACTGTATGTTACTGATCTGCAAGGAGATAAGTTCAGAAATTGAAAATAAATGTTTAGAAACACTGCTGCGACATCCAAGCATATGATCAGTGGACTTGTATTGGGAATGCCTTTGTGTTTTTAATCTCATTTGTCTATTCCTTTGTGACTATATTTTACAAAAGCATTGGTCTGCAACAGATTAGATACAAACAAAGTCTGGTCCTTCCCCATAGTGGAAGCACATGCTCTCACGAGCATGCATGGGAGTGTATCTCCAAAGGTGGAGGACAAGGTCATGGAGGAGAGGAGTGAACAGTGAACTCCCTATCATCTCTAGTCTTCCAAGATAGCAGGCTGCCTGACTGCACAGCTCCAGGAAGCACCATTCTCATTATATGTTACATGAACAATACAACTCCAGGTACTGTATGAATGGTGCTCTTAGAATGTTCAAGGAGAGAGCTAGTGTTATCTCCATTTTACAGATCAGAAAACAAGCTCAGAAAGGTTACATAATTGCCCAAACTCATACAGCTACTAAGGGGAGGAGCCAAGATTTGAACCTAGGTCTGTCTGTTGTGCTAAAGCTGAACTCTGTCCACAATACCACTCTCTCTCTGTCACATGCTTATAGCACAGCCATAAGCCTCATGAGAACTGGGGAAAAATGCCTTTTGGGAATGTGTTATGGTCCATGTGACCAAGCCGGGCATTTCAATTTATTTTAGAGTCATGACTTGTTACAGCTGCTGTGGGAATCCATACCCAGTGGCTGCTTAGATCCCGATCTCTCCAGTTTGTCTTTGTTGAACCAAGCGGCTGAAGCACCTCAGAAATACAACATCCACCATCACCGCAGGATTTCCTGCAGTCTGCTCTTGTGCTTTAGTAATTGCATATGTATTAAAAGCAAATTCTGAAGAGACATTTGTGGAATGGTAAGATTATGAATATTTTAATACTTTAATCTTTTTTTTCAAGATTCATGTGATGGATGGATACATTACTTTTCTGATCTGAGAACATCTAGTATAGATGTATACTTTAAACCATCTTGCTCATGGTTCAAGTCTTAGACTCTAAGACTCAGGGCTCTGATGAGGGCTGAGCAGGCCCCATCTCTCACTGAGCCTGAGTCCCAGGTACACTGGGAGCCTCAGCATTTCCAGAGAAGTTGGTGTTGGTTGCTTCTGGCTCTCCCCAGGTGCATGGAGTTTCTGAGAAATGCGTAAACAAAGTAAGCATTGATCTCTTAGGGATTTCCTAATTTCCTTCATTTCTTGCCTATCCAGTAGGCCTCAGCAAGTACAGCAACACTAAAGTTAATTTGTAAAGCTTATCTGGGTATTACTGGACCTGTGAACACTGAGGTAACCCACAGCTTCTGGAAAGCCCTCCCATGCTCCAAGTCTGTATACTCACCCAATACATAGGATACAGCATAGGAATTGGGGGTTTATGTGTCCATATGGCCCATCAGGCTGCCCCTGTGAAGGCATGGTCTATGGCACAGTACAGGACCTGACACACAGTGAGGAGTGGCTCAGTAAGAACGAGTTGGACAAGTCAATGAACAACTGCTGCCCAGCCTGTGGAGGTATTTTTGTGGTGATGTCTTTAATCTTTTCTACCTTGAGAAATTAACTGGCATTAATGTATATTAATGTATTGTATATGAAAAGATCTTTTGAGCTAACTAGTATAAGACTTATTATTATATTCAGACACATGACTTTTCACCTAGGGAAGATATAGAAGAAATGAATCCACCAAAACAAGCAAATATAACTGGGCAGGGTAGGACATGTTCACTCCGGTTAGGTCTAAAGAATCAAAATAGAAAATAGGAACAGAATTTTACTTTGAAAAATAGTACTGTAAATCACAGTTTTGGTGCTGTGGTAAGATGAATCATTAAAAAACTTGAATATGGTAAAATGCTAATCATCACAGTTATTAATTGAGAGTAACTAAAAACCTCTGGTTGGCCTCATAAGCATTAAATACTAAAGTTTTCAAATGCATGTTACTAATTATTGTTATTAATGTGAAGTTTTAATCCTGATCCCCTTTGGAAGACTAAGTGTCAGTGTGGGTGAATTTTTCACTATGCCTAAAAACCAATAACTACCAAATGAAATTTGACTCTTCTTTTCTTCCATCTTGCCAAATTGCTCATTTCATCAATACGAAAAGCAACTGAGATGCCAGGCAGTATAGATATAAACTGTCTCACATCATTTATTTTTATAAATTTGTATTCCAGTCAAATGTGGAATACTTTGGTTTCAATATGTACCTCATTGATGTTAAGGGTCTAGAATCATTATAATGACTATGGTAAAGATAACATATTTTTCTCTAGTTTGTCTACAAAAACCTATAAAAACTAGCAAAAAGGTTAACTATTGTATTTAAGTAGAGAATTCTTCTTCTAGACTTGAATACTAAATAAAACACAGAAGACGGTTACATCCTATTTTTTATCATACCTTTTGAAATAATCTGTATATACCTTTTAAATAATTTCAAGTGCCACAAAAAATAATGTTAATAGCTCAAAATCAAAAGTTAAAAAAAAAACCCTATGTATAATTTTTAAAATCTTTTTCTCCTCAAGCGTTTTACGATGGGATAATGAGACAGATGTCTCTCAACTGGAAGGACATTTTGACATTGTTATGTGTGCTGACTGGTAAGTACATAAAAATCATAAAACTCCTGTTAGAAAAAAATAGCTTTGCTGGAGTAATTGGGCTGTGCTGCTTTGCTGACGGCTAAGCAAAGTCAACAAATGAAGCACAAAGCCACCTTAACCTCAACAAATTAATATTCATCTCCATGTGACAGTTATAAGGTAGTCTTCTATCACACAGTAACTTCTACCACATTATTTCCCAAAGATTGATTTTGAGAAGCATTTCCATTTTCTGGAATTGCCTCTGTTTCATGCTTGACGTATCAGTAAATGGACGACTTAGGCAAATTGCAAATAATTATGGCTCGGAGAGGAATAGTCTGGAGAAAAAGGAGTTTATCAACACAAACAGCTCAATTAGCTTACTTCTTAGGAGAGATCTGACTATTGATATAAGGGAATATATATGTGTGTGTACACACACATACTCTCTAGCAAATAAACATATCTGTGGAATATCTTTGGGGAAATAGCTCTTCTTAAAATATATGTTTGCTATCTAATGTTTTCAGTGTATTCAATTATAATATTTAATTATACATAAAACAAAAATTTTAAAATTCCATTTTATTCTTATGCAGATAATAACATGACAATCTCTGTCAGGTGCCTGCATTTTAAAAATAATTTACATTAGGTATTTTGCTTTCTATTTTAGCCCAGTCTACTTATTTGTTAATGAAAGTCTGATCATAAGTTACAGGATAAATATGCATCAGACCTTAATAATTATTTCAACTAATCTTATGTATTTCTTCATGCAATTTGAATAATAATTATTTCAGCACCTGATGTAAATGATGAGTTGATGGGTGCAGCACACCAACATGGCACAAGTATACATATGTAACAAACCTGCACGTTATGCACATGTACCCTACAACTTAAAGTATAATAATAATAATAAATAAATAAATAAATAAATAATTATTATTTCAGCTTATGGGAAACATTGACAATTCACAAGTATTTTCCCTGTTAAGAGTAAGATCTTGTTTGTAGTTTTATCATGATGTTTATCAGGACACTTTAGATTTTAAAACACATTAAGTTCAGATTCTGAAGAACTTCTGTTACATTGATAGGGCCAATCATGAGATCCAGAACTCAGAGAAGACTTTCCCTAGAGGAGAGTTGAATGAAATTTTCAGGAAGTGGGTTTCGTTATTATTATTATTATTTTAAGATTTTCAATGGATAACTTTTTTGCAAAAGTCATTGGAATTAGGTTTGCTTTTTTTCTTCGGAAAAAAAAATACTTCTCCATGAAAAATAAATATTTTGTTCTATTGTTAGCTGAGAGTTTCTAGTTTTTCAGAGCCCTTTTAGTCTTTTTGCACCCAGTTTCAGAAAATCTTGTTCCAAAAATGGGAGAAACCTAGATTTCTGACTAATCATTGATAATGTGCCTCAATGCTGCAGCCATCATCTTATCAAAAATAAGGAGCTAAAACCTCACGGTATGATTCGAGCAAGTAATTTAGTAAATGCCTTTCCTCACCAAATATGAGAAAGAATCCTCCAGGTTTCATTGCACAGATGAAGATAATGCTGGCAGGATTAGATCAGATTAAGCATGAAAGTCAGATCAGAGAGCAGCGGCAAGAGGGAAGGGGCAGCATCTTCCTGAAGCTTTAGAAGAGGGTCACACGCGGATAGGCTCTGATTATATGGGGAAGGCAGGTCTGGCCAAGAGATTTAGAGTTAAATTTGTCCCTTACACAAATATCAAAACAGCCTGGCTTTGTCATACCTTGTGTTATGGACACTCTCACCATGTCATCACCATGTCATCCTATTTGTACCAGAGGGAAAAGCAGAGGAAGTAAGATTTAAGCTCTTTTCTGATTAATGTTCTCAGGTTAAAAATAGCCACACAACATGTTTGAAAAACAGTCTTTTTTCCCTAGCCGACAACAGGGTCACGTCCACTGATATACATAATGCATAGTCAGTTTAAGACTTACATTACACACACATAACATAATACAATATTATATGTATACACACACACATAGATACATATCTGGTAGCTGTGTGAGAATTTATGGCTTCAAATGAACTAAATACACCAGGCTTCATTTTATAAATGGCTTTTCCATGCATGAATTGTTTTTTTTTTTCCTCTGGGTGTTGTAAATGCCAGAATGTCAGCCTGTTTATAATTTCCCATTTGTAAATGTGAAACATTAAGCTACTCTCACTGCGATGCTGATAGTATTTCCAAAAGAAATGCTTTGGTAATGGTCTCTCTTCATATTCGTGGGGATGGGTAAGTTGCTTAGAAACTTAGAAAGTACAGTAATATTTCTAATATGCACGTTGTGCATGTAGCAGTGAAGCACAGGATTCCACAAGTTCTTTACGTCCTGTTGGTGTGGTGTTTCTCTGTAAGAGTTATTGCATGGATGCTGCTTCTAGGGGCAGGCAGGCAGGCAGGCAGGCAAACCATGCTACATTTTTTTAAGAATGTCACAGGAGAGAAAAGAAAGCTCTCTTTAGACACCACCTCCAAGACGAAACCTGAAATCCTCAGTGTCAGAAAGAGGTACCACACATAAACAGATCACATTAAGTCTCACACCATCCTTTGGTCATTGTCAGCAATGAGATCTGGATTAGGCCACAGGAATATGAAGCAAGAGTCGGAGTTCAAATATTAGGTACATGGATTAAAATCTTATTGAAGCATTTCCAGCAAGGGTGGCATTGTCTGATTCACTGAATAGCTAACCAGTGGTACCGCTTGATCCCATTTACATGAAAACAAGCTCTATTCACAAACCTATTCCAAACCCACATTGTGGTTCAAGTAAAATGCACATGATTACAACAAACGGTGATATGTTTATGTTCTTAAATCATTCATATATTCAGATATTTACATTCAAACATTCAAAAACCTGTAGGCAGTGGGGGAGATAACTTATTTCCCAGAAGAGACAGTCTGTTAGTTCACAACTAAATTTAGTAGCTCAACTAGATTATAAAATAAAGAGGCAAACTGTGAAAGCTAGTCATTATTTCACCATTCAGCATTTTTGACAATGAAAAATAGTTTCATGGTTCAACAGTTCCTAAATAACTTGTAAAATGTCAACTTTGAAATAAACAGAAGGAAAAATTGAGGTGCAGCCATACCTGCAAAAGGATGCTGTTGACAAACATCAAAATATTAGAATATTTAACCACAGGTGTAGAAAAAAACCTGCCTATTAAGTTCCTCAGTTGACTTGTTTAATGTTGAGTTTAATATAAGGATTCCTTTCTGCTGGAATGCAGTCCAGCCTGGTCCTTGCTGAGTTAGAATAGTGAGTGATTGTTAATTTTAAGCCTGCCTTTCCAGACTCCTCTTCAATCACAATATAATCTAAGGGTCTGGAAGTAAGATGTTTTTTATCCAATGAACGCTTTCATTCAGTGGTTGACGGCCCTCCAGTTTATTGTAGCTCTGCAAAAATAGAAATAACTCTGTGCATTTGAATTCTCAAAAGGCTTAGAAAGCATATCTGAAATGCCACCCATACCCTGACCAGCCCATTGAGCTGGGTATGCAGGGCGATCAGCACATCTGTGTGCCTGCAGCCCGAGACTTTGGAAAGAAATGGCGGAAAGTACACTGGCCTGCAGCAACCCACCCCGCTTGCTCTCTCAGCAGTTTCGCGCTTGCTATACACTCTAAATTGTTTCTCTTTTTTCAGTCCTTTTTACTTTACTCTAAATGATGAAAAATGTTTGATTTTTAAGCTGATTTTGTGAAATTTTTTTCCCCTCAAAATGGAAATACTGTAGGCTCTAGAATTTGTTTTCTTTCAGATGCTGTGATCATGGATAGCTCCAAATCACAACTCACAGATGTTTACATCTGAAAATATATTTAGCCCAAATATAGTCAGCCCTTTCACCTGACACCCGAAAAGACTCAGTCCCAGAGAAAATACATGAATCGCCCACGATTGCTCAACTAAAGGGGTAGAGCCAAGTAAAATTAGAATATGGCATCATTCTGAGCTCTCATAAAAATCAGTTGGTAAATACTGAAGGGTCATTCCTTTGCTGAAGTTAAACCTAAAACAGTGACTTTAACTCAGCACATTTCACCTTGAAAATTACATAGGGGTCTTCCTTTCTGTGGCTATTGACAGAGAAAAATGTCTCCTTGTTCTCTGCACTAATTAACTTCCCTATGAGAGGAATTACAGATGCTCTGCAGTCTGCATACAACTCTGATTCTAAGGGAGGTGACGAAAATGGTCTGGCACCTTTCCTTTGTTGGAAAATCTGTGATTCTGATCAATGGAAGAAAGCAAGTGTTGATCCACAAGTGAATTATATAGAGGTGTGTGTGTGCATGTCTGTGTGTGTCTGTGTGTGCGTGTGTGCACACATGTGTGCATGTGTGTGCGTGTGTGTGTGCGTGTGTCTGCATGTGCATGTGTGTGTGCACACGCATGTGTGTCTGTGCATGTGTGTGTCTGTGTGTGTGTCTGTGTGTGCATGTGTGTGTCTGTGTGTGTGTGTGCGCGCCCTTTCATGGTCAAACTAGACTGCCAATGTATTTTGATCAGTAACTAAAGGGAGAGTTAAAATGGTATCTCCGTCCCCATCACTGACCCACTCAGCCTTTTTTAATAGATCCACTTAAGCTACTGCTGTTCTCTCAGCCCATTAGGACTTATTTGAGGGGTGAATTTTCAGGAGATTATATATCATTCACACTAAAACACATTGAAATTGCTCAGATGACATACTCTACAAAGTGTTATAAATTCTGCATCAGAGCTAAGTAGCAAGTGAGCTTACTTGGAATAAAGATCTATTAGGGAACTACAAAGAATTAATTTTGAGACATTTGATCTGGAGACTTGGAGTAGACAGCATTACCTTTCAAATAACTGTGTTTGGACTGTGTGCCGTGTGTTAAGCTGTGATGTTAACATCTTTGTCACCCTGACCAACTTTAAGGAGAAATAGCACTTTATAAGGGTATGTTTGAAGCTAAATTCTTAAGGTGCTGTTTATTTATTTTTTTCTAACAATCTTACCAGTTTTAGGATGCACAGATATAAACCGAGTGTGGTCCTTTGCTTAAATGCTGCATGTCCCAACCAGCCAGGTTTCCCGTAGGCCTGGGTATTTTCCTACAGAGATATTTTCCTACAGCCATAATCCTACAGAGATATTTCCTACAGAACCGGGGAGGTGGAGCTTGCAGTGAGCTGAGATCGCACCACTGCACTCCAGCCTGGGCGGTAAAGCAAGACTACATCTCAAAAAAAAAAAAGCAACCTCAAGATATTATTACCTCACTAAGGAATAAAATAGAGAGTCCTGAAGAGTGAACATTTTAAAGACTTACTTATAGTTTGATTCATTTCTCATTAATTCTTAATGGTTATTAATCACTGTTTAATATGACTTAATGGCAAATTTCTGTCGCACTTAATTTACATACATTCTGTGCTCCAAGATTTAAGAATGTAGTTTTAGGAAAGGTAAAGTCTTTCCATGGGTAATACTCAGGTCATCCTGAGTGATGGATGGAATGGGATGAGGTTCCATTCTGGACATGGTTTCTAGCCCATCTGAGGATTATTTTTCCATTGCTCAAAGCAGAACCTTCCATAGAAGAACCTTCCATAGAAGAACCTTCCATAGAAGAACCTTCCATGGAACCTGTGGTAACCAAAGAAACTCAAGCAATGACTTTTTGGAAACTTCTTATAAGCTGCTCTCCTCAGAGGAGAAAATCATCAAATTGGAAGAGAACCTAGTCTGGTGAAACATCCTACCTGAAAGTGGATTCATCCTTGACAATATCAGTTCAAAGGAGTATGTGCCACCCACTTTAGGAACATTGAAACTAACACCCTACATAAGCTCCTCGATTCCAAGGACTGTGATGATCTGCCAGTCAGTCCACAAGTAACCATGTATTGAGCACCTTCTGTGTGTATGCTGTGCTGGAACTATTAATAGTAAAGCAAAATGAAGACAGAATGAAAGCTCCTTGAGGATGGGAACTTTGTCTTATTCGTAGCTAATCCCCAGTGCCTAAATTTGCCCTTAGCATATAGTAGATGCTCAACAAATATTTATCAACTAACATATCTTATTAATTTCATGTCCACATAGTCATATAGGTGGGTGCTTACTGACAAGGAAACAGGCTTCACATGAAGTGACCTGCCCAAAGTCACATGGCAGTAACATCAAAGCCAGAACTTTAAAACCCTGAACCAAGCTCCTCCCTTGTCTGAAGTGTAGCTCCACACAGCAGCCCCCTCTGATTGAGGACAGCAGGCCTCCCACTGACAGCTGATACTCACCGTTAGCTAAAAAGAATGATGCAGGGCCCTAGAGTAGATAGTACTTACTGCTGCTGTGTGAAGAGACAGGAGGCCAAATCAGAGGGGACTACCCTGCAGCATTAGAAATGGGAGTAGGGGGCCTTGCTCAGGCCCCTCATGGAGACGGCTGATGCACAAGGTTGCTGAGTGTTCTAGCTTAAGGTAAGGGACCCACTGTTAGAGAAGAAATTCAAGTTGTGAATGGAACAGTTTTCCATATTACTTTCGAAACAAATGCATTTGAAATGGTGTTCTGAGTTCAGAGGTTTCAAATGTAGTTTTGCTGTCCCCGCTTTTTTTTTTTTTTTTTGGTCTCTCTGAGACAAAGTCTCACTCTGTCGCCCAGGCTGGAGTGCAGTGGTGCGATCTCGGCTCACAGAAGCCTCCTCCTCTGCCTCCCAGGTTCAAGCGACTCTCCTGCCTCAGCCACCCAAGTAGCTGGGATTACAGGCACATGCCACCATGCCCGGCTAATTTTTGTATTTTTAGTAGAGACGGGATTTCACTATGTTGATCAGGCTGGTCTTGAACTCCTGACCTCAGATGATCCACCCACCTCAGTCTCCCAAAGTGCTGGGATTACAGGCGTGAGCCACCATGCCCGGCCTGCTGTCCCTGCTTTTTAAAAAGACATAATTGTCCATTTTTATTAAGTAGAAAACAGTCCTTTTATTTATTTATTGTTTTGCAAAAGACACAGCCTAGAACTGATGGCTCTAAAGCTGGAGATGTATGTCTCACACACTTCTCAAGCCGTACACTGTCACCATAGTGACTACCTCTACAGCACGGCTGTTCTTCCCCAGGAATCAACCTTTTCATCTACTATGTCCTCAGCTCTTTTCCAAATGTTGTGAGAGAGGAAAAGAAATGCAGAGATGAGGCCGGGTGCGGTGGCTCACGCCTGTAATCCCAACAATTTTGGAGACCAAGGTCGGCGGATCACCTGAGGTCAGGAGTTTGAGACCAACCTGGCCGACATGGTGAAATCCTGTCTCTACTAAAAAACAAAAATTAGCTGGGGGTGGTGGCACATGTCTGTAATCCCAGCTACTTGGGAGGCTGAGGCAGGAGAATTGCTTGAACCCAGGAGGTGGAGGTTGCAGTGAGTTGAGATCACGGCACTGCACACTCCAGCCTGGGCAACAGAGTGAGACCCGGTCTCAAAAAAAAAAAAAAAAAAAAAAAAAAAAAAACACATACACACAAGAAAGAAACGCAGATGCTGTCTGCCTTCAAGAAGCACAGCAGCTGGATGAGAGGACAACAATGAAATGCAGGAACCTGGGAGAACTTCCAAATGCTCTCCTTGTACTGAGCTTGGAAAAAGGAGAGATCACTATGGATGCAAGTAAACAGGGATGGCTTTCTTGACCAATCCCGCCTAACTCTAGTCATCTGATGACCTCCCCCTTTTGCCTAAACTGGTCAGTGCTCTCTTCTGTGCATTATTTCATGCTCAGGAGTAATTACAATTAGATGTGAGAGGCGGTACCGAGCAGTGGCTCAGAGCACAGACTCTGAAGTCAATATGGTACAGAGGTGAATCCCAGCCCTGCCAATTAGTAGCTGTGTGACTCCAAACCTCTCTATGCCTCTGTTTCCTTAGCTGTAAAATGTGGGCAATAATAATAATAATGCTAACAGTAAAAGCTACCTCATAGGATTGATGTGAGGATTAAATGAACTATGAAAAGCTCTTAGAAGATATCTGTTACCTAGTACTCAGCTCAGTGAGTATTAACTGTTTTGTTATTAAAACCTGTGTGTTTCTGCCATTTGTATTTAACGTATGTCCTTGTGCCTGGCTCACCTCCCTTTTATACGGTAACCTCCATAAGGACAGGCATAGTGCCCCCTTCTTCCTTACCTCTTTACTGCTTGTATTAGTCCATTTTGCACTGCTACAAAGGTACACCTGAGGCTAGGTAATTTATAAAGAAATGAGATTTAATTGGCTCATGGTTCTGCAGCCTGTACAGGAAGCATATGGCTGGCATCTGCTTCTGCTTCAGGAAGTTTCCTTATGGCAGAAGGCACAGGGGAAGCAGGCAGTCACGTGGTGAGAGAGAAGGAGCAATAGAGAGAAACAGGAGAGGCTCTTTCAACCAACCAGATCTCACGTGAGCTCATTACCACGGGGAGTTCACCAAGACACGGATGAAGGATCCACCCCCATGATCCAATACCTCCCACTAGCCCCACCTCCAACATTGGGGATCCCATTTCAACACGAGATTTGGAGGGGACAAGCATCCAGACAGTATCACTGCTTTTCGGTGTTGTATATACAATTCGGGCCCCATGGTTTCGGCATCCTGGATATTCCAGTACTGTTCAGATTTCAAAGATTCAGCTGTACTTTCTAAGCTCGGTTATTATGACCTCAGTTCATAGTTACTATGTTGGTGCAAAAGTAATTGCGGTTTTTGCCATTAAAGGTATGGCAAAAACCGCAATTACTTTTGCACCCACATAATATCAGATCATGTATCCCAACATGGGGTTCAGAAAAAAAGTCCCTATCAATAGCTATCATTGGCAGCCTCTAGCAGCTTTGCTTTCTCTTGACAGAGTGCTCTAGCAATGCCCGGGAGCCCTTCTACAGAGGCTGGACAACTCCCCTGGTGTTTGACAGCCGGCTCTGTTCTGCGTGCCTTCGGCACTAAATGCTTACACCTGTCCCCACCCCAACCCCACCCACAGAATCCTTTCCTTGGTTTTAATAAACATCCAGCTGTCTTCGTCCATTTTCTGCTGCTATAACAGAATACCACAGATTGGGTAATTGATAAAGAACAGAAATGTACTTCTCACAGTTCTGAAAGCTGGTAAATCCAAGATCAAGGCACTGGCAGGTTTGGTGTCTGGTGAGCATCTGGTCTCTTCTGCCAAGATGGCACCCAGAATGCTGCATCCTCTGGAGAAGAGGAACGAGTGTCCTCACATGGCAGAAGGCAGAAGGGGAAAAAGGAGCCAAACTCCCCACCTCTCAATACTGTTGCATTGGGGATTAAGTTTCCAGCACATGAATTTGGGGGAAACATTCAGACCATAGCATCAGGTATGGCCAAGTTAAGTAACTTGCCACCTACTGCCAAGCAACCCAAACTCAAAGGTCTGGGACATGCAATTTCAGATAAGGAAAATGTGTCCCAAGCTTCCAAGATAATAACCGGTGAAGACAAAGTCAGACTGACCCAAGCAAAGGGGTGACAGGCAGATCTGCGTGAACAGAAATTCTCTAAAGATCAGGGATAGAAAATGAAAAATCAAAGTGAACTATAAAAACATTAACCTGGGTTGGGTACAGTGGCACGTGCCTGTACTGTGCACACTTTGGGAGGTTGAGGCAGGAAGACTGCTTGAGCCCAGTAGTTCAAGACCAGCCCTGGCAACAGAGTGAGACCCTGTCTCTACCAAAAAAAAAAAAAAAAGAAGAACTAGCTGGGCACGGTGGTGCACACCTGTAGTCCCAGCTACTTGGGAGGCTGGGGTGGGAGGATTGCTTGAGCCCTGGCATTCGAGGCTGCAGTAACTGGATGACAGTGCAAAATCCTGTCTCAAAGAAAAAGAAAAAAGAAAGAAAGAAAAGAAAAAAACAAAAAATCAATGTGGAGGCCCAGAGAGGAAAATCCAGACTTGCCATGGTCTCTGTGATATATTGTCTGAGTTTATTCTTTGTTTTTGTAGCTGTTCACTCCTAAGTCAGAGGTTGAGTCTAACCTCAGTGCTGTTTCTAATCACTAAACTCTGTTACCTCCTGAGATATATTTCATGGTTTGGTTGTCATAGGGCTGGTGGTTTGTTGTCTGAGGGCAGCCACACAGCACCCTTGGTGGGCAGAGGGCCCAGGTCTAAGGGAGACTAGGCTCTAATGACAGGAAGTGGCCAGAGTGCTTCATCTCAACCAGATGGCTATCCCCAACAGCAGTTTGGAAATTGTCCCTGTAACATTAACACATGGCCCAATCACGTGTGAATCCTGGCCCATTGCATGTTGACAACTTGGCTTTAGTTGGATAACACTGACCACAATATCTTCTCCCCTCCCACCCCCTCCAGTGAGACCCTTGAATGGTAGGAAACAATTTCTCTTTTTTAGCGTTGGGTAAACATGTGTAATTAGCCTTGTACTTATCTCCATTAGTATCATTAGACTTGAAAACCCAGTTTAATCTGGATTCTGCTCTCTTCTCAATGTCAGCCTGTTTCTGGACCAGTACAGAGCCAGCCTTGTTGATGCAATAAAGAGATTACTCCAGCCCAGGGTAAGTATGTTTCTATTTTCTCCTGAACACTGGCTACAGAATAATTAGTCTGTGTACAAAGATGGAGAGAGTAATGGAATGGCAGGATTAATGTCATGTAATACTTTAATACTTATTATGTCCAACTTCAATTGGGTCTTCTGATCTATTAGATTCTTTCCTAATCATAACTAGGAAACTTCGTACCCTTGGCCTTCTGATAAGAAACACAGTGGGTAGTAAAATAAATGCAACCGCTTCAAAGATAGTGTGAGATTATTTTTATCAAAGAATTCCTTGAGTCTTTTCCTTTGATAACAATATCTTCATATTAAAGTTGAAGTATGATATTGAAAGTTTTCTGTTGACTTCTGTCATTTTTAATTCCTTCAATGGCAACCTTTCTCGTTGGTTATTTATTTATTGCAAAAGAATACTTTTTTCTTTTTATTTCTGTTTATATTAAAGAAAAGGACTTCAGATGAATCTGTATATTAATAGTTCTTTGCTTTAAAAGGAAGCCATTATTTACATATTATAAACATTAGGTCACAATGAAACCAAGCATGGCATAAAAGATTGTGCACATTTTTACATTTATATATCCATTTATGCCTGTGAGTAAATTACAGAGTTTGTATCCACTCTTATTTTGTTGGACTGTTAAACTAAGCTGGGAGGTCCTGCAGCCTAAACGGAGAGTTAATATACATCTATTTAAAGTAAGAAAACGAGTTTAAAGCTCATGCATTAAAAAAAAAAAAGCCTTCTAACTATGTAAGACTCTTGCTGTGCCATAGGAATTTAAAATAGGTTAACAGTATTAATATAGTCGAAGATAGGAACGCATATTTATCTGAGAACACTGAAGTGTGTGTGTGTTTCTGAAGTATTTTTTTTTAAAGGTCCGCTCTAGTCTTCTGACTCAGTGAGACTTACAGACCAATACCTTTCAACCTTTCTTTTATATCTTTATCATAACCTTCAGTGGTTCCCAGAGCAATCTGATAATCATCCTTTGCCGTACACTGTTGCTTTTTATTTTTCTATCTCTATGTAGCTCAGAAACTTAAAATAGGTCTCTTGGAGGAGTAGCCATAGCTTCCTAAGTGATAGTCAGTCCAATTCAATTGGCTTCCTCAGTTCCCCCTGTGAACTGGGCAGCAGATCTTGAGGCAAGGAAGGGGCATGTTCCAAGCTATTGATGGCCACTGCATGGCCACCCAAGTTGACGACCAAAGAAGGAATTTTGGGTGTCTGCATCCCCCTGACCCCTGTTGGCCTTGCGTGATTCTTGTGGGCATTTGCAAGACCAGGATTTTCAGGGATGGCTCAAGGTTCTTGAATATGAAAGCCTCTATGAAAATGTATCATACATAAATATAATGCTTTCAAGGACTCCGGATCTCACACTGCACAAACAGTACTTCACTCATCACCAATACCCCTTCAAAGCCCATTTGTGGCAAATACTCCATTTTGCAGCAGATTTGCATGATTTACCTAGGATCCACTGTAAATCATTCGCATGATTTACAATAGAAAAGTGCCTAAGCTATGAATAGATCTAAACGCAGATTGGACTGGAATCCAGCAGCTCTTCTGTACCCTCTAATAAACCCTGAACACACTCCCTCTGTCTGAAGTGTGGCCACACGCGGCAGCCCCCTCTGAGCAAGGACAGCAGCCCTCCTACGGACAGCTGATACTCACCCTTATCCTAGAGAAGGTTGGGGCAGGGCCCTAGGCGAGGTGGCACTTATTCCTGCTATGTGAGGAACAATGAGGCCAAGTCAGAGGGGTTCACACTAACCTGTACCATTAGAATGGCAGTGGGGGGGCCTCACTTAGGCCCCTCTTGGAATGGCTGATACCCAAGGCTGCCAGGTATTCTAGCCTAAAATGTAAGGAGCCCACCACCAGAGGGGAAATCCCAGTTGTGGATGGCACATGGACTTACCAAAATTACCACCCAGGAACCTCATCCCCATCAAGAGGTCTGGGGAGGTGAGCACTTGTCCTCCCTGAGCCTCCACCCAGATGGACCACAGAAGGATCATGTGGGCTTGCCAGTGAAGAGCCCAGTCCCACATCCTGTGCTGATGGGCTAGGAGGCTAGGAGCATGGGAGTAACCAGAGGACAACTGGACTTTTCTTCTTAGCTTTCAGGGCTGGCTGTTTGGCTTCTGGAGGACCTCCCGCTGCTGTGTATACAGTCCAAGACTAAGAAAATGGTCAAGGTTTTATTCCATTACAATTAGAGCTGGTTTTAGTGTTCTCTTGAGCCCAGACAACTCTTCCATGGTTTTGTGGCCCAGAGGCTGAAGGTGTCACAAGAAGCCCACAGAGAAACAACATGGGGGGCTACATAGTGGACCCTGAATTCTTGATGATTCAGTGCAAGATACAGCAAGTTCTCCATGCACTTCCAGCAAATGCAAACACTGCACTTCCAGCAAATGCTTCAAGTTCATAGCGTGGCCCCGGTTTCTGAAGGTCTAGTGTAGCGGGTGGAAAGAGTCGGAAAAATCTGCATACAAACCCCAAGTCTACATTAACTACCTTGCCTCTCTGAGCCTGAGTTTCCTCACCTGTCAAGAGGCAAGACTAATGCCCACCTTGTGGGCTGGTGTGAAATATTTACATATGTAAATCCTTGGTCTGTGCCTGGCTTACAGGAGGTGCTCCTTAAGGGGAGCTGCTTCTCTTTTATTGCTGTAGAACTTATCAAGGTTAATCCACATGAGATGTTTATCCAGGGGGATGCTGGCTTGGCTGATGGGACACCTGAGTTCCAAGCCCAGTGTGGCCCTAACAGGCCCTGGAATCACCTCTTGCTCCATTCTCCCCAAAGAGGGAAAATGAGGGAGTTCACCCGTGCTCTCATAGAGTTCTATCAGCTCTGAAATCCTACATGCTCCTCGCAGAGAGAAGGTATACATGGGCCGTGGAGGCAGAAAGCTTAGGCCCAAATCTGGTCTCTGCCATTGACTGAATTAATGTCTGGAAGTCTCAGTTTCTCATCTGTAAAATGGGGAGTGAAAAAGCCGATGCACTGTAATGCACATGATTGGCTCTGAGTATCTATTCGAGGTTAGCTCTGGTTACTTTGGGAGATACAGACTATGGGGGCCTTTGTTTGTTTGTTTAGATGGAGTCTCGCTCTGTTGCCCAGGTTGGAGTGTAGTGGTGCAGTCTCGGCTCATTGCAACCTCCGCCTCCCGGGTTCAAGCAATTCTCCTGCCTCAGCCTCCTGAGTAGCTGTGATTACATACATGCACCACCACGCCTAGCTAATTTTTGTATTTTTGGTAGAGACGGTTTCACCATGTTGATCAGGCTGGTCTTGAACTCCCGACCTCGTGATCTGCCCGCCTTGGCCTCCCAAAGTGCTGGAATTACAGGCATAAGCCACCATGCCCGGCCTTATGGGGGCCTTCTTCCAAGCATTTTCCTGGAGAAATGCTGGTGGGAGGGGAAGACATGATTCTCTTGACTTGGACTTTGAAACTTTCTGCACATAATTGGCACACGGCATCTCCCCTGCACATATATCCTGAACACCTGTAGCAGGCCCTGTACTGGTTCTGGGAGGATTGTCTACCTGGACGAAGATGACACTTTACTACAGAGAGTCCCCACCGAGTGGGGGAGAGTACTCTACATTGGTAAGACAGAAGTAACTGCAAAATGAAGGTTCAAGTGTCAAGCTGTGGGAACAAATGAATTCTGCCATTTAGGGGAGTACGGTTGATTTCTACCTTGAGCAAATCAGTTGTCTGGGGTCAGAGGGTCCAGAAGCAAAGAAAGTAGATGGAGAGGGGGAGTATCCCTGCCTTTCATTTTCTATACTGGAGCTCTGAATGAAAAGAGGTCCCCAGAGAGAGCTTAGCCACCTGGGTGGGCTCCTCGCTTGGCCCAGGGGTGATGTCACATCCCAGGCTGAGCTTAGATCCTCAACCAAACAGCCACCTGTGCCTGAAAAGTCTTTACAGGAGGCCCCAAATTTTAGCAGGGAATGTTTGTTACCACCTGAAATGCAGGCTTTCCTCAACCTGCTGGTCTAAATAAACTGTAAAGATAGTTAACTCCTGTCATAACACTACAAGGGACTCTCCAGCAAACTTAATAGATGAAAACAATAGAATAGGTGTGAAAAAGGAATGAAATCAGCACATTTTATCCATTCCAAGAAGCAATCCCCAACCCCCCCCCCCCCCCCCCCACGGCCCATGTATACCTTCTCTCTGCGAGGAGAATGTAGGATTTCAGAGCTGATAGAACTCTATGAGAGCACGGGTGAACTCCCTCATTTTCCCTCTAGTGAGTGGCTCCTTGTTACTGATGATTGATAGGGTGACTCACTGTCATTGTATTCCTTAAAAGTCCATGACAACAGCAGTGTCCAGTATCAGAGGACCCAAATGTAATTTAAAATACAGGCACAGCAGCCTGCAAGTTGAACTTTCGTCCAGAAATGACAACCAACAAATGGTATCTACTAATATTCCTCTGAAATGGCTTTGGGTACAGGGAGGGGAGCCAAGCCAACCAGACAGGGTGAGTTTACTCAGAGCCAGAGGACAGAATATCGACAGTAATCCAGCTTGTTACCACTGCTAACCAACTGTCAAGAATTCAGAAATATCACTGTAGAATTCACTTAACCTTCTTCAGAAATTGGCCCTAACTGACCACCAGATTCCCAGAGTCCTGCATATATCCAAGGTGTGCTATCAATGTAAATCATAAACTCTCATATTAGAAAAGCAATTTTTTGTTGGGGGACAGGGTCTCACTCGGTCACCCAGGCTGGAGTACAGTGGCACCATCACCGCTTACTGCAGCCATGAACTCCCAGACTCAGGTGATCCTCCTGCCTCAGCCTCTCAAATAGCTAGGACTACAGGCATGCACCACCATGTCTGGCTAATTTTTGTATTGTTTTAGAGATGGGCTTTCATCATGTTGCCCAGGCTGGTCTTGAACTCCTGGGCTCAAGCAATCCTCCTTGGCCTCCCAAAGTGCTGGGATGACAGGCATAAGCCACTATGCCCAGCCAAGTTCTTTTTGCTGAGAGACTTTCTCATCTTTTTTTAAAAAAAATCTAACATCTCTGCCCACCTCCGTACAAACCACTTTGTTTGCTTGTTTCAAGGAAGTTGCCTTGTATATATGGGATCAGTACTGTGAACTGAAATGATGCTGAGACACTTGGGTTCTTATCTGCTTACTGAGTCAGAGACCCAGCAACTCCTCATCAGTTCTTGGTGAGAAGTTAGCTCCTACGGTTGTAGGATTGCCCTTGACACAAGGGTTGTAGTTTATAGAGAGTCCTCAGATGGTTTTAAGACCCTCAGTGCAGGGGCCCAGCCCTGATAAGTCCTTTTCTAATATCTACCCAGATGCTGTTCAGCATATACAGTACTGTGTGCTTAGCAGAGAATACCAAGACATGAGGTAGAATCTCTGCCCCCAAAGACGTTGCAGTCTGGTTGTGGAGATGTAACAAAAACACAGGTAGAACTATAGCAGACACCGTAAAATACAGCCCGGTGCTATTTTTATTTGTTTTGTGAATCTTTCAAATTTACGCCTTCAATAGAATGAGAGATACTCATTCTACTGAAGCACTGAGCTCCCAGGAATTACGATACAATATGGTGGGTGCCAGGAAAGAGGCACCAGGAGAAAGCACCAAGATCGACTGCCTGAGGAAGGTTTCCCTAGAGGCAGTGGTGTCTGACTTTGGTCTTAAATAGTAAGAAGGGCACTTTGAGTCTGTGGAGTAAGAAAAATCATGATGTGTTTTGGGATCAACAGGAAGTTTGCTTTGGCTGGAGTGTAAGAGTGTCTGTGGTTTTGCGGTTAGGGTTGGGGAAGGGCAGGAAGATGAAGTTAAAGAGTTATGAATGGCCATCGAGACCATGCTGGTTAACACGATGAAACCCCGTCTCTACTAAAAAATACAAAAAAACTAGCCAGGTGTGGTGGCAGGCGCCTGTAGTCCCAGCTACTCGGGAGGCTGAGACAGGAGAATGGCGTGAACCCAGAGGGCAGAGCTTGCAGTGAGCGGAGATCGCACCACTGCACTCCAGCCTGGGTGACAGAACGAGACTCCATCTCAAAAAAAAAAAAAAAAAAAAAAGAGTTATGAATAGCCAAGAATACTGTGATGAAGAGACCAGCCTCTACTGTATGGCAATGGAGAGCCATTGAAAGTTTTTGAGCAGTGGTGTGGTCAGGTGTACCTTCTAGAAAGATCACTCTGCCCATAGCATAAAGGGTAGATTGGAGTAAGGGAGAGCTTGAAAGCAATGAAGCTCCTCAGAGGTCCAGTGTGGATCAATATCCACTTGGAATCATCCATTTAGGAGTTAGTGAAGACCTGAAAATGGAGAAGAGGACATCGAATGGATATTCCCTGAGAGTTCCATTCAGCAAACATTTATTGAGTGCCTCTCAGATGCCAGTCACTGTGCCAGACCCCCAGGATAGACTGAGATATGACCTAACCCTGCCCTGGAGGGGCTCACAGTCTAGAGACAAGCAAGGGACGATCACCTGGTGGTGTGTGATTGGCACAGCAGAGGTGTGGGCAACCCTTGGGGGCAGGGAGTGGAGGCAGCTCACTGGGGAGGAGGCACAGTATGGAGGCCAGAGAAGTCAGCAAAGGCATCACAAGGGCAGGGAGTCTAACCTGGGTGCTGAGGGATGAGGAAGACTAACCAGGCAGACAGAGAACTGGAGGTGAGAGAGGCACTCCATCCCAGGGGAGCATGTGCATGTTTGAACACACAGGATACATAAAGGAACAGATGGGGGCTGTGATGAGGTTGACCTGACTAGAGCCCAAGATGTGTATGAGGGAGTGGCAGGAGATGAGGCTGCGATAAAGGCATGGGGTAGGTCACGCGGGGCTTTGCCTGCCGTCCCAAGAAGGTGGGACCTAAGTCAAGGTTTTCAAACCCTGTTTAAATGGCAGAATGCTTTGGTCAAAACTTTTTAGCCAGCACCCCAATTACAAAACAGGTAAAAATGATACAGCTTTAAACTAAATGTGAGACTGGTACTTCCTCTGTCTTGGTCTTCCTCATCCCTCCAGGCCACCCCTGAAGCAATGCAGAACACAGTTTGAGAACCACCTGCAGCAAGTGAAACAAGTGACAGTGATGCAAGTAGGGGGATGTGGCACTGAGAGGTCTCGAAGGGCAATGCCGTGGTTCCCAAGCTTCCAGCTTTATTTCAAAAGTGACAGATACGGAAGTGCTTGGTACCTAAGAGGTACTCAGCTTGCGTATCTGAGTGTATGTGTATGTGTGTGCTGCATTTGATGGGTACTGCCCTGGGAAGGGCAGGGGTTAGCAGTCAAGAATATTGAGTTTTATTTTGGACAAAATGGATTAAAGGTGTTTTCAGAATACCCACATGCAGAGATGTAGTAGGCACTTGAAAATGTAGGTGTGAGCCCTGGGCAGTGGTGAAAGCTATAGTTACAGACTTAGGAGTTATTGGTGTATAGGTGATAGCTGAAGCCATGGACATCAGTACAATTGCCTAGAATTAGATGGAACATGATGAAAAAGTAGGCAGAGCCCTGAGGACCACTGACAATTAAAAGACAGGTCAGAGAAGAGAAGCTACAAAAGGAGACTGAGAGAGACTGAGAGAGATGCCAGGAGAGGAAGCAAGTGAAGGCAGAATTTCAGAAACTAGGTAAAGAAATAGAAAATAGGCTGGACACAGTGGCTCACATCTGTAATCCCAACACTTTGGGAGACCAAGGTGGGAGGATCGCTTGAGACCAAGAGTTCAAGAGCAGCCTTGGGCAGCATAACAAGACCTCGTCTTTATAAACGACAACAAAGAAATAGAAACTAAGCATACGCTTAAACATGGAATTGGTATTATTAGTTTGGTTGCCTGGAAATGAAAAAGGAATAAACTAAATGTGAGAATAGTGCTTCCTCTGCCTTGGTCTCCCTCCCCTAATGCATTTTGTTGGCACAGCATATTCCTTTTAAAATAAATCTGCAGCATACCAATTTTTTTCCAGAAGTACAATCCCTTTAATATATAAGTATAGATTAGTCTAGCAAAATAACAACAACTGAGCTCACAAGGTAAACAGTATCACTGTTGTTTTGTGGAACTTCTCCCTCTTCTCTCCAGGAATAAATGAATTCTCTGAAATTTCTGCTCATCAGTCAAAGGTGTTACATTCAATTGAGTATTCATTCTGAGTTTAAAATAATTCTGCAATGGAATGCTTAGAAAGTTGTGCTTTGGCAAATTGAAAATAATTTTTCTAAAGTGATGGGCTAATTTGAAATCCATATTCCTTTTCTTGTTTTGATTTGTGCAGCTGAAATTGTAAAGCATATTCCTCTGATTGTACTGTTCCACCTGTGACGTGTTCTCTCCCCTGGGGATACTGGGGTCTTCTAAAACCATTCATTATGGGGAGGGAGAGATGCTGGCACGGCTCAGTGAATGAATGGATGATGGGCTATTTTCCATCCTAACTATTAGTCCACATCTTAAAGGTGTCTGTATTCAATGAACTGAAAAAGAAAACAAACTCCCGAGTAGTTAGAGATTAAAACTACTGCCCAGTCTTTCTCTTTCTCGTGGGTACAGTGTTGTGCACAGAACGCTGCTCTCTAAAACCCCATCATAGCAGCTGACTCTGTAAAAGCTTCTTGGGAAAATCTTTTCAAATGAATAAGCAATAGAACATGGCTTTTGAATTCCCAAAATCTCAAATTTTTTAGATTACTCAACTTCTGGATTTAGTTCAGTGTCTCATCAAATATTGACTGAGTGCTTACTATGTGCTAGGCACTGAGAAAATGTAGTGAATAAAACATTAGAAGATCCTGTTGTCATGGAGTATGCATTCCAGCCAGAGAAGACAGGGCAATAACAAACAAGGATACAGTGTGTGTCCCTGGTGATAAGTGCTAAGAACAAAAATGAAGCCCAGCGAGGGACTGGAGAGTGATGGGACAGGGGCTGCGTTCTGGACAGGGTGGTTAGGGAAGGACAGGCAAACTGAGAGCTGAAGGAAGAAAGGGATGTTTAGGCAGAGAGTGCTGTCACATGCTTAGCTGCTGTCCCTTACAGCTCACCCCAACCAAGGCATGTGGAGATGCATTGCTTTGTCAATGCAAGGATCAGCCCAACCTAGAACCCTGTAGCCTTGTGAACATGATGATATGCAGCTTAGACAATAGCTGTTAAAAACCGACTCTTCAGGTGTTACTGTGAGACAATTTTTTGCAGGTGACTTTTAAATAAAACAGCTTCCATTATCCAAAAATCCAGAATGGCAACCAGCTCTTAGAAATGACTAAAATGGGCCGGGCGCGGTGGCTCAAGCCTGTAATCCCAGCACTTTGGGAGGCCGAGACGGGCGGATCACGAGGTCAGGAGATCGAGACCATCCTGGCTAACGCAGTGAAACCCCGTCTCTACTAAAAAATACAAAAAAAAAAAAATAGCCGGGCGAGGTGGCGGGCGCCTGTAGTCCCAGCTACTCGGGAGGCTGAGGCAGGAGAATGGCGTAAACCCGGGAGGCGGAGCTTGCAGTGAGCTGAGATCCGGCCACTACACTCCAGCCCGGGCGACAGCGCGAGACTTCCTCTCAAAAAAAAAAAAAAAAAAAGAAATGACTAAAATGACCTACCAGCATTCCCTGTTGTTGTCGGTTTTTTTTTCTAATGGAGACTTCTGCTGTCCTGCTGAGACCGTGTATTATATCTAGTTTCACATAAAAATGAATTTTTGCTGCTAAGTTTGAAAACTGCCTGAAAATAGCAATTAATATTGAAAAAGCTGACAGAACCTTAAGTGTAGTGGCATGATTGGTGCTGCTATAATTATGTGCCTGCGTGTGTACAGGCCGATGTAAACACAGTATAAAAACACACTTGATGCCCAGGACAGTGTAGCCGCATATTTTCTTACAGGTAAGTGAGGGCGAAGGGGAGAGGGAGAGAGGATTGATAGAATTTTTAGAGCACTGTTAGGTGGTGTAGAGCTTTCTAATCTTACATCAGTATAATCTTTCTGATTATTTTCACATTCTGCATTTGATCCTCACAATTTGTTGGGGGGGAAATGGCAGGGCAGGCTTTGTTCTTCCCATTTGATGGATGAGAAAACTCAGTGGATCAGCGAGGATGGGTTAAGGTTCTTATCTACAAAATGGAGAGATTGGACTACATTATCTCCAAGGTTCCCTCTAACTCAAAAGTTCTATGATGATTTTCAGATTGTCCTGAGGTGACACAGCTGTTTAATGGTGGAGACTCCCCTTAAATCCAAAGTCCTTTCTGCCACAGTTCCTCCTTATATTCTTCAAACCCTTCACTGCATGTTAAGTCATCTGTAAAATGCAATGTCTACTGTACAGGGTTGTTGAGAAGATCGTTGAGGGGATTAAAGGGAGGACTTGTGAAGCACCTAGCACAGTGGTAGCTATCATTATCATTGTCATCACTGTTACTAATAAGGAGACATGTAATTAGTGGAGAGAGCATTGGTGCTGGGGCTTCTGATCATTCACTGACAGAGTTGATAATACCTACAACACAGGGTGGTTCAAAGACTAAAGGAGGGTTGGGTGTGGTGGCTCACACCTGTAATCCCAGCACTTTGGGAGGCCGAGGTGGGCAGACCACCTGAGGTCAGGAGTTCGACACCAGCCTGGCCAACATGGCGAAACCCCATCTCTACTAAAAATACAAAAAAAAAAAAAAAATTAGCCAGGCGTGGTGGACTGTGCCTGTAATTCCAGCTACTCAGGAGGCTGAGGCAAGAGAATCACTTGAACCCAGGAGGCAGAGGTTCCAGTGAGCCAAGATCATGCCACTGCACTCCAGCCTGGGTGACAGAGTGGGACTCTGTCTCCAAAAAAAAAGTCTAAACGAGATGATGTTTATATGAATGCCTAGCCCAGTGTCTGACTACACTATACCTACAACATAGGGTGGCTTAAAGACTAAAGAAGAGGATATTTATATGAATGCCCAGTGTCTGACTACCAGGTGCTCAAGAAATGGCTGGCTGGTGTGAATGATAAACCACCTTTCATAAGAAACTCAGATATATTTTCATGATTCCCTCAAAACCTAAAGAGGCATTTCACAGAGGTGAAGTGTAACCTTGAGAGTAACAGAAGCATATAGCCATCTTTATTTACAAAAAAAGAAAAAGAAAGAATATTCTGAAGTTTGGCCATTCTGTACACATCTGAGAGGGAGGAAAAATCCACGTGTGTCCAATAGTTAGCAAATGGTCATTGTGAAGTTTCATGTCAGATGGTCTTCTGAAATCCAGTACATACTTTATTCAGGTCCTCCCATTCTCCCCACTGCAACAATCACATAAGATTGTGTGGATTATTTAGAAAAGCCTGTTTACCCTCATTATACCACTTTCTTTGAAGAGCAATCATGTGAATACTATGGGGAACTGCTTTGCTATAGTGATGACCATTATGAAGGATTCAATAAAGTTGGAAACCAAGATCCTGGAGCCTATCTCTGACAGCATGGTCACAGAAAAGGCTAGGGGCAGGACTGAAATGTGAAAACTCTCCAAGAGAAATTATGGTTACTTGTCTTTATGAAGGATTTCTTGGTACTGAATTTTCAGGGCACAATAAACTAGCAGATGTAAGCATCTGTTGTCACATGCCCCGGGACTGTGTTGGGGAAGTGTTGGCATGTGCTAAGGAGTCACAAGGTGAGTGGCATTGCCCTGAACCAGTTATTCTAAAATCTAGTCAATGGCTTAACCCTTGACTTGGCTTGACCCATTGGACCTGAGACAATGCATATTGTTTGGAACACCAGCTTTCAACCACATTTTGTTTTTTAAAAGCATTATTTGAAAAAGATAAAACACAGCAACTGGTCATTTGGATGTGAATCTATTTTTTTTTTTCTTATTTGATATATATCTCTCCTGGAAATTTTTCTCATTGTGAATGCCCATCCTGCGTAGACATCTCAAGAACAATCGAGTTTTTCTACTTGACGGCAGTACGTTAAATGCTTTGACCAATGTCTGTTATGTTTGGTTACCTTCCAGTTTTAAAATGTGTGAATTTCCTTTTTACTGTTCTAGGGGAAAGCAATGGTATTTGCCCCACGCCGAGGGAATACTTTAAACCAGTTTTGCAATCTAGCTGAAAAAGCTGGTTTCTCTATCCAAAGACATGAAAATTATGATGAACACATTTCAAACTTCCACTCCAAGGTTAGTTTTCTGCTTGTGTTAGATAACACTTTAATCCGCATTGCATTTTGAAGAGATCATGGTCTTTTTGGCAGGTAACCTAAATATTTGATTAAAGTACTCCTTAGGTGTGTTGCTTCTGAACAGCTATTTGTATCTGATTATTTTGTGTGGTAAAGCCATCTTTTATCTTTGCATGTCTAGAAGGATTTTACAGAAACCGTTCCTGTTTACTCCTTTCTCTGAAACAAACTAATCTTTTCATTCATAATAGACTAATTTGTAGGATGCAAGGGGAGGTGACATAGAATGAATGATAAACATGCATTTATATTTTAATGAAAAACCTTCAGCTTTTAAGTAGGTTAAATGCTTAGCCGCACTGAAATAAATAGAAGGTGAATGTCTAATTGTATCATGTTGGACTATAAATCTTTATCTCTGTTTGCTTTATAGCTGGGTCAGTTGGCAGTTTGAGACTGTTAAATCTCATACAGAATTTCACAGTTGTGGGGTTATATGTCAGATCGAGGCGCTACAAGATTTAGGTCAAAAGCACTTATCTGAGAGTGATTTCTAAGCCTGCTTACATAAAGCAATGTTATCAGCCTTTTTATTATTTATAGGTATAGAGCAATATAGGACACTGAGAGGCGAGTATTTCACTGAAAACTTTTTAGGATTCTCACGTTTGCTAATACATATCACAGTGACTAGTATAATGTATTATTTCAGTAATTTTGTGCCTTACGGATATCTCCCTTCACTGAGCTAGTCTGACCTTGGCAAGAGACTTTAACTTGTCATGATTTCACAAGTTGTAACTGCAGAAAAATAAAGGCCTGACCTTAATTTTCTCCTGGGACAATGTGAACAGCATCCTTTATTGCCCAGGACTATAATATAATGTAGAAGTGAGTTGGCTTTTGGAAAAATATATGCAAAATTAATCTGATCTTCCAAGCAAGAGAAAGAAATTCTCACTTTCTGGAAATGAACTTATTTATTTGAATCTTTAAGGTTCCATTTAGTCTCTGGGGAAAAATGGTGCTTTGTGAACTGAAAGAGTTAAATCACGTCCTCTCGCTGGTGGAGTCAGGCCCGTTGCTCACAATCAGAAAATAAAAACAGAACGGTATGTGATTCAGATCTTAGCGGCCTAGAATGATGTTTTCCCCTTTTCAACCCCTCCCCCTAAAAAAAGCGGGGCTTTACCTGGTAGGGAAAGGGTCCCTCCTGGCTCCCTGGACTCCTCCACCCAAAGGAATAATGTGGCTTTCTCTCCAGGGTCGGGCTGGAACTACAAGGATCAGCTGACAGCTGCTTCAATGTCGTGCCATTCAGTTTCCCCCTAGAACAACAAATGCTTTTAGTTTCCCAGTGACAGCTCAGGAGAGCAAAGGCGTGGGTTTCTCCACCAGCAAAGATGTCCAGCATTGTGCCTGATACCCTCTGTCTCCTCCCTGAAAGATCTGAGAAGTGTTGGGACATGCCAGGCACGCCCATCTCTCCTTTGTCTAGAACTTTAGAGTGTTAGCACCTGGTGGCCAGCACACCTCCTCTTTTTATTTCCAACGTTGTACACTACCCCTGCTAAGCGAAGCACATACATCTGGTCATAATTGCTGAAAAGTCAAATTCACAGTTTGCTGACATTGGTACATCGGTCTAAGAAATAGTTCTCTTCATTGTTGGGGGTGGGGAGAGTGTAGAACCCTTGGAGAATATTCTGCAGAGGTGGCATATCCTGGATAAAAGGTATAAACGGGCGCCCAAGATATATATATTTTTAATAACGAGAGCTGTTTCAGCTGGTGTGGTATTCTGCTTCCAGCAAAAGAATGCCTCTGGTCCCTCCTGTGCCTGCTTCAACAGCAGGGATACTGTGTGCTGACCGGGCTGGCACGTGCAGTTGTGCTCCTTTGCAGGAGAAGGAGCTCGCCCAGAGGCTGGAGCAGTGAGCCGCGGGCCACGCTGGAGGGAGCGGGCAGCGTCGCTGCTCCTCGCCCAGCCACATGCCCTGCAGCAGGGCGCGAAGGCGGAGGCCCAAGGCAGCACCCCTGCCCACTCCAGCCTTGCCCGCCCGCCCGGGGCTCCGGGACAAGGCCGCCGGGAGCCTCCACCCTGGCGGCTTTTGTTGGCCGCGTGCTAATAGCCAGGGCTTAAAAGTTTTCCATCTTGAGCGGCAATCAGCTTTCTTCCTCTCCATCTCTGGCCAAAGCCCCCTCGTCCCTGGGACGCGCTGCTCCCCAATGGAGGAGCGGCGTTTTCCTTCAGGCTGCGTGTTATCCTCTTAGCCCTACTGTGTTGGAATAGAGCGTAACCAGCTGGAGGACTGTAAGACGCCTGATAATGCCGCTCTTTTCCGCTGTCCCGTCTTAATCTTGTTACACAAATGGTCGTGAAGAGATTCATGAATTTTAATTTTGCCCTCTGCATTAGTGCCTCGCGTCACTCATACACAGCTGCCTTCGAAGCCGAGTTTTTCACTCCTCCTCTTACAACAGGGGAAAAAATTAGTTACTTGGCAGTAGTGCAAGGTAAAAAAAAAAAAAATCTACAGATTTAGGCAACCACCCATGAAGCTGATTAACAGTCAGTGATCAGGAGGAACAGCTTTGCCTCTTAAACTTTTCACCTCTCATTGTTAACTGTGAAATTTTATTTCCGTTAAAAAGCAAGCCTGTAATCAAAACGGTGCCATTCTGCACTTTTCTGCCAGTGCTTTTGTTAAACTGTGCCCACACCATGCAGCCAGTGTGCTCAGGAACCAGGCAGCCAAAGGTGTAGTATGTTTTAAAAATATTGCTTTTCAGTCCATCCTTGCAAGGGGAGAAAAATAAAACACTTCCCTCTCCTCCCCAGCCTTTTGGTCTCCTCAGGGCTGAGAATGAAATTCATTGCCCTCATAGTGTGGTTCAAAACCTTTCGGATAGTTAGATAGCAAATCGTTTTGTAAGGTAGAGATGTGACTTCGAGATTACAGCTGGCTTGATGCTAGTTGGTAAAAATACTCTCATTCATGCAAATGTTCTTTGAAATATAATTTTACATGCCGTGGTTTGTTTTTTTTTTTAAACTTTTGCAAAACCACCCTGAAGTGTTTTTCTGTATTTTTGTACATTGCTCTGAAAATAGGCTTGGGCTGGGCTGTGAAGTCAGTACATTGTGTTAAAAACACGGACATATTGCACTTCTCCTTATCTATTCAAAATGCCACATTACAAGTGGCTGGTGCTTATAATCTGTGTGGTGTGCTGTTGATAATTGTGGATACTGTAAAGGGTAAACAGTCTGAACTCCACTCCTGCTGCTGCTGTTCACACCGTAGTAAGGCTGAGCGTGTTACATCCAATTATGAAGTAAAGCATAATGCTACTAATAGCAGCTATATAATTTAGTTTAGTCCTCAAAGACCCTGTTTTAACCTATGAAATTGAAAAATTGTTTTATTCATGATTTGCTTTTTGTTCATTTTCTTTCAAGGTGCCTTTTGATATTTGTTAAAATCGTAATTATTAATTGGGCAAGGAAGTACAGCCTGGGTAAATGGAATTATTCTTAAAGCTCATAACATTCCCCCATCGAAGCAAGTATTGGCTAAGCGCTTTGTGTGTGCTCAAGTACCCTCACGTAACAGACTTGCTTGATTCCGAAATGATCCGGGGCTGGGTTATAGTGTTGCCTTTGAGGGTTGTCAGCTCTTCCCCATTGTGGAAAGGTCTCACAGGCAAGACGCGGCTGGCCCCTGGCCCCTTTCAGCAACGAAGCCTCTGCTTTGGCCTCCAGAGGTCAGCACAGAATCCAAGTTAAAAGTGATTTCTAACCCATATTTACAGAAGAATTATTTATCCCACATATTACCTCAGGGAATTTATAAAGAGCTCATTTGAGTCTCTGTATATTAGTGCATTGTGAGTGAGTAGGTCAGCTGACTGCCACTGAGTAATCAACTTTCCCTTATCCCCAATCCCTGAGGAAAGAATTGAGCTAGCTTGGCCCTCTCTTCCCTCTATAAAATACTTCAGTGGGCTCCCTCTATCACTAGGGCAACTGGCAACAAAGGTATGTACAGTTGGGAAGTCCCGGTCAGTGGGTATGGACGGGGAAGTTGGTGAAGCCATTTTCTCGGCATTTTCTAAAATTAGACTAAATAGTAAGGTTGGAGGACCTGTGTTTAGGCTTAACACTCTCACTACTTTGGTAGCAGCAAAAATCCACAAGGATCTTTCTAAATAGACAACAAATCATCTGTACACAGAACAAACTCCATCTAAGAAAACAGAATGAAGTCACCTCAGTGACTGTACCCCCGTCAGTTCTTGGGAGAGTGGATTAGAAAGTAAAGGCTGAATTAGCTTTACGTTCCCCAGCGGAAAAGGGGAAGTGGGCTCATGACTCCTGTCCTTAATAGTGACAGTCTGTCCATGTCACGGTTTGGGAATATGATTCAGAAGGAACGTGCACTTCGAAAAGATTCAAGTTAACATGCCCCAGAGGGACCACCCTGGGAGAGTGTGATGTTGAGGCCATTCATTTTGCTTTAGGGTGGGTGGGGTGGGTGGTGTTTGACTAATTTAAACAATAAAGGAATTGGCTCCATGTATAATTAAAAGAAATATTTTTTATTATTATAATCTAAAAAGGAGTTAATAATTGGCTCATGAATTCCAACTTCAAAAATATTAATTTTGTCTTTATAAATAGCAAATTATTAGTTGCTAGGATAAATGTAAATATAACTTTAAAACTATTCCAGCTGAATGAAGAAAAAGTGTACTTTAGACGTGAGAAACCTGACTGGATTTTAAAATCACAGAAAGATCCTCAGAACCTCCCTGCGCAGTATCGACAGGAATGTCACTAGTCTAATTGTTGGAATATGTTCTCCTCAGAGAAAAGAACTTTTGAGTGACTTATTATTAATGTTAAAACCCCTAAGAAGCACCTGGAGAGCCTTTGCAGTGTCTTGGGCCCCACAAGCCTTTGCCTGTGCCCAGATGTTGCCACAGACTCCAGGCAGTGATGTGAAATGCCCACCTGCCTGAATAGTGTGGCATTGGTCAGAGGCAGAGGGTACAGAGAGCAGAAACTTCTGTGTCAAATGACCACTCAGGTGACGATGAATGAGCCCCAGCTCTGCCTTCAGTTAAGTGCCTCACAGTTTATAGAGGTCAAAATGCAGCTGGGGTATTTATGAAAGAACGCCCTACCCACCCCCACCAAAAACAATCCCCATATTAATGTATAGAATTGTGACACTAGTGCCACTGAGAACAACTTTGAGTTGCTTTTCTGTGATTTATTTTTCCAGAACTATATATTTTGGTGTAAAAGTCATGATACTCAACATGAATAATGACTGGTAAAGATCCCTAATTGGAGTCCCCTTACCTTTTTTCTTCCCATTATTGTTTTCAGTTGAAAAAGGAAAACCCGGACATATATGAAGAAAACCTTCATTACCCGCTTCTGCTTCTTTTAACCAAACACGGATAGAAGATTAAGCTTCTCAAAGACGAAGAAAAATATCAAGTGCACAGGGAATATTTTTACAAAAACAGCAATCTGTAATGGGTATAATCGCCTGCCTACCCCCTTTGCAGCATTTCACGTGTGGGCTATGGCCTCCACCTGTCCTCACCCACGTTATTCCCCAGCTGCCCTCTCCAGCTCCCTCCCTGCCTCTTTTTACACTCTGCTTGTTGCTCTTCCTGCCCTAAACCTTTGTTTGTCTTTAAATATGTATAAGCTGCCTATCTGTGACTTGAATTTGACTGGTGAACGACCTATTTTTCCCCTCTAATTGAGAGAGAATTTCTTTTGATAATACCCATCCCTCCTTAAATTTTTTTTTTTTTTTTTTTTTTTTTGGTCTTTGTTCTGTTTTGGTGGTGGTAGTTTTTAATCAGTAAACCCAGCAAATATCATGATTCTTTCCTGGTTAAAAAAATAAAGCATATCGTTTTATCTCCCTCCAATTAATTGTATTAAATCTGCCATCCCGTTCTCTATCCCTCTCTCTCCTTCTTTTTTTCCTTTTAAACAGTATGTTTTTTTTTCCCTATAGATGTATAAGAAATGACTACATCAGCCCAAAGCCTCATAAACTGACCGTTTGTCCTCTGGACACAATAGCGTGGCCAGCCCTCTGCTCCTCCTCCCCAATTATGTGTGATTAGTCTCAGTGTGCTGTGTCAAGGAGGGGGAGTGTGCTGAGTGCTTATTATCTGTTTAGGTACAAGAAGAGCACATTTAGGCTCTGACTATGAATGAAAAGTGAGCCTTTATCAGGGCTTAAATCTGACTGCTGCTGTTCTCCAGGCCTCTTTCAAAATAGGTCCTTCCCAGAGAAATTTTGAATAAATGGTTGATAAACTAGATTGCAACCAGGGGGAATTTTTTAAAAACTCAATCACACAATTATCTTATTTAAAGTAAGTATATATTGTTATATGCTGTGATTCAACTGTATGGTAAACATTTAATAGGTGCTACCTAGGATTAAGAGAGAATGACTTTTCTGCAGGGAACCCAAGCTTATCCTTGCCTAGTGCATCCATGAGATGCTCTAATGCCTTTTGTGGAAATTCAGATGTTTATCTGTAAAGAATCATCTGTGCCCACTTTAGCAGTAATGTCATTAGTAGGTTAGCTATATATCCTCATATCTTTAGAAGAGGCAAAAACATGTATTCAGTGTGATACAATTAAAGTGATAGGTGAGAGACTGGGGGTCCATCCTTTTGCATGTTAAACAAACTTAGCTGTCATAAAAGCAGCGACTCTCAAATGTCTTCTCTGCTCACTTCTATCATCAAACAAATTTTTCACCATCAGTTTGCATGTCCTTGTATTCACCACTTTTTCTGCTCCATTAGAGCACCTAGATGGATCTCAGAAGGCATAGGTCAAGTCGCAGTTAGATCATACATTTCTTTCTCACAAAAACTTGAATTGCAATGCCAAGTGATGGGCTAACATCACAATAACAGCAATTTATTCCTCTTTGGATAAAACAGCAGTCTATTCTCAGTGCTAGATAAAGACCAGGGCAATGCAAACCAGCCATTTAGCTGAGTAGTTCAGCTAGTGGCAGCTCTCCTTTGGCGACTGTATAGGTTGCACACTGGCTTCATATTTTCTTGTTTAAAAATTAGAATTTGGCATGTTTTAAAAGGCAACACAAGCCATTCCATTTATACTGGTGAAAATACAGCAAAAATATTTCCTCTGTAAAACCTGCAACTAAACCTGCCAGACAAAGAAAACGCATCCCTGTAGTAGCACCTAAGATGGTCTATTCTTTTTTCTTTTTAAATATGGAACAGCAGGATTATGAGAATATTTTCTTTTTCTCTGAAGAAAATACACGAATTGGCAAGAATTCAATTTGCATTTGTGTGTTGTGGGTGGAGAAATCCAGTGTTTATGTCTCTGGGAGATACTATATTTTAAAAAGTAAACTAGGAATGCATTTTTTTTTAATATCTGAGAACAGTGTTTCAGAATTGAACTGTTGCTACCAAGAGATACCTAGTAAGGAAATTCACTTATTATGTAATTGAAACCTAGAGAATCTCCTACACGATGTAAAGGGTTTCATAGATCTGTTCTTCATGGGATCCTCACCTGGAAATATCTCTAGACCAGGTTCTTTGAAAGTTTGTAAGAAATGTTCTATATTATTGAATAATTTTACAGTTTTTATTTTCCCAAAGTTTAATGGAATGCCGATATTGAAAAGTGAAATAGACCAGCTTTAAAAGTTTATCCATTTACATTTCTTTTGAACTTTATATTTCTCTGTGTCAATTGCAATTGAAATGGCCCATTCCATAATTGCCTATGTAATTATGCATGTGTTTGTTTCCGAAAGGAAGCCTGTCTGCTTAGGAAATCCTAAGAATAATGATATTTCTCTTCTTTGTGTACCTTTATCTTCTGATAAAACTCATGATTTTCCTTTGTCATACTAAGTAGATTTGGTTGGATGAACAAATGTTTCTAATATTGCCGATGGTCAGTTCTAATGTGTGAGATGAATAGCTACATACAAGTTGGTTATAAGAAATACATTTTACTTTATAGCAAGACATATGCTGTGAATTGGGATAAAAGTGCTAGAAAAGACTACCTAAGAGGTTGATGCTATTTTGTATAAATTGTGTATTTTGTTGGCTTTTTGACTGAGCATGAAAATGTAAGTTCCATTAGGGAAGGGTAATTTAGGTGCTCAGTATTCAGCAGAAAACTTGTCAGGGCCATAAAAGCTTTTCTGGCTAGTTCCTCGGGTGTTTTCAGAGAAGAGCTGCCCGCCCCTTGCTGATTTTCCCTTTGGCTTCAGTATGGGCTGAATTTACCACTGCATACCTGTTGAATCAAATTGGGGGATCCAGCAGTTAACTGAGTGAATGGAAGGATTAGTTGCCCTCCGGAGCCCTATTTCAACAGCCAGGTGTCTGTCCTAAACTAGTTAACTGCTTTTGACAGCTGAAGAACCTGGTTTTAATACCAGAGGCAGGAGGTGGTTGTGTTTTTTCCCATCTCTCCACTACCAAAGTGGGACATACCTTCTCATGAGGGTTAGGTGGTTTTTGTTTTTTGATAGGAACCCAGCTTCCATGGATTTTTGTCTTTGTGCTTAGTCAGCATTTGACTTGTTTCCAATCTATGCCAGACAATTCATTCACATTGTCCGGCAAGAACCTTTCATTGGACTCTGCGGGGGTGGGGCAGAATGCCCACATAGGGGAGAGAGTCAAAGTATATGTACAAACATATACACACACACACACTCACAGGAAACATTAAGCTATTTAGATCCGAGATGTGGGCTCCAGCCCCCAGATTCCAGGTACATCCCCATCCCAGATCAAAATCCCCTGAGTTCAGGCTGTATGAAACATAATTATGTTGAGTGTATGCCACAGAGAAAAAATGGATTTGAAAGTCAGGCTGATTTTAGGCAGGGTAAATATGTTTTCCTGAGTGGACTATTTCCAAATTAGGAAGGAGCCTGTTAGTGTTTATCACACCATTAAGCCTGAAATGCCACTTTTAATTCTCAGATTTCATTTTACCCAGAGAGCTTACCTTCCAGGCTGTGGCTAAATGCTCACAGTGTTCTCTGCCCTGAAAGTCTGTGCATTTGGAGTCTGTATTTTGCCTTTTTTGTCCCCCTGACTTTTCAATTAATACATTTTTTAATAGATAAAACAGATCATACCGTGACTTTTAAAATGTCAACAAGCTCGTAAACAGAAATGTAATAAAATGGCTAATAGGAGATTCAATAGTTAATAGAGGGCCTGAAGTGTGAGCAAATACAGTAGCTGTATATTGGAAACTGTGCAAGTGAAGATGGCTTTAGTATTGCAAACTGAGGAAGAAAATTGTTTTTAATTAGCACCTTCATAAGAACTGCTGATTAATACTGTTTTGTTTGGTGAAAAGCTTTCAGCTGAGTAATTTGTACAGCCATTACAACAGTTTTGTTAGAGCGGGACTCCTGTTGTTAAACACAAACAGCAGATGATAATGGTGGAAGATGAGTTTGTCATGTAACAATTTACCTTATTGAAAAAAGCTTTATATAAAACCCAATACAGTAGGTACCAGCAGAAATCACATATTTTAAATCCTTCCAAAATTGCAGTGTGCCATGCTTATGGTTTTTTTTTTCCCTCAGGGCTAGAAGCAGATTTTATATCATTTATAAAATTATATACACAATTTAAAGGTGGTGTAGCGTGGACAGACCACTTTCTTAGCAGCAGTTTACATTGGAGCAGTAAAGTGGCCGTGTATTCAAACATTTGCTAACTACACAGAGAAGGTGGAAAAATGAAAGCCTAATTAAATAATGTTACTCAAATGTAAATTTGCATTGCAACTGGATGCAGGGAAATAAGAACTGGTGTTTCTGCCTTAGGTGGGTTTAACATATATAGGATCTTAAAAAAAAAAAAATCTCTCTCAACAGAAGTTTAAGTAACTTTTTTTTTTTTTCTGGTGATGTTTTAACTGACCCAGAGGAAACTGCTCATTCAATGAGACCTGACCAGGGAATAAGAGGCTGATTTCAGTGAACTCCCATAAAATGGATATTTTGCTAGCCAGAAGCATGGGAAATTTTGTGTGTGTGTGCTTAAAATAAAATCCAATGGTAAAGCATATTTGCATTAAAATATTATGCTAACCAAGGCTGGTAAGAACTGTAAATTATTGGAGTGGCGTAATAGAGCATGAGATTTTTTTTTTTTTTTTTTTTTAGACAGGCCTTCGGGGTAATAACAAGGGTTGAGGCTCACGACAGTGCCAAATAAGCTTTAGACAGCATAATAGTCTGCAAAGAAAGCCACAGAGCACTAATGTGAAGGAAGAGCTGTCCACCACATGCAGCAAAAATCACCAAAGGTCATTTTATGGTAGCAATTGTGACATAAAATTGGTGGTCATGCTACATGTCTAATACTCAGCACAGCTTTATAAATGATGGGCCCCTAGCGATGGCTGTCATTAAGTGCTTTCATCATAATAAACTTTAAACTGTTGGCTTTATGAATCGCCAGCTAGCTTCAGCTGTTCGTTGGATGGAGCTTGCAGTGCCTTAAGTGTGACAAGACCTATTAGGAATTGCAACCATGTTTCAAGCGTACTTGGCTTCCCCACTCCTGGGGTGATTGCTGCCTATTAAACGGCGTCTGGGAAGATTTTCCTCCAGCAATCTCTGATCAAGAGCTTTTTTGGGCTTTGACCTGCATTTCCTTCAAGACTTTCTCTGAGGAGTTTTATAAGAGCAAAACTCCAGAGGATTTATAGCCACTTCTGATTAATACCTTTCCAGTTTTTCTAGCAACTCTCCCACTGCTGCATAGAGAAAAGCTTTCATTGTTCCTGAGGTGCTTATTTGTGACCTTTTTTCTGCTTCCTGATTCCCTCTAACGTGTTCGCTCAGTGAAATCCTCGGGGTGGAACCCAGACAGTTGGTGAAGTTGTTACAGCTGGAGAGACAGAGAAGGAAAGAGAGAGGCTGTTATATTTTTAAAGGATTACATGCAGAGCAGCCTGGCCCCGCCCATTTAAATACTCATGTGACGTCACCTGCCGCCCGCTGTACCAAACGCATCCTTAATGAGCCCTCGGTGTAAACTGAGCCGACACATAAAGATTTCATGATTCAAATTACACTTTCATTAACCTTTAGCATGGGAAGTCTTTTAGTTTCTATAAATCTTACAGTGGCTTACCGTCTGTCCTACTGATGTGAATAATAGATGTTTGGAGAATCGCTCTTTAAAAACCCAGGGTTATTAAGGGCTAAATACATATTTCAGACTCACTTAGCAGGAACTTTAATTACTTCTTGTTGCTTATTCTGACTTGGAGGCCACCCCCCATCCTCCCACCCCGTTTTCTTCTGCTTGACTCAGATGTTTTGGAGATGGCAAAAGCTTTCAATGTCTAAGTCCCTGTCTTAATACTCTTATTTGTCTTTCTTTTAGGCTAAGTAGTGTCCTAAAGATAGTTCAGGGAATGTCTCAGGTGTGGACCATTACACAATTAAATTAGCAAATCTCAGAGGGCTTGGATTAGAACCCGGCAGGGAACACTTGGGGATTCGAGGGCAGAGCCAAGCTTTCTGAATGGCAGCGGCTCTCCCGGGAACAGCGAGGGTCGGCCCGCTTGGTAGTCTCAGTCACGGACTTGTCTTACCAGATAAAAGTAGTGCAGGCTAAACTCTTTTTTTTCCTGGGAGTGAACAGGAAATACATTAGTGAATGTGTCAAGCCGAAAGGAAAACAGGAGTTGGAGGGCTCGTGGCTTTTCACATACAAAGGCATCCGCCATCCCACCACGGGAGCCGGCCAAGGGTGGACAAGTGCATTTTGAGGCTGCTGCCCAGGTGCAAGGGGAGGGGGCGGGGCGGGCCGCAGAATGCCCCGGAACAAAGGCGCCTCCAGGGGCCTGTGCAGAGGTCACCTGCTGCCTCCAGGGCAGATTAAGGAGGACTGCAGAGGGCATTTGGAGGAAATGGTGCTGTGCTTCTTTGGGAAATCAATTCGTCCCACCCTTAATAGGGCATTTTGCCCTCCCTCTTTGGGAGTCCCAGGCAAACGTGCTTCCAGGTCTCAAAATCAGTTATAACAGACCCACGTTTGAAGAGGCGGCACCTTTCCCTGCCCGCGCTCCTTCAATAGCCTGTGCGCCCTGAAAATATCTTTCTGCTCTCTGCAACATCTCACTTCCCTTTTCTCTCTTCTTTGGGCTCTCCCGCCCCTCTCTACCCAGGCCTCTTTCATAATTAGGCTGAAAGTGGAACTTTCCCCCACTCCCTTACTTTGAGATTTCTTTTTTCCCAGTGACCTGGGCTGCACTTTGCCCCCACTCCCTGCCTGCCAATCTCTTCAGGGTTAGGGCCTCTCTCTTTCCATTCTTGCCTCTCCCCCTCCTTGAGAGCTCCGGGAGGCCCAGCCTCCCTGAATCCGATCGGCTTCCAACACAGCAGCCCCCCTGTGGAGGAAGGAAGAGGCCTCCTCAGAATGAATGGCCGGTAAGGAGGTTTTTAATTTGTCTGGAGCTACAAGAAAAAGGCCTCAGAGCAGCGTTCCCTCCCTCACCTCTGCCGCCCACGCTGGGCCACTCTGCCTTCCCGGTGGGCATCGAGGCCGCACCATCCCAGGCCAGGTCCACGGTGAAAGCTGGGCGGTGGGATCTGAAAACGTTGGCTTGTTGTCTGGGCATCACCTGTGCAATCTAGAATAAGGACTCGGCTTTGTATATGAAATTCTATTTTTTGATGGTTTGCAGCCTACCAATGTGAGAAAGGTGGAAGCTGAACACTATGTGACTGTCAGACTAGGTCGGAAAGTGAGCTCAGGCCATCACTGTCTTGATCTGCAGTCTGCCTTCTGATGGCCGAGCTCTCCTTGAGCTTGAGGGAATGTCACCATGCTATTCCCAACCCAGAAGGCAGTACATTTAAAAGCTTTGCCCACCTGACCTATGGTTCCACCTCCAGGTACATTAGCCTTCATTTTCCTCCACAGGCTTTATTTTTAGGAGCAGAGGCCGCATCCCTGATCCAGCCTACATTTTGAGTGGATCTCTCGCTTTCCTTGTCTCTCTCTCAAACAGCATCTCATGATGCCAAGTATGAAGCAGCTCGGAGGAGAATGAAGACACTCACAGCTCCTGAGTGTCCAGAGATCTTTCCTCTCTCCAGGGGTACTCCTGGTTGGCCCACTTCCTGCCCCATAAGATGAGAACCTCGGCTCTGGGCTGGGTGACAGAGGTTTTGAGTCTCCAGCTTGCATTTCTGCCAGCTGTTAGTGGCTTTCCCTCATCTCACAGCCAGGTGCTGTTTCTGGGTCCTCTCACACACACCCTCACCCCCAAGAGACTAGATAAACCATCAGTGGTTACAGTAATCTCAATATGAATATGACACTGTAGGTATTTATCCAGCTTTACCCTTATGGTAGATTTGCGGGGTGGGGGTGGGGGAATAGCAACAGTGCTTTCCAGCTCCTCCCATCAAGAAATGGAATCTTTCTTCACTCCTTGATTCTGAACTTCACTTGGCTTGCTTTGGCCAAGGAGACATTAGTAAACATGAGTACAAGCGGAGGTTTGGAAATCACTTGTGCATTGAAGTTTGCCCTGTCTTGATGCTTTTGGAACCTAGCTACCATGTGAAAAAGCCCAGGCTGTGCTGCTAGACAGTGGAGACATGTGGCCCAGTCACCCCCATTATTCAGCCATAAGCCACTGAATGGCAGTGGCTCTCCCAGGAATGGTGAGGTTGGCCCGCTTGGTAGTCTCAGACTTGTCCTAACAGATAAAGTATTGCAGGCTAAACTCTTTTCCTGGGAGTGAACAGAAAACCAGGACCAAACAGCCCCTGGGAGATGCAGTTCTGGCTGCAGCTGTGTGAGTGGGCCAGGTGAGCCAGCAGAAGAACTGCCCAGCTGAGCTCAGCCCAAATTGCCTACTCACAGAACATGAGCTAAAAATGGTGGTGTTTTTAAGCAACGACATTTGGGGCAGTCTGTTAACTAAGTGATGAGAAATTGATAACTCATGCAGTCCTAGATCTGTTCTCTGGAGGTACTTTTCTGTGGCCTTACGTGTAACTTCTGATATAATGTTTTGCCTAAAATGTGGTGAGTTACATAGTGACTAACATTTCAAAAACACGAAAATAGGATGCAGGTACCTCAGGCCTCATTTACCCTTCAGAAATTCAGACTATTACAGCAGCACATCACTCTCAGGCTATTGGGAGAGGACACCAGAGAAAGTGGGCTACAGGGGAAAGAACAATGAATCCTGAATCAGAATACCTAGTCCAGCCTGGACTCTACCAGTACCAAGCTGGTGATTATAGGCAAGCTGCTTAATCTCCCTGGGCATCAGTTTCCTCTTCTGTAACATAGGAGAGCTGAACGACATAATTTGATTTCCCAGTTCATGCTAACTTCTGAAGTATTTGAGATTAAAAAACAATCTATTATGAGGACCAGAGATATTGGCCACCTCAGGGAGTTAGAATTCTCTGGTACTGTCAGAGAGTTGTCAGACATTAGCTTGGCCCTAGAGAATATGTAACACATCACAGGGGTCTTTCTCCCATGAGGTTCTGGGGTGGATCCCAATGTTTCACCTTCCTCTGTCCCAGGCTAAACATTGCAGGGCTACCTCAGGTACCACTGCGGGGGAAGGGAGGAGCAGTGGGGGCCCAAACTCCTCCATTTGTATTCACTGACCTAATCAATACAGACAGACATACCTCATTTTATCACACTTAGGAGACAATTGCATTTTTTTTTCTTTTTTCTTTTTTTACAAATTGAAGGTCTGTGACAATTTAAGCAAGTCTATTGGCTCCATTTTTCCAACAGCATGTGCTCAGTAAATGTCTCTCACATTTCTGTAATTCTCACAATATTTACTTTTTCACTGTTAAATCTGTTACGGTGATCTGCGATCAGTAATCTTTGATGATACTATTGTAATTGTTTTGGGGCACCACAAACTATAGCCAGATAAGATGGCGAACTTAATAAATGTTCTGGGTACTCTAACTGCTCCAGTGGAAGGCTGTTCCCTGTCTCCCTCCCTCTCCTGGGGCCTCCCTGTTCTCTGAGACACAACAATATTGAAATTAGGCCAGTTAATAACCCTGCAATGGCATTTAGCTGTTCAAGTGAAAGGAAGAGTTACATGTCTCTCACTTTAAATCAAAGCTGGAAATGGTTAAGCTTCATGAGGAAGACGTGCCAAATGCTGAGACAGGCTGTAAGCTAGGCCTCTTGTACCAGGTAGCCAAGGTGTGAATGCAAAGGAAAAGTTCTTGAAGGAAATTAAAAGTGATACTCCAGTGAACACAGGAATGATAAGAAAGCAAAATAACCTTATTGCTGATAGGGAGAAAGTTTGAGTGGTCTGGATAGAAGATCAAACCAGCCACAACATTCCCTTAAGCCAAAGCCTAATCCAGAGCAATGCCCCAACTCTCTTCAGTTCTGTGAAGGCTGAGAGGTGTGGAATCTTCAGAAGAAAAGTTTGAAGCTAGTGGAGGTTGGTTCATGAGGTTTAAGGAAAGAAGTCATTTCCAGAACATAAAAGTGCAAGTAAAGCAGCAAGTTCTGATGTAGAAGCTGCAGCAAGTTTTCCAGAAGATCTAGCTAAGATCACTAATGAAGGTGGCTACACTAAACGACAGATTTTCCATGTAGATGAAACAGCCTTCTATTGAAAGAAGATACCGTCTAGGATTTTCATAGCTAGAGAGAAGAAGCCAATGCCTGGCTTCACAGGACAAGCTGACTCTTTTTTTTTAGGGGTGAATGCAGCTTTTGGTGACTTTAAGCTGAAGCCAGTGCTCATTTACCATTCTGTAAACCCTACAGCCCTTAGGAATTATGTCTACTCCACCTGTGTTCTGTCAATGGAACAATAGAGCCTGGATGACAGCACATCTGTTTATAGCATGGTTTACTAAATATTTTAAGCCCACTGTTGAGACCTACTGCTCAAAATGAAGATCCCTTTCAAAATACTACTGTTCATTGACAATGCACCTGGTCACCTGAGGGCTCTGATGGAGATTAATGTTTTCATGCCTGCTAACACAACATCTATTTGGTAGCCCATGGATCAAGGAGTAATTTTGACTTTCAAGTCTTATTTCAGAAATACCTTAAGTAAGGCTATAGCTGCCATAGATAGTGATTCCTCATGGATATGGGCAAAGTCAATTGATAACTTTTTGGAAAGGATTCATCATTCCAGATGCCATTAAGAACATTTTTGAGTCATGAGAGGAGATAAAAATATAAACGTTAACAGGAATTTGGAAGAGACTGATTTTAGCATTTATGGTGACTTTGAGGGGTGCAAGACTTCAGTGGAGGAAGTCACTGCAGATGTAGTGGAAATAGCAAGAAAACTAGAATGAAGATGTGACTGAATTGCTACAATCACATGATGAAACTTGAATGGATGAGGAGTCGCTTCTTAGAGACGAACAAAAGTCATTTCTTGAGATGGAATCTACTTCTGGTGAAGATGCTGTTGAATAATGACAAAGAATGAAGACTATTACATAAACTGAGTTGATAAAACAGGGGCAGGATTTCAAAGGATTGTCTCCAATTTTGAAAGAAGTTTTACCACGGGTAAAATGCTATCAGACAGCATTGCATGCTACAGAGAAATCTTTCCTGAAAGTAATAGTCAACTGATACAGCAAACTTTATTGTCTTATTTTAAGAAGTTGCCACAGCCTCCCCAACCTTCAGCAACCACCACCCTGATCAGTCAGCAGCCATCAACATCGAGGCAAGACCTTCCACCAGCAAAAAGACTGTGACTCACTGAAGGCTCAGATGAATGTTAGCATTTTTTAGCAAGAAACTATTTTTAATTACAGTATGTACATTTTGAAGACAATACTATTGTAAACTTAATAGACTACAGTATAGTGTAAACGTAAGTTTTGTGTGTGCTGGGAAACCAAAACATCCATGTGACTCCCTTTAATGTGACATTGACTTTACTGTGGTGATCTGGACTCAAGCTCACAATATCTCTGAGGTATGCCTCTATCTGTTGTGTGCTGGGCACCCTGGGGGGAACCTAATACTGAATACGAAAACCCCTATTACATGTTAGAGCCAAGTGAGAAAGACAGAATGACCGCCCATACATAGCTTACATTTGAAGCAATAAATAAATGTGCCAGTGCATTTATAAAATAATTATAAAGTATCAGCCAGGTGTGGTGGCTCACGCCTGTAATCCCAGCACTTTGGGAGGCCAAGACAGGTGGATCACTTGAGCCCAGGCACTTGAGACCAACCTGGGCAGCATGGCAAAACCCTGTATTTATGAAAAGTAAAAAAATGTTCTGGCTGTGGTGGCGCACGCCTATAGTCCTAGCTACTTCAGAGGCTGAACTGGGAGAATCGCTTGAACCCAGGAGGCAGAGACTGCAGTGAGCCGAGATTGAGCCACTGAACTCCAGCCTGAGTGACAGAGTGAGACTCTATCTCAAAATATAATAATTATTACATTAGTAAATTACATGATAAATTCTATGAAAAACAGGTAAGGTCCTATTGGTAGAGAATAATAGTGGAGCCTACTTCAGACAGGATGGTCAGAGAAAGCCTCCCTGAGGAAGGTCTCAACTGGTGAGAAGGAGCCAGTCCTGTGAAGAGATGGTGGCAGGGGGAGGAGCCCAGACAGACGGAGTAGGCGGTGGAGGCCCTGGGGGAGCTGAGTCTGCTGCCTCTGAGGCATGGGAAGCCGGCCAGGGTAGTGGGGGCCCCATGCGGAGGGACTTGAGATGGGCAAGCGCCAGAATGTGCAGGATTTAGTGAGTTTGGATTTTATTTGGAGGCTGAGCAGCCATTGAAGGGTTCATAGTCATGAGAATGACATAATGAGGTGCACATTTTTTAGAGGTCACTCTGAGTGCTGGATGGAAATTGGGGTAGAAGTGGAGAGTCCAGTTAGGAGGCTCCTATCATGTAGTCTTGGTGAGAGAAAATTGCAGCTTGGACTGGCGACGTGAGTGACAATGGGGGAAGGGGCGCAAACTACTTCCAAGTGTGTGTTTGACCCCAAAGTAACAGGAGTTGCTGGCGGTTCCTCATAAAGTTTCCGGTGAAGATAAAGTTGGTCAGCCTTGTCTGCACCTAATGCTGTAGGAATTTAAGTCCCTTTGCCTGTGATCTGCCTCAGCCCAACCCACCCCGCCCCACCTTAAGGCCTGGGATAGGCAGAGACGTGAGAGGATGGGCCCTGGAGAGGGGATGGACCCTCCACATGCTTCCACTTCCTGCTGCGCGAGCTGCAAGTTCACAGCACTTGGGAACATGGAGTGTGGGGGGTCTTCGTATCCTATTGCCTTCTTGATCCCCCAGACAGGCCTTGTCTAACATCCTCTTATACTCTCGGAGAGGAAGGTGGCAGTGGCTAAACAGGTTGGGGCCACAGGATAAGAAGTCCATTTCTGCTATTTCCATAGATGGAAACCCTACGCTTTGATTCACATTGTTTTTCTGGGCATCCAGCACTGCAGTGGAAATGTCTGCTCTTGGGGTTTCTCAAGGAAAGACCCACAGAGGTCAGAGCCAGCCTCTGTCCAGGTCGTGGTACCCCACAGAGCTGGAGAGATGCAGAGCAAGTACTTGCTGATGTGTCAAGATTTCACGAGCACAGGAAAGCTCTTGAGTGGGAAAAATGTGTCATTGATGTGAAAATTCCACCAAGAGAACATCTGCCCCTTAGCTCTAGTGAGGGGTTGCTGTGAACTAGGCTCTCCTCAGGAGAGGTAATACTGTCATGGTGCACACGAGCTGAGAATAGGCCTCACTGTGGGGGAGGGGAGCAGAGGACACTGGGAACCCAGATGAAGTAAAGGGACCCTAAGAACTGGCAAAGGAACAGAAATGGGAGAATTCTAGTGTCAAAAAACCACTGCTGGCCGAGCGTGTGACTCATACCTGTAATCCCAGCACTTTGGGAGGCCGAGGCAGGTGGATCATCTGAGGTTGGGAGTTCAGACCAGCCTGACCAACATGGAGAAACCCTGTCTTTACTAAAAATACAAAATTAGTTGGGCGTGGTGGTGCATGCCTGTAATCTCAGCTATTTGGGAGGGCTGAGGCAGGAGAACTGCTTGAACCCAGGATGGTTCAACCCTGCACATACCTTCGTTCAACCTGGCACATACCTTCTGCAAGTCCTTCCTGCACAAAGGAATGAGAGAACAAAGCAGGTGGAAGGCCCTGCCCGTGTGGTGCTTATAATCTATTAGGGGAGACAGAGCATGTCCTCAAATATGCCAGATCAATGGAAGAGGAGGGGACTGGCCGAGGATTGTTAGAGATCAGAAGGAGCAACTACCTTATGGGAGAGGAGGCAGAATTGGTATTAGCCTTCGAATGTTGTGGAAGTGGAAAGAAAGGGGCATGGAGCTCATGAGGTGAGGCTCACGGGAAGATTTTAGGAAATGTTCAATTTGGCAGGAAGGTGAGGTTCAATGGGGTAAAGATTAATCCATTCACTCATCTCACAGATACTCCCTGAATGCCTGAGGTATCAGACAGTCAGAACAGAGCAGTGAACAAGATGGACAAAGTTCCTGCTCTCAAGAAGCCAACAATCTAGTAGGGGGAGAAAGGCAACAGAAATGTAAACACATAAGACTGGTTCAAATTGGGATAGAGGCAGCAAGGACAATAAAACGAGGTGATATTTTAGAAAGTGACTGGGCTTCCTTTGGATCCGAGGTCAAGGAAGCTCTCTCTAAGGCAGCAGCATTTTAGTTGAAACCTAAATGACAATGAAGTCAACCTTTCAAGATTGAGGGGAAATGCATTCCAGGCAGAGGCAGTGGCAAGTGCAAAGGCCCTGAGGCAGGAGCAAACCTGCAGAAACGCAGGGAGCAGAGCAAGGCATCTGCCAGGGAGTGTGCAGGCCCAGTGGTGTAAGACCTTGTAGGCCATGGAGGGGAAGCTGGACTTCATTTCAATGGGAAGCCACTGGAAGATCCTAAGAAGGGGAGTGGCATGGTCTGATTCTTATGTTTACTTTTTATTTTATTTTTTGAGATGGAGTCTTGCTCTGTCACCCAGGCTAGAGTGCAGTGGCATGATCTCGGCATACTGCAACCTCCGCCTCCTAGGTTCAAGCGATTCTCCTGCCTCAGCCTTCCGAGTAGCTGGGATTACAGGCACCCACCACTGCGCCCAGCTAATTTTTGTATTTTTAGTAGAGACAGGGTTTCACCATTTGGCCAGGCTGGTCTTGAACTCCTGACCTCGTGATCCACCCACCTCGACCTCCCAAAGTGCTGGGATTACAGGCGTGAGCCACCGCACCTGGCCTGTTTATTTTTTTGAGACAGAGTCTCACTCTGTTGCCCAGGCTGGAGTGCAGTGGTGCGATCTTGGCTCATTGCAACCTCCACCTCTTGGTTCAAGTGATTCTCCTGCCTCAGCCTCCTGAGTAGCTGAGATTATAGGCACATGCCACCATGCCCAGCTGATTTTGCATTTTTACATGGCCCAGCCTGATTCTTACCTTTAGAAGCTCACTCTGGCTGCTGTGAGGAGAATGGGTGAGGAAGAAGGCCCAGTGAGAGGCTGTTCCAGCCATTCTAGCAGGTAGTGGCGGGGACAGGAGGACCCACAGAGCTAGCTGAGGGCTGGGGAGTGAGAAAGGAGAGTGAGAGGGCTGGACTTCATTTGGGAACGGTGGGGGCCCTGGGGGCTGCTAACCTGATGTGACCCATCCAGGGACCTGGAGTGATGATGCTCCTGCGCTGGTGGGTGCAGATGTGGAAGCAGAGTCCTAGGTCTGTCTTTGGTGTGCGTGCCGAATGCAGGAGTGAGGGACTTTCCTAGGGCTCTCTGCTGGATCTAGAGAGCCCCAGGCCGATGTGCTGCCCCTGAGGGTGGGGGCAGTGCCTCACTCGCTGAGGTGTGGCAGCACCTGGCACCTGGTGAGCAGTCCGTACAGCATGGCTGACTGATGGGAAGGCCAGAGGGAGGAGGCTGGACAAGTGCCCACTCAAGACATATCTCCGGCTCCATCTCTACACTCTTTTCTGAGCTGCATTCTGGAGTTGGTGAAATGTCACAAGCCTGCTAAGAGCAACTCTAAAAGTTGTCTTCGGAGGTCACATTTTTTATAATCATGGGACTATTTAAAGGACAGAAAACACTGGCTGAGGATTGGAAGGACCCCAAGGGAAATAGGAGCTCAGATTCCTTGGCACCTAACTGTATTAAATCAGGAAAATGAAGCTCAGAGAGGCGAGGCGACCTCCCCAAGAGGTCAGTTGGCTGCCTGACCACCTCTGCCCAGATGAACCCTGGCCACTCTGCCTGTGACCTTCTTGCCCAGAGGAAAGGCCCACCTAAAAAGAAGGCTTCCAGGTGAATTCAAATACAAAGGAAAAGAAGGGCAGCATCACCCATGCTTGGTTCTCAGCCTGGTAGCGCCATTAAAGAGTTGAAAACTGTGTCTGAGCAATGAGCCCTTAGAGCTGGGGATGTGATGTGTATGAGTTGGGCAGATGTGAGACAGTCTATCCCACCAGATGCAGGTACATCTGGGTGTCAGCCACCATCTAAAGTGGCGTGCCAAGCCTTTATTCCCTGCCTTACACATGGTGCTCATGCACACACACACCCCCACACCCACACCCTGCCTGAAAAGGAGCTTTCCCTGGACTTTAGGCTCTGGCCTCCCAAGACCCCAGGCAGTAGCCAATGGTTAGGTGATCCTGGTGGCCATCTCTAAAATCACCTTAAATGTCCCCTTTGCCTTGGGATTTGATTGCCAGCCCCTGAAATAGGTGTTGGGAGCAGGTTAGAATTTCTCCTGTGACATCAGCATTACCCCAGCAGCTGCACCCACCCACGTGGGGTCACTTGTGGCCTGCACAGTAGGACCAAGGTAAGGCTCTAGAATCTCCAGGACAGCAGTGCCAAAAGATATTCCTTTCCCATATTTCCTTCCATTCTTCATTGGCAAGGTAGAAACCAAATTTTTGACAGAGAAATTAGATGTGTCAGTGATTCACCCCCTTACAGTGTGATTAAGCTGCTTTTGATCATCTGCACTAGATGTAAAGACTACGAAAATTCAGGAAAACCGAAGTGTTAAGGAAATAGGCCAGCACATCAACATGTTAGGACTGATTTCCATCTTTGGGAGGACAGAACAAAAGATGGGTCTTCACCAGGAAGCAAGGGACAAGAAGAAGCCCAACAATTAGCTGATGTGCTGTGAGTAGGGACAAGAAAGGGCACAGAAAATCTGCAGATAAATTATTCCTGGGTAATTCTGACTCTTGATGCAGAGGAGCCCACACAGAACTCTGTCTCACAGGTGCTGGTTGCCTGGCTGCCTGGTTGCCAAGTAGAGAAGGAAGATACAAAAAATTCTGTTCCCTTACAGTGCACTTGACGTCACTACAGTAATTTTTTTTTTTAAATCAAGCATATTTAGACATTTCTTCCTTTTAGACATTCTCTTTGAAGAAGCAAAGAGGGAGGAATTCGGGTGCGGTGTGAGGCAGCATACAATTCTCAGAGGACCTCTGGGCTGCCCGTGCATCGTGAGCAGTGGGCTGAGGCAGAGAGCTCCCTCCCATCCTAAAGGCTTTGTAGCTTGCAGGGCTCAGAACAAACAGATTTTAGTACATTGCTTATCTGATCAGTATTCACTTCCAAGATTTTTTTTTTTTTTTTTTCCAGTTAGGACTAACATTCTTTATTGTCAATTGAATATTAACGATTTGGAATTTTCCACCTTTAATACTGGCAGCGACGGGGGCTAACCTGACATCAGTGACCCAGGACTCTTCCTTGAGTTTGCTGCAAGAGGTCCCCAGAAAGGGGCTGATGGGAGTGAGGTGTTTACCCAGCTCCTTCCATCCCAAATTAAATATTCAGATTGGGTTTGTTCTGGGGTATTGTTAAGGCTTGAGCTTTAATTTAATGGAAATGGCATTGTCCCTGGAAGAAAGGTTTCATTAGGCCAGCCCGCAAACTTTTCCCATTATCCTCTGGAGGAAACAATCTGGGTGACAGCCTGCCCGTCATAATCCCCGCTCCAGATTTATGGTGACAAAAGACTCTTAATACTGAAAATGTTCAGGGGGAGGAGAAACACTTCCCAAACAAGAAGTCTCCCCCCTTCCAGGCCAGGTAACAAAGGGTCAGGAGGAATTTGGTGGGGGCCTCCTGGCCACCTGCCGGTTAAGCCCATGGTCAGTAGATTAACTGCAGCTCTGACTGAGTGTTTAGAAAGGCAAGTTACATGGCAGAGCAAACAAAATTCAGACTGTGCTTTACACATGGTAATCCCAAATTTAATAAGGCTTCACCACTGGGAAGCCAGAGCCCAAAAGGTAGCTGAGGTGTGGGGCTCTATTGTTCTCAGCCAGGGATGTCGCCATTGGTTGTCTGAGCAGCCTCTGGGCCCACCCCCCTGGGGGGTCTGTGGCCTCAGCTAAGAAAATACCTCCTGGCCCCTTGGGGGAGTCTGTTGTTTTCCGTCCTGCCAGGCTTCACCGGCCTTGTCCAGAGACAAGTCACAACTCTGCCTGAATAAAGTCCCTGCAGAAGGCTTGGGTGGTCAGAAGGCCATATGAGCTGCCAGCCCTGTGGGCTGCACCAGAATCCGCCTCCCTGACCTGTGGGCTCATCATGGATGTAGCTGAGGCTTCAGGAAAGAGTCCTGGGAAGTCTGTGATCCAGCCCTTGGTCAAAGCTGCTGAGGGCCCAGATGTTTGTGCCCTGTTGAATTTCAGGCCTGTAAGGTGGGGGGTAGGTGGGGTAGGTGTGAGTTATTTCTGAAATTATAATGAGCTGAAGGAATGTTTCTCTGTGGCCATCTTCGTGATTGTATTAGTCCATCTTCACACTGCCAATGAAAACATACCCAAGACTGGGTAATTTATAAAGAAAAAGAGGTGTAATGGACTCACAGTCCCATGTGGCTGAGGAGGCCTCACAATCATATGGAAGACAAAAGGCACTTCTTACATGGTGGTGGCAAGAGAGAATGGGAGCCAAGCAAAAGTGAAACCCCTTATAAAACCATCAGATCTCATGAGACTTATTAACTACCATGAGAACAGTATGGGGGAAACCGCCCCCATGATTCAATTATCTCCCACTGAGTCCCTCCCATAACACATGGGAATTATGGGAGCTACAATTCAAAATGAGATTTGGGTGGGGACACAGCCAAACCATATCAATGATCATTCTTCATTGAGAAGCTATTTAACAAGTACCTGCTATGTGCCAGGCACTGTGTTCAAAGACTCAGGACATTAAGGTGAAACAGAAAATAGACATGATCTTGCTTCACAAGGACCACAAACTGAGCTAAGTGCTGCAAAGGAGAGAATAATTATCCATGACCCCATACAATAGAGAGACTTCACTGAGTCAAGGGGAACAGGGAGAACTTTTCTAAGGAAATGAACAGCAGCTGAGATCTGAAGGGTACCGAAGGGCTAAGCCAGGCTGATGATGGGAGCAGAAGGGAATGCAGGGTGAAGGGAAGCCCACCAGTATGGTAGAGTGTCTCAACAAGATGTGTATAAGTTTTATACAAGGAAGCTGGCCTCCTTCATTCTGACTCCTGTGGCTCACAAGCCTGCACAAGAAGAAATGTGGGAAAAGCAGGGAATCTGGGAAAAACTAAAAATACAAAAATTAGGTGGGCATGGTGGCGTGTGCCTGTAATCCCATCTATTCGGGAGACTGAGGAAGGAGAATCGCTTGAACCCAGGAGGTATTCCTAGTTTATGTGTATCATTTGTAAGAGGGCCACGGGATGCTGAGAATCTGTAAACAATTCCTGGGGAAACCCTAAATCTCAGGTGAACCTCCTGGACCTGGGCACCAAGCTGCTGAAAGATGAAGCAATTAAAAATGAAAAAAAAAAGTTCAAAAAAATAGTTTTCTGAATCTCCTTATTGTTCAAGATGGAAACCCAGTACACACATTTGGCTCCCATCTTTCCAGAAATCTTGCTGAAATAGTTTTAGAATTACAAAAAGACATAAACCCATAATACTAAGGAGAGGAGGAGGAGGTCACCCACAGATAAGAGATATAAGCAGATTCTGGAATATGTGAAGTGTATGGGAGATGTTATTAGAGGAAACAGCTGATGACGGCCACATAAATTGCCCTATGGTGGGGCAACAGAGAAGATGGGAGCCGGTTTACCCAGGAAACCTCAGAAAGATTCAGGGAAGGTATGTACACAATTGCACAGTAAATCCACACCATCTATAGTGCTTTTATATTCTAAAATTTGGATTTACTGTGATGATTGAGGAGGCATATATGGAGAAATGAGGAGAACCATTTGCATGATGAAATATATGAAAATAAGCAGTTACCCAGTGCAGTGGCATGTACCTGTAGTCTTAGCTATTCTGGAGGCTGAGGCAGGAGAATCAATTGAGCCTGGAAGTTTGAGGACAGCTTGGGCAATGTAGCAAGACCCTATCTCTTTAAAAAAAAAAAAAAAGCAGAAAAATATCACTCCTGGGGAAACAGAACTTAAAGAATAGATTACTCAAAATTTTCTTCAGAATTCTCAAACAGAATTGGGAAGATAATACATTCTAAAAACGGGATCTTGAGAACAAAATGAGCTCTTGGAAATTTAAAATGCAACTGGTGGAATAAAATAGTAGAAGGACTAAAAGTTGAAATATCACAAAGCATAGAGCAGAAAAACAAAATGGGAAAATACAAGGGGGAAAATAATAAAAGACATATGGAATAGTCCAAAATCTAAAGGGCATTCTAGAAAGAAAAAAAAAAGAAGTAATTAAAGGGGAGAGAATTCTCAAAGCACAGAAGAACATTTCCTAGGGCTGAATAAGAATAGTCCTATGAAAAAGAGCCACAACTAGACATAATCCTGGTAAAATTTCAAAACAGGAAGTAAAAATAATAGATTGTAAAAGTCTCCAAAGCAAAAGAGCAGAACACCTACAAATGAGCAGCAGTCAGAATGGCATCAGACTTCTCCTCGGCAACACTAGATGCTGGAAGATAATGGGTGCCGAGGGAAAATGGTTTTCAGTCTAGAATCCTATACACAAACTATCCACCAAGTAGAGGACAACAGAAGAGTTTTCAGACAGACAGGAGCAAGTTACTCCAGCAAAAGCAGGACATAGATGGGAGAGAGAAGAAAATCTGAGATCAGTATCGTGAAAATGGCCATACTAGCCAAGATAATTTATAGATTTAATGCCATCCCCATCAAGCTACCAATGACTTTCTTCACAGAATTGGAAAAAACTACTTTAAAGTTCATATGGAACCAAAAAAGAGCCCGCATTGCCAAGACAATCCTAAGTCAAAAGAACAAAGCTGGAGGCATCACGCTACTTGACTTCAAACTATACTACAAGGCCACAGTAACTAAAACAGCATAGTACTGGTACCAAAACAGAGATATAGACCAATGGAACAGAACAGAGCCCTCAGAAATAATGCCACACATCTACAACCACCTGATCTTTGACAAACCTGACAAAAACAAGAAATGGGGAAAGAATTCCCTATTTAATAAATGGTGCCGGGAAAACTGGCTAGCCATATGTAGAAAGCTGAAACTGGATCCTTACACCTTATACAAAAATTAATTCAAGATGGATTAAAGACTTAAATGTTCGACCTAAAACCATAAAAACCCTAGAAGAAAACCTAGGCAATACCACTCAGGACATAGGCATAGGCAAGGACCTCATGTCTAAAATACCGAAAATCTGAGATTGAACCTAGGAAAGCCATAAAGAGTCTCAAGGGGACAGCTGTGCAGCACCCTGGAGGGCAGCCAGCCATACTGCAGTGGGATCACAGAAGACTTAGAGGAAGAGGGGAAAGGCAATTCTCAGTAGATTAGAGAACACAATTCATTTAAAATTCAGATTTAAAATAACACAGAGCCGAGCATGGTGGCATGTGCCTGTGGTCTCAGCTACTCAGGAGGCTAAGGTGGGATGATAGTTTGAGCCCAGGAGTTCAAGCTCAGCCTAGGCAACATAGCAAGACCCTGCCTCTAAAAAAGAAAAGAAAAGAAAACAAAACAAACGTAATAGCAAATAATGCAAGCAAGAATAAAGGCATCTGGAAACCCTATGGAGAAAAATTGGGTTAAAAAAAAGCTCTGAATATGAAGCAAACTAGGAGACATGATATGAAGCAATTGACAAAGTATAAGGAATAAGAATCCATTTGACTTGGTGCTGGAAATACACTCTTTTTAGAGGTCCAGGGATCATGACACTGAATTTGAAGAGCAGGAAGTATAATCCTAACATTACTATTAATAAGTAAGAATTACATAATAATACAATGAAGCCAATGTGATCAGTTTCCCATTTTAAGACTCAACCTTTAGACAAAGCTTAGAAAACTAGGGTGTGTGCATCTGACAAAGGGCTAATATCCAGAATCTACAAAGAACTTAAACAAATTTACAAGAAAAAATCAACACCATCAAAAAGTGGGCAAAGGATATGAACCAACACTTCTCAAAAGAAGACATTTATGCAGTCAACAGACACATGAAAAAATACTCATCATCACTGGCCATCAGAGAAATGCAAATCAAAACCACGATGAGATACTATCTCACACAAGTTAGAATAACGATCATTAAAAAGTCAGGAAACAACAGGTGCCGGAGAGGATGTGGAGAAATAGGAACACTTTTACACTGTTGGTGGGACTGTAAACTAGTTCAACCATTGTGGAAGACAGTGTGGCGATTCCTCAAGGATCTAGAACTAGAAATACCATTTGACTCAGCCATCCCATTACTGGGCATCTACCCAAAGGATTATAAATCATGTTGCTATAAAGACACATGCACACGTATGTTTATTGCGGCACTATTCACAATAGCAGAGATTTGGAACCAACCCAAATGTCCATCAATGATAGACTGGATTAAGAAATTGTGGTGCGGCCGGGCGCGGTGGCTCAAGCCTGTAATCCCAGCACTTTGGGAGGCCGAGACGGGCGGATCACGAGGTCAGGAGATCAAGACCATCCTGGCTAACACGGTGAAACCCCGTCTCTACTAAAAAATACAAAAAACTAGCCGGGCGAGGTGGCGGGCGTCTGTAGTCCCAGCTACTCGGGAGGCTGAGGCAGGAGAATGGTGTGAACCCGGGAGGCGGAGCTTGCAGTGAGCTGAGATCTGGCCACTGCACTCCAGCCTGTGGGACAGAGTGAGACTCCGTCTCAAAAAAAAAAAAAAAAAAATTGTGGTGTATATACACCATGGAATACTATGCAGCCATAAAAAAAGGATGAGTTCATGTCATTTGTAGGGACATGGATGAAGCTAGAATCCATCATTCTGAGCAAACTATCACAAGGACAGGAAACCAAACACCGCATGTTCTCACTCACAGGTGGGAATTGAACAAAAACACTTGGACACAGGGTGGGGAACATCACATACTGGGGCCTGTCGTGGGGTGGGGGATGGGGGAGGGATAGTATTAGGAGACATACCTAATGTAAATGACGAGTTAATGGGTGCAGCACACCAACATAGCACATGTATACATATGTAACAAACCTGCACATTGTGCACATATACCCTAGAACTTAAAGTATAATAAAAAAAAATTTAAAAAACTAGGATGTGTGGCAGGAGAAAACAGAAACTTTAACAACCTTAATAATGTGAAAGTACAACTATAGTGGCAGAAGGTGGGATGTAGAAAGGAAAAGAAAGGTTACAGGAGAGGATATTTGTAATAATATCCTCAACTTGCAAAGCAGATAGTCAAGAGGCACTGGGGAAAGTTGATGGATCTATAAATATAGGTTTAAATATTTGATTAAAGTTACAAAGGCAAACCATAGAAGAAGGGAATATCTAAATATTGAACATTGAAATTCACACTCAGAATTCCACAGATATCTGAAAAATTGGTAAATGAAGAAGTAGAGATAAAAGTATATCACAAATATAATGTGTGTAACTCTATATGTTATATGGGGAAATCCACCTAAGGCCAGATAAAATACAATATTATGCAGTATTTGGGACATATCTATTCATTGTTTTCTGAAATTTGAATTTGACGGGGCATCCTGTATTTTTTTTTTTTTGTCCTAAGTCTGGCAACCCTAGATCCACTAGAGGAACTAAAAATCAAAAGTATGCCGGCTGGGCGTGGTGGCTCACGCCTGTAATCCCAGCACTTTGGAAGGCCAAGGAGGGTGGATCACCTGAGGTCGGGAGTTTGAGACCAGCTTGACCAACATGGAGAAACCCCGTCTCTACTAAAAATACAAAATTAGCCGGGCAGGGTGGCACATGCCTGTAATCCCAGCTACTAGGGAGGCTGAGGCAGGAGAATCGCTTGAACTTGGGACGCGGAGGTTGCGGTGAGGCTAGATCGCGCCATTGCACTCCAGCCTGGGCAACAAGAGCAAAACTCCGTCTCAAAAAAAAAAAAGTATGTATATACTACTTGATCTGTAACTGTAGGTTTGCATTATTTTGATAAGAATAAAAAAATTCAGATATGTTCAGTACATGTAGGAAATCAATCCCTTATTTTAAATATATAGGAAGAGTCATATTTATTAAATCAGCCTTGCCTTGCCCCACTTGGTACATTTTAAGCAAGTATTTAAAGAATATTAGTTTGCAGGGATTCCATTTGTAAGCCTGTCAGGCATCCACAAGACTTAGGTACTTTGGTCAAGTATGTGCCAGATGCTGTGGGAGGTGGCTGAGTCTAGGAACTTGAAATTTAGATGAAGAGGCAAGATATATATTGTGTACAGAACAGCTAACTCTTTAAGGGAGGTTGGCTTCTATTACTTGAAGTCAGATGATTGGGGGAAATGGTGGTAAAGGTGATGACTGCTAAGTGCTACAGGGGCTGAGCTGAGGGAGCAGGAGAAAAGCTGAACAGGGTTGGTGATGAAGATGAGACTTAAGAGGAAGAGGAAGAGGAGGAGGGTTTGGAAAAGAGGGAGGAATTCCAGTGCCTGCTTTTAAAGACTCTGATTTAAACCACACCTTAGGGCTGGGCGTGGTGGCTCATGCCTGTAATCCCAGCACTCTAGGAGGTCCAGGCAGGTGGATTGCCTGAGCTCAGGAGTTCGAGACCACCCTGGACAACATGGTGAAACCCTGTCTCTACTAAAATACAAAAAATTAGCCGCACATGGTGACGCTCACCTGTAATCCCAGCTACTTGGGAGGCTAAGGCAGGAGAATCACTTGAGGCCAGGATGTGGAGGTTGCAGTGAGCCAAGATCACGCCACTGCACTGTAGCCTGGGTGACAGAGTGAGACTCCATCTCAAAAAAAAAAAAAAAAAAAAAAAAAAAAACCAAACACCTTAGCAAAGGATTAGCTGTCTGCCTGCCCCGAACTTCTCCCAAATGCACCCCAACAAGCACCCACTTTTTGTGGGTCTCTAAACCTTCAAAAGGCTACTCAGCCAGTGGATGTCTAAGAGCCCTTCCAAAGTGATGAATCAATGGTCAAGAGGTGATGGGAAACCACTGCTTTGGCTGGGTCTGAGCAAACCCTGGCTAGAGGTCTCCCAGGCCTGGTGGGCTGAGAGGATGAGCCTAATCCGTAGGGAAAAGTCACTTCCCTGATCAACTCAGTGGGAGATGTTAACCTTGTTCGAATCCTGAATTGAAACACCATCTGCCAAAGTTCATTTCTAAGCCAACTGAGGAAATTTGAACATTGCCTCAATATTGGTGGGATTGAGAAACTACTGTCAATTTTTTAAAGTAATGAACTATGGTTGTGTTTTTAAAGGAGACTTTAAATATTCTGAAATACTTACACCTAAATATTTGAGAATTAATTTAGTATAATCCAATGCTGTCTTGTTGCAGGAGGTTGTGTGTTAAAATTATTGGCTATACATTCTTATACTTTTAGTATGTGTTTAAAATTGTCAATAATAAAATTCCTCACTTAATAGTCCTTGTTCTCTCTATAGGTAACAGTCCCGTAGACTTGCTTAGCATGTACGGTTTACCTTTACATCAAATTACCCTCGTGATCCCTGGAATACTCCAGTTGGGCATTTAGGAAGTTTTTACTGATGAGGAAACAGAAAGACAAAGGCAGACGCAGGGCCTGACTTGGAGAGAGGTTCTCCCTCCTCTCTCAGGAGTTTAGGTGGCAGGAAATACCTTCATGGCTTGCAAAGTATTTTACCTTTCTGAGCGCTCAATAGTAAGTACTTCTGGCACCACTTTGTTTCTTTATTCAACACATAGCTGTTGAGCATCTGCTGTTGGTCACACTTTCCAGGGTGGCAGAGATACGATACCAGATATTTTTCCTACTTCCAGTTCTTCAGATATTTTTCCAAAATCAGATGGGATATTTTGCCCCAAATCTGAAGACCCTTTAACTAGAAACTCCCTAGAGAGACAGAAACCACAGGCCTAGCCCCAGCCCATACCCAAGAGCCTTAGCTCATTCCTAGATACCAAATCACAGGGCAGGCCCCCTTGATTCTGACTCCTGGAATTCCTGTCCTTTCCTCTGGGGAGAGACCCAGCAGGGCAGGGAGGAACCTATGCTTGGGACAAGAACATCTTCCCCATGACCTTCACTGGAGGCCCCCAAAGCAGAACCTGAGTACCCCCTTGGTCTGCTGCTGTCTTCCATGTGGCAGCACCCCATTGCCCGAGGGCAACAAGCACTCTAGGACCTGGCCCCTAGGCACCTGACAGGCGGCCACCCCGCCGCTGCAATGGTCCCAGCTCCCACTTCCCTGGGTTGCTGGAGGGTTTCTTACCTCAGCTAGGTTCCTCCTCCCATCCCGTAAACACAGGCCTCTCCAGCTGTCTCTCTTCCTTGGATAGCCTCCTGTCAGCCAGGCATTTTGTGGTTCCTCCTCAGCACTCAGCACCTCAGCACCTCAGCACTGTGCCACCCTCCTCCTCCTCCCCATGGGGCTGAAACAGCCATGGCTGATGTCTCCAGAGAGCATCTCATGAAGAGACCCCATGATGGGTGGTGCTTAGCCATTGTTCCTACTCTGGCTTCCTCAGCCTACTTTCCTCCAGCCCCGCATACTGTTCCCCTTCCCTTCCCTCTGTCTTCCTCGGTCAGTACCTCCCTTCTGTCCCCTCAGGCTGGCCAATGACTTCACTGTCCTATCTCCTCAGGGCTCACTCTGGAAGACCCTCTCATAGCTGAGGGGGCTGGCCTCCGAGTCCTCCACAAGTGGCGGGCTCTGGCCCTCTTCCCGCCATGTACCAGCTTGTTAGCTTGTCCTTTGTCTCTTCCTTCAACTTAGCTTGAGCCAGCTCACTGAGTAGGGACAGTCACATCCAATTCAAGGCCTTCCCACTGTTCATGTTTCTTTTCCTGGAACCAGGGTTTTAAATTTGAGGTGGATTTATTGGGCATTTGCTATATGCTAGGAAATGTGCTAAATACTTTTGTACATTATTTCGTGTAATCTGCCAAACAATGAGGTTTTTAAATTAAATTTCCTCCAAGACATCCGAAGATACTATTATCTTAGGCTTAGAGAGGGTAAGGAGCTTGCAGAACCAAGGTTTAAACCCAGGCAGTTGATCTCCAGAGAGGGCCTGAAGGCTGAGTAAAGCGAGTAGCAATTACATCATAAATAGAACCACCCATGGACATAAGGAGATCCAAACTCTACTCTCACCTCTGCCATGAAACAGGGCAAATCATTTAATCATTCTGAGCGTCACTTTTTTCATCTTCAAAATGTGCATTGGAGAAGCAGGGATAACAGATACTCTCTCGTGGGATGCAGTGTAACACAGTGATTAAGCATGTGGATTCCAGTGCTAGGTTGTCTGGGTTCAAATGGTAGTTCTCCTGTTCATGAATTATGTGACCAAATTGCCTTGTGTCTCAGTTTCCTCATCTGTGAAATGGGTATGATAACAGTACCTATGGCATAGCATGGTGAGAACTAATTGGTGCATATCCAGTAGAGCAGTGCCCGGCATACAGCCACCATTAACATCATTATTATTATAACGAATGGTCTCTTCCATCAAAATTCTATGATTTTAGGATGTATTCGAAGTTTTTTTGTTTTTTTGTTTTTTTTTTTGAGAGGGAGTCCTGCTGTGTCACCCAGGCTGGAGTGCAGTGGTGTGATCTCGGCTCACTGCAACCTCCTCCTCCCGGGTTCTAGCGATTCTCCTGCTTCAGTCTCCCGAGTAGCTGGGATTATAGACGCCTGCCACCACGCCCAGCTAATTTTTGTATTTTTAGTAGGGATGGGGTTTCACTGTGTTGGCCAGGCTGGTCTCGAACTCCTGACCTCAGGTGATCCACCTGCCTCGACCTCCTGAAGTGCTGGGATGACAACCATAAGCCACTGCACCCAGCCTGCATTCGAACTTTTAGCACCATTGTTAATGTAGCCAGAGTTTTCATGTTTAGAAATCAGGAGTTAAAGGCTTTTGTCTTTAATAATAAGAAAAATCCTCCCACTTACACAGTAAGTCACTCCCTTCAAAACACATGCACATATAATCTTACATTAGGACCTCATAATTCTGGTAAGTCAGCAATAAAACTGTACATTTGTGCAGCTCTTCACAGTGACTGATGCATGTGAACCACTTCCATTCACTTTGGTCTCACCCCACACTATGAGGCAGGCAGGATAGGCAATGTGCCCATTCAGGGAGGAGGAAGCCTTCAGTCAGATGTAGTAGGTGACTTGCTCGAGGTCCCACATTAATGGGCAGCTGAACCAGCCTTGATGCTGAAAGATCCTAATTTCCAGTCTAGAGATCTCTCCAGAAAGAAATCTCTGAGTGTTCTGCAGGGTACTTTGCGCTTGTCTGTTGGGTCCCCATAGACCTGAACCAGAACGTGGGTAGAATTCATCCGTGGCAAAAAGAGCTCCTCTCCTGTAACCACGGATTTAACCAGTCTTTATCTAGCATGGAATCCCCTTTTCGACAGATTGTAGGTACCTAGGGTCACTGTTACATCACAAAGGGTGGAAAAAAAGTGGAAAAGGCCCTGGGCTCAGAGACACCCCTGTTCTCATCCCTGCGCTGGCACTTGATAAGCTTTGTGGCCTTGGGCAAATCATGAGAGCTGTCTAAACTCTCTGAGAAATGTGGACGGGCACAACCACTTTGTCGGGAAGCTGAAAGAATCAGCAGTGACACACAGTAGGCATCAAGGAGGCGTTCAATAAATTGTAGTTTAAAAACAACAACAAAACTCCTTTCTCCAAAAGGCCGGTATGGCTGACAGACCAGCATGTGTCCTCACTCCTGCCCTTGGAGATGCTGGCGCACAGAAAGGCAGCAGGCAACGCAGACAGGTGACTTTCAGTCCTGAAACATATATTCTCACCTTGGGTACCTGCTGTTTTTAATGACTAATTTTTTTCCCCTGATACAGCCATCATTTAGCAAATACCAGGGCTAGTTATTAATTTAAAAACATCTTCAGCTTGTGTTACAGAAACTGCCATTTCCCCCCTCGGGAATGAGTTTTTCGTTATGTTTTTAAAATTAGCTGGCGCTTGAATTTCATTTTCCATCCAAGCTTCCCTGTTATCTGTAAGGTCACAGAAACACGTAGGCCGCGGACAGTCCAATCCCAGATATTAGGCTCCCGGAATTAAAAGCTGGAATAAGTAAATAGAGAACGCCCAGGGATTTTTCAGAGCAGAAAGCCGGTCCCCAGCGTGACGCGGAAGCCAGGTTCCCTCCTCAAGTGGCTCTTCCCTTATATTTGGAGGCGAAGGCTGAGGAAGAGGAGGCGACAGAGAAGGAAAAAGGCCTGTGCCCTATATCGCCAAGATCTGTTTCTTCTCCGCTCAGCAACGTAAAAGAATCAGAATGCATTTCTGGACGAAGAAGAAAAAAAAAACCCACAAGCGCTGATTGTCCCTTTAAGCCATTTCAATCACAGGCTCGCAGTTAAAATAATGCTCACCTACTGCGCTTCCAACTGGGCCATCTACCTTTTCCGCCGGGTCAGGCCCAGTCAAGCCAGAGGAGGCGGCTGCGGTCCTCGTGAGCCGCGCTCTAGGCCCGGCTACACCTGTTTATCACCAAGTCGCTTCATTTCCCTTCCCCTCCTCCCTGCTTGAAAAGGAGCATTAATTAAACCGGTAAACAAGCCGGCTCCCATTCTAAATCAGAGCTGCAGGCAAAGGAGAGATAACTTAGGCTCCGGAGAAGAGGGATTTTCAGTTAATTTATGGAATCCACCGTCACTCTCTCTCCGAGCAGCCCGCTCCCCGCTTAACGGGGAAATTGAAGCAGACAGCCTTTGTCTAAACACTTCTTTTGCCCAGAATATCTTAATTTTTCTATTTGAATGTTTAATAAGGTTTGGGGTACTGCAGCTTCCTTTTAATTGTGACGGTGCGGCCTCTTGGGCGTGATCCCTTGGCTGGAGCTGCAGGGGGCCCATCCTCCTGGGGCGCGGAGGGAAGGACCAGCGTTTCCAAGACGGGCTCTAGCCGCTGGCGCTAGAGCGAGGCCAAGGTCTGGGAGCAGTTAGGGGTACCCAGTAGTCGGGGCGGCCCAGAAACGCTTTGCCCACAGCCACCGCCCTTTCCTTTGTAAGTTTCCCCAAAGCCGTCGGTGCGACCCGGCGCCGACTCTCCTCCTCTTCCCCCTGCGAGCGCCCGCGCCGCCGGGGCCCAGTCCTGGGGGATCCCTCGGGGCCCAAGGGCTGGGCCACCGCCCGTCTTTGGCTACTGCTGCGAAGACGGGCGCTGCCTAATTTCTCCTCTAAGGGGGCTGTGTGTGCGTCTCCTTCCCAACTGATGTCTGGAATTTCAGTGTTAAGTGGGACTCCCACTGAAATTGTAGTTTTCCTAAGATTACAGACAGTCCAAGAAAAACAGCTCGGTACTCTTTGTCATTTCCTCTGTAAACCTTCAGGAAACAACACAGGAACGTCTTACACAGACTTCAAGTCAGCCTGCTTTTCCGGGTGGCGTATCCAGTAATCATGTTGACAAATTAATGGTAGAGAATTAGTTGTACATTAAAGATTTAAATTATATTATGCAGCACATTGTCATAAAGTGATATAAAACAATAGGAAAATAAATGTAAATGAATTCAAGTTACTGACATGTAAAACGCCAGACTGACATCTGTACACTTAGCGACTCGCTCAGCCGCGGTGGCGGGGCCCTCGCGGTCCCTCCGCAGGCTCGCGGGCCGGGGCCGGGGGAGGCCCTGCTGCGGCGCCGCGGCGTACCAAGGGTTAAGCGGCGCGGCTCGCAGCCCTCCCGGCTCCCCTCCCCTGCGTGCTGATTTTCAGGCCCACCGAGCCGCCCGAGAAAGTTTTCAATTCGACGAGGCTGCAGCGTCTCAGGGGCTGAGCTCCTTAGAAAGCTTCGGGGGCCCCCGAGGGCCGCCTTGCGGGGAGGGGGCGGTTGCCGCGTCCGGGACCCGCTAATTACAGGGATTCGGTTTCCCCGCTCTGAAGGAATGCATTACCTGCAGCAAAGGAGGCGCGGCCTCTCAGGAAGGCCCCGAGAGGAAGCTGAATGCCCCAGTGCATTCCAGCCCCATCCCTAGGTTTATACCCGCAACCTCAGCCCATGCTGAGAGACTAATCGCTGGGCCATTGTCAGGGCTGTTGTCCAATCAGCCCCTGAATAGCAAAACTTCACAATGCCGAGTATGAATTAGAGGGGAACAAATGTGGATGCAGACTTTTTTTGCAACAATACCTAACTGAGCCTTTCAGACAGGACAACGGATGCACAAAAGCTCGACGGAAATTGGAGTAACTTTTGGAGGCCCTTGTAGCTGCCGTCAATAAGCGTCAGCCCCATAATGGCGGCTGGGCCTCCGCCACCAATTCCGCCTCCCCAACACACACTTTTGTGTGTGTGTGTGTGTGTGTGAGATGGATCAATTGTTCATGGGGTGGGGGGAAATTGTCATAAAAATTGGGCATTTTTGTTGTCCTTGTCTTGGAAACGGTGGCTCTCTGTTGAACGCAGCCAAATGGATTGTCTGTTCCTGACGTGGATTGTAGATTTGGTCATTATCTAGCCCACATAAAGTACTGACAATGTCCCCTCCCTCCGTCTGCCCACCCCCAAAAGAACAGAATAGCTTCTTGAGCTATACAAATGTCAGGTCTCTGTTTTAAAATTTAGCTTTGTTTACCCAACAGAATGGAATTCATTACTGTGTAAAAGTGGCTCCATTTTCTGATCTTTTTATTCAAAATGTTGAGAGTATCAAAAAGCTCATTTGAAGGTCACAGGTTTATGTATCTATTCTCTTAAGTGTTTTAGAAATTCATAGGGAGGACACAAAAGGTGGAAAATGTGAAAACATACTGTTCATTGTTTATCCTAACCTTGCCATGGTTATTAGATAAATGAGTGTAGGGGAAAAAATGGCATTAAAAGCCATTGTGAACTGGGAATTTTTTTTCCCCTGAAGACTGTTAATTTTAGCCCTTGATCTGTAAAGGTCAATTTCTAATTCTTTTTACTGTGCAGTTTATATAACTTCTGCATTTCAAGTCTATAAAAAGCTTTTGCAGACTTTTCATAATGTAAGTAGCAATTTATTTCATTACGGACTGAATTTTTTATGTAATTCCTATGGACATTCTGATGAAATTGTCAGGCTTAAAAGCTGTAGTGCTTTTCATTTGGGGATATGTGGACTTTTTTTTTTTTTTTTGCTCCGATCCATTCTTGCTGGATAATTTAAAATTAGTAAGATTAATCAGTTCAGTGATTTAAAAGACCACACTTTGGTTGGAACAAGGTCTGAGGCAAAATCATTTTTTTTATTAGTAAATGACTTAAAAGGTCTTTTCAGCTAGTTATCTGAAGCTGATATTTAACTGTTACTTATTCCACTAATTTCTATCTTTTGTTAAAAGAACTTTCCAGCCTAAATCTCCTCGCTCTGTCCCATGCTAATTGCAGCTTACATTATATAAATGGCTTTGTAAAGAAAACTATAACTCCAAACCTTGAAAGTTGCGTGTTTCTATTTGCTCAAACTTGATGCACTTGTTTGAAGAGGGTCATTGCAGGGAGAGCTGTGTAGCCTGTAAGAATGTCCTGGATAACAAGCTTAAACAGAACCTTTTGTTGTGCCTAGTATTCTCAGGACTCCAAAATGAGGCCTTCTTTTTCTAACTGCGGGCTGAAGTGGTTCATTACTGCTGTTTCCTCCGCCAGGCCAGGGCTCAGCCATTCCCACTACTGAAGGTCTGTAACTTCCTTAAAAAGGAAGAAGGAAAACATGGCCCAGAAAGGTCTTGTTAGCACTTCCTATGTGAAATTAGCAGCTTTCTAAAAGGTACAACTCCAATTACCTCACATTGTGGAGGCGAGCACAAACTCAACAATATGCACAGCCTAGCAAGTGACATTCTGTCTTTCTAGAGTTACTTCCCTAATTAGGAATGAAGAAGCTCTATTCTGCTGAGTGCATCTATTTACAGTGGCCACAATGCTTTAACTTGAGCATCCTTCTCAAAGACCAGTGTTAAAAAACACAAGTGCTCTTTTCGCCGAGCAGGCTATGGTGAGGCGACACATTCCTAACGGTTACGCCCTCAGGGAAAAAAAAAAAAGTGTAGCTGCTTTGGCAGGATTGTTAACACTTCAGGATTCATTTTCCACAATAACGCCCCTGCCCAGAGAGCTCTGGGAATTACAGTGGACAATGGGGAGGCATTCTTAGGAGGGTCTAATGATGGAATAAAAAGAAAAATATTTATTGCTTTTGACAGTTCCACAAGGGGCAAAAATCCTTGTCGTGGCTAAAGTTTCCCTAGCTGTTGGAGGAAGGCGGCTCACTGGGACTCAAACAGTTCCACTTCCTTTGTTAGGAGGCTGAGTACCAGGGCCAAGCTGGGAAATTAAAGATTAAGTTCATTAAGGTAAGATAATTGTGCGGAGGCATTGTTGTTGATACAGGTGGAGTGATGGGGGCTGGGGTAGGAAGCCCATTTACATGTAGGGACAGCCCATTAAACAGGCTTAACAGACGTGCGAGGCAAATATGTTTATTATTTGCCTGATGGCTGACCTACGCTTTCACTGTTGCATTAGTCAACGGGCCCCCCCAAAGGAGGGCCAGGACTCCCTGCCGGGAACCAGGTGGAAGAGAAGGCAAAACAGTCCAGCGAGTAAAGATACAGTCCTGTGGGCCCTTGGGGAAGACTGGCCTTTCTTCTCTCTCCAACGCCCTGTTCCCCTGCCACCGGAGAGGACCAGCGCCCCTCTAGCTAAGGAGAGGAGACAGTGCTCTCCCACCTGAGGGGTGTCTTTAAATCCTTCTGACAGGAAATAGTTGTGCAGAAGCGCCCATTGGATGCCCTTAAAGAAGACCTCACGCTCTCTTTTCTCCCTCTGATAGGAGGGAGATACCCTGATTTTCCATCAGGGAGCTTCTCAAATGCTTTCTTCCCCAGTGTTACTGACCTCAGAATCTGACTTCGGGAATCTGGGCTGCCTATCTTCCATTTCATTCTTCTAAGAAAAATAAACCAAACATCATTCCCCCTCCCTGCCCTACCTGTCCTGCATGCACAGATCCATCCTGCTTTGTTATTGAAAACTGGAGTTTGGCTTTGTTGGGAAAAGCTCCACCCTGCCCCTTCCCAACTTGGAGACCTATAAATACGGAGAACTTTAGAAAAACAAACACACACAAAAAATTATGGGCTGGACGGTGGAATTTTGGGGAGCATGGGGGTCTGTCCTTGCGATCTGTCCCAAGGGAGGGAGAAGGTGGAGAGAGAGGTGCCCAGATTGTGCCCAAGTGGCTGAAAATGTGCCCGGTGCAGTGTTCAAGAAAATTATTTCTTCACGAGCACTCTTACTTTTGCTGTGTCTTGGGCAGGAGGAGAAAGATCCGCATTTACTTTTGGTGGGGTCACTAGTTCATCATCTCTGGTGCCTCCACTTATTTTTTCTATTTCTGGTGAGGAACTGAGAAACACAGTTAAGAGTTGGAGATGTCTTTGATAACAGATATCCCGAAAGAAATACACTTGTTTATTTGCATGATACGGTCACCTCTTACACAAAAACTCACCTGCTGTCCTCTCTTTCCCCTCCTGCCCCTCCTCCAGGCCCCCTGTGAGGAAAATAAACAGTGGCATAATGATTTTGGTAAATAGAATTCTTTTTAAAGCCATCTGATCATGGGGAGACATTCTGAGAAGACCCTAGAATTTAGTTAGTGCTGATGTGTTAAAAAAAAAAAAAAAAAGACTTAATTTTGAAGAGGTTTTTAAAAAATATATGTAGATACAATCACATAGTGAGAAGAGTTTCAGGAGTTAAGAATAAACGTATTTTGATTCATTCAGATTCTATGATCTCTCTCTACTTGTTGCTGCTGTTATTTTCTCTGAACGGAAAGATTGTTGATTTCCTTTAGCCCACCAGGCATCCATATTGTAGAGTGATGCAAAGAGTCCTTTGGTTATTTTCATAGATTATATCAGAGAAGTTTTTGAATGAAACATTTTCAGTAGTATGTATCTGTGGGTTTGAGTAGAACTTGAAGTAATTGTCAAGCAAGCAAGCAACATTTACCAATGTTTTTCTCCTCTTGTGTTGATGTCAGGAGTTCTTTTTATTTCTATAAAGCGTCCTTTGTCCTTGAGAATGTTGAATAGACTTCTTACAAAAGTTATCAGAGACCAGTCTGATAAATCAGACGAGAAATTAGGAACATCTGAGTTATTTTCTAAGATGGGTTAATGAAGAGATGAGGATTTGCATTTTCTTTTAAAGACCTAAGGAGGGAGGCAGGCTCCTCGGCTGTCACATTGTGATTTATCAGAAAGCAGAAAGGAAAATTTCATACAGACCAGATTCCAGGCTGCAGGTTACTCGGAATGTATTAACTTTTTGAGAACAAGTGTGTAATCACTGGCCTTTAATGACTAAAAATGAAGCTTGAAAACCTTGTACAATGTCCTCAGAATGTTTGTGTGCAAGGAAACATTTATCTCCATAAACAGCCCTTGAACGGAAAAGAAAAACTGTTTTGCCAATAATCGGAAACGAAAAGATTGCTCTCTAAACTAGAAGAAACGACATTTATGTTTTCAACCCTACTGAATTGAGATTGTTAAGAGGCTTTTTCTTTATTGCATTAAAAAAATAGCCTGTCATCACATTGTCATAAAAGGAGGGAAGTCTCGTTTTGGAAATTATTTACAAGCTTGACGTCCTCAGAAATACCACCTTGAATCTGGAACTGTGATTAAAGTTAGTGAAAGGATGGGAGTGGAGGGACCGCACGTCTGTCTCCTGGCACTTGGAACATTTCTCGGATGGGGAAGAAACCCAGAGACTTCTTTCTCTTCCTTCCCTTTACAATGTGATGGAGACGTGGCAGGGGCACAAACTGGAGCAGCCAGGGAGGGGTCTGCAAAGCCCTGTAAACACCTCTCACTAAGCCATGAGTGCTTTACATATTTCAGGCTATTATTTGCATCACAATTTCTGGAAATTCTGTTGTAACTTTTAAATTTTATCTATTAAATACTGGTTTTCGTTTTTAAATAAAAAACTTCCTACTTTATGTTTTTTAAATTTTTTCAAATAAAAAACATAAAAATGTTTATGGGCTCTTTTGTACTTTACAGTGGATATGAAAAAATGAAAATATACCTTGTTGAATTTAATGAAAGGTTGCTATTTGCTAGTCTGTGCAGTTCTTTTAAAAATGGAGGTGAAATTTACAGAACATCAAATTAAACATTTCAAAGTGTACAAGTCAGTGTTATTTAGTACATTCACAATGTTGTATCTGTAGTTTAGTTATAATTTTAGTTACAGAATCACCAACAAGTATTTGTAGAATTGTTATTAAATATTAATATTCATTCAACAAACATTTATTGAGCAAATTGTTACAAGAGTGCCACTAGGCTAAGCCCTGTGGGGGTTATAAAAATGAAAAAGGACTATCATATCCTTAATAATTTTTTTTTTAAATCTATGAGAGGTTGTACTAAAGGCATCAACAACTTTAGTCTGGGAATATTTATTGAATTTATTAATAAATATTATTCTGCCCCATAGAGTCTTATCATTCTAAAACATCACAATATTGCTAAATATTTCTCAGCAACAATAGCCAATATAATTAAACTACCTACAAAGGGTTGAGAATATTTACTGTACTATATTTCTCAGAGTGATTTTGTTTTGTCTGATACATTCCAGAGTTTTCAAAATTTATAATATGTAAGTTGGACTTGGTTCAGTATGTTTGCTTTGATGGGCATTGACTTTGTTTGGGTAGGTCTATTATTCAAAGTGAAATTTTCTGTGTAGTTTTTTTGTCAAATTCCAGCTTATGTGGCTGGAAGAGGGTAGCAGGAGACTCCAAGAGGATATAAGTCACTTAACTTTGCTGGAAAAGCCATGCATGTTTCTCCAGGGACTCTAAGGCAAATGGTTCAGCACACTAGAAGGATAGTAATATAGGTAATGAACCCAAGAATGTGTTTAGCCACAACTAGTTTTTAAAGATTGAAATTGTTTAATGTTAAAAAAAAAAATGCTGTATCTGTTCAAGCATTTACGTTTTCCTTGAAAGTATCTGTCCTTCAAGTAGAATCTGAATTTTGATGATGGTGATGATGATAGTGGTAGTGGTGCTGGTCCTGAGGTAAGGGAGTTGGCACAAAGGAAACATGACAAAGACCTCATCTCATTCAGGCTAGTTGATACAACTCTGTGTGATCGGTTAGTGAAGGGTCTTCTTTGGCCTCTAATATAGGAAGAAAGTAACAAATGGACAAATATTAATTGAGTCGTCTTTCAGGAAAAACTGTGCGCAGCTTCATTTGGGGGAATAAGTGCAGTAGTGAAAAGAGCTTGGTTTTGGGGATTCCAATCCTAGTTCTGCCACTTTCTAGTTGGGTACTTTTTGGCAAATTACTTATCTGCTCTCAGCCTCGATTTCTTCATCTGGAGGGACAGTAATAGCTGCTTTGCATGGTCCCCTATGAGGATCAGCAGTAGTATGATGCTAAGTACATCCTCTGTTCTCAATAAATCAGTAATTGCTGAAACAAATACACACACCAGGTCTGCTTGCCATGCCTTTCAACCACAGAACAAAGTAGGACATTCCACCAAGACAGACGAAGTACCCTTTGGTGTGAGTTTTGCAAATCATAAAACATCAAATTAATTTCTCATAGTGTATATGACTATGAATGGAGGCACGGAGGCTTCAGAATTAGTATTTTGAATGGGAATGTTAGAATCTGTACCTCTGTTGAATACCATCTCTTGCTGCCACTGAAAGCTTACAAATACCACCTGAAAAATTACATCAATTTGCCATCAGACTGGAACCATCAATTTATACCTGAAATGTGTCAAAATGTTGGGTATTTCTATAATGATAAAAATGATTGGAATTGCCATGTTTAATTAAAATGTTAATCCACTGTCATCTTAAATGATCTCTATTTACAGAGAATTTTCTGTTTGATGTTAAGATGTTTTATTATTAAACGGAAACGTTGCTGTTTAGCAACGTTTAGTCAATGCCTGACACAAACTTAAGGAAGAGGTGACAACCTTCCAGTAGTGGGGAGAGGTGACCCTTTCATCAGGAGAGTGTCTCTTATAGGTTAGAGGAGGAGTGACTGCTGCGTGGGAGCCAGAAAGACCACCCTGGCTCTCAAATCCTCCCCAGCCTGCTCCCTTATATTCAAAATCTTTTAACAGTAGAGTTGACTGAAATGCAAATATTTTTGGAAAAAGGAACACCAAAGTTTGAATTTGCAAAAGGATGTAAGGTGCCCAATACCAACCCCTTTTCTGGGAATGAGGTTGAGAGGTTTGAGGGTTACAAAATGGGAAGAAGTCTATCTGCAGAATTTATAGTTGGCTGAAATGGACCTGAATCGGAGGAAAACTAGATTTCCTGTGTGTGTGTTGGTGGGTAGGTGTGTGAGTGAGGAACAAAGGGCACTGAAACTTTGCCCTTTTTTTTTTTTTTTTTTGAGATGGAGTTTCGCTCTTGTTGCTTAGGCTGGAGTGCAATGCTGTGATACTGCCTCAACGCAACCTTCGCCTCCCAGGTTCAAGCGATTCTCCTGCCTCAGCCACGTGAGTAGCTGGAGTTACAGGCATGCACCACCATGCCCAGCTAATTTTGTATTTTTTTTTTGTAGAGATGTTGTTTCTCCATGTTGGTCAGGCTGGTCTTGAACTCCCAATCTCAGGTGATCCACCCGCCTTGGCCTCCCAAAGTGCTAGGATTACAGGCGTGAGCCACCTCACCCAGCTGAAACTTTGCCCTTAAGGAACTGATATTATCTCTGCTTTCTGGCCCAGGGGATGGCTGGGCACAGGAGCAATCTCCCTTGAAGTACAAGAAGAGATCCAGAAAGAGATGTGGGAAGAGATTTGGAATAATTACAAGGGTCCCTGCTTGGTGTGACCGTCATCTTAGATTGGATGCAGTCCATTCTGCCTGGGTTACTCTGTCCAAGGACCCTTCCCTTGTGACTCTTCCAGAACTTGGAGGATGTCTCCACTACACTGCGCCTTCCTGCACCTTCCCTCCCTCTCCTGTTGGCCACACTCCCTACACACCTTGGTTGAAGCAGCGCCCCCTCCCACCCCCAGGTGGGCTGCTCTTCTGACTCTACTGGACTCACTTCCTCCTGTGATTTGCACTTCCCCTCCCAGCCCATTGCCTCTTGGGGTGGTGGCTCCATGATGGGACACCCTCCACCCACTTCCCACTCAAGCTCCATGTTACTCTTTGCAGCGTCCGCACTTTCTTCCTGGCCTGCAGGACAGCTCCACAGCAGGTGGCCATGCAGCCGCTCAGCCTCAGGCCCACACATCCCTTGCTCCCTTGCGTCTTCTGCGGAGCTACTGTGCCTGTGAGGCTCCTGGAGCCCTGCCCTTCCTGCTCTTAGCCTATTCTGCTTAAAGTTCTTCCTCCATCTTCCCCAGCCAAATCCTACTCAAGTCATACCTCCTCCATGATACCTTACTTGACCTTTCCAGCCTTCTCTGGATAACAATCATTTTTCCGAAATTGCGGTAAAAATACGTAACACAAAATTTAGCATTTGGAAACCCTGTACCCATTAAACACTTACATCCCCTCCCCCAAGCCCCTAGTCCCCTCTAATCTGCTCTCTGTCTCTATACATTTGCCTATTCTAGGGATCTTATATAAGTGGAATCAAAATATTTGTCCTTTTGTGTCTAGCATATTCTTTTTTTAAAACAAATTGAGACAGGGTCTCACTCTATTGCACAGGCTGGAGTATAGTGGTGTGCTAATGGCTCACAGCAGCCTCGACCTTCCAGGCTCAAGTGATCCTCCCCTCAGCCTCCTGAGTGGCTGAGACTGCAGGCTCACACCATCCTGCCCAGCTAATTTTTAAATATTTTGTAGAGATGGGGCCTCACTATGTTGCCTGGGCTCGTCTCAAACTCCTGGGCTCAAGCATTCCTTCCACCTTGGCCTACCTGAGTGCTGGAATTACAGGTGTAAGCCACCACATCTGGCCATGTATTTCACTTAGTATAATGTCTTCAAGGTTTATCATGTAGCATATGTCAGAGTTTCATTCTTTTTTAAGGCTGAATAATATTCCTTTGTATGTATGTACTACATATTGTGTATTCATTCGTATGTGCTGGACATTTGAGTTGTTTCCATCTTTTGGCTGTTGTGAGTAATGCTACTATTAACATTGGTATACAAATTTGAATCCCTGTTTTCTGTTCTTTTGGGTATATACCTAGGAGTGGAATTGCTCCATCATATGGTAATTCGATATTTAACTTTTTGAGGAGCTTCCAAACAATAATCATTTTGAGAGTGAACAATAGTTCACATTCACATGGCACCTTATGGTTTACCAAGTGCTGGCTGGTCCATTGGCTTCTCAGAACAAGCCTGTTTGACAAGTACTGTCATTAACATCACCTTTACTCAGGTGAAGAAAGTGAGGCTCAGAGAGGTTCAGTGACTTGATCAGAGTCACAGAGCACATTGATGGGGACTTTCCCTCAAAGTAAAATTGTGTGACTGTGCTGCCATAAGCTTTCCAAGGCTGCATGCTACCGTATAGTGTTCCCTCATTGCTTTATCCCAGTACTAGAGTGACCCTTAAGTCACCATGTTTATGAACGTGTCTTGACTCCCTTGCCAGGCTGTCAACCTCAAGGACAGGGGCTGTGTCATGATTATTTGTCTCTCCCATACTGTGCAAGGGCTGATACATAATAGGCTCCCAATGAATGTCAGTTGAATGAATAAGTGAATGAGTGGGTTCTTGATGGAGAGGGAGGCGAAAAGAGGGAGGAATGCCCCAGAAGGCTTCATGGCACTTTTCTGTTCCACCCCAGACAGAGAGGTGGAGCTGCTCTCTGCACCCGCAGTGACCTCCGCCACCAGTGGGAAGGTTGTCAGAGAGAATACAGGGCTCCCCGTTACACTTGAATTTCAGATAACCGATGAATAATTTTCTTTAGTATAATACATGCTTATATAAAAAATGTATTCATTGTTTACCTGAAATTCAAATTTAACTGGGCATCCTGTATTTTTATTTGCTATACTGGCAGCCCTAATCACTAGGTACTGATTACTTACTGTCACATCACCAAAATCCTTAGAACTGCTGAGGAGGAATAGGAAACTGGCTTTCCAAAGCTGAATTGCTAACTACTTTTTAATTTACAAAATGCAAATGTTGGGGGGGGGGGCATTTTCTCCTAAATGGAAAATAATTCTACACCTGCAGTGATTTAATTCCCATTTGAAATTGCAGTTTCTGCTGCCTCCCAGATAGCTCTGCTCTGGTGGCAAAATAGTGTCTGCCATGCTTTGGCTAATTCTGGCACCCAAGCCATTCACTCTGGGGAGGTACCTGCTTGTGGCTATTTGGGACATTCCCTGAAGGCTGGCACACAGGGGTCCCCCTCCACTCACTACTATTCTGATGTGTGGAATTTATTACACTCCAATTTCTGCCAGATCTTTTGGGCTTGTCTGTTCCATAATCCAGAACTTCCTGACCAAGACTTAATTAGAAACCTGACTTGGTTTCCCCATAAGCCTGTTTCAAATTGTGGCACTGGCCGGAGACGCCGCCTAATCTCCCTGAGGGTCCTCTCAAGTTCACCTGAGACCCCTGGCATCAGTTCTTCTCACCGGATGTGTCTTAGACATCTAGGAAGGAAGGAAGTGAAGGGATCCAGGTGAGGTGCACAGTCACTGTTGCTTTGACCAGGTTGGTGTCTTTGGGGGTTGGGGATCTAAGGGGCTGAGACTCAGGGTGATGGCAGAAAGGGTTGTCAGGACGACCCAAGGGAGGAAATGAGACTCTTGCATTGGTGTTTACTCAGGGAGTATCCTCCTAAGTAGTGAATGATCGCTCTTCCCTGCTGCTTTTCTAACTCGTCCAATTTAATATTGCCAGGAGGCAATTACTTATGCGTCTGCTGATTTGGGGACTTTATTTTTTAAACATTAGCTTTTCAGACTTAGAAGCAGCTGGGCTAGTGAAAAGTCACACATTTGGGGTGGGGGAGTGGTGGAAAGAAGGTGGCAGTGGCTCACCCAGGGTGTTGTGAACAGCAGCCAGGTGAATGGAGTGGCCAAGAGCATGGATCCAGCAGACACTGCAGCTGCTCTGCAACTCAAAGGCACTTTCAGAAGTCTGGGGTTCCACCCAGAGAGTGGTGGGGTGGGGACAGGGCAGAGAGGTCACACAACCTGGGGATGTCCCTGTTATTTAACATCCAAACTTGGTGTCTTGATCTTAGGAAGTTCCTGGGCTAAGGGATTGAGCTAAGGGATTGAACTTCCAGGGCCTCAGTTTCCCTTGTGCTCCGAGTGTAGAGGATAGTCTTCCATTGTCATCTGGCCAGGGTGAGGGGGCACGGCAGGAACTGCAAGAGGGTCTGGCATTTTGCATATTTAGCAAGACAGGTATCATCCAAAGTAGAGTTGGAATAGGTCCAAAGTGAACAAGGTGGAGAATGCCCTTCCAGAGCCATGCATGGGGTGGGGAAGGCCAGAATGTACAGTGGTGCTGTGAAGGTTGAGTTATTCTGTGAGAGCTCTGCTCCCCTCTGAAACCAGGAAATGGAATTTGCCTCATAACTTAAAATCCCAGCTACACTTGGGCTGTCACTCATTTGAGGGGACCTGGTGGGACCTGGCTGATGTGGGGCAAGACAGTCCAGAGAAATTAGCTTGCCCTATGGGACTTGTCACAAAATCCCTAAATGTCCCAAACAGCAGGGCTGAGGCTGAAGCAGAGCACCCCATGGGGAACTCATCACCCGATGCCCCATTCCATCCCATCTCTGGAGGGGACAGTCATCTGGGGTAAAATAGCCCTGGGCTGGTTTTAGAATCTATGAGTGAAAAAACTAATTTTGCTATCATGAGAGACCAAAAAAGGAGGTCCATGGAGATTTCACCCCCTGATTACAACCACTTATGGGATTACATAGAAGACCTGACATGTGAGCTGCCCCCTGGTTACCCAGTCAACAAGGCAGGGGCAGAGAGGAAGAGGGAAGATCAGTAAGAGGGGAGATGGCAGGGTAGGGTCTCTGGGGACTGTTAAGCCCCACAGCCCTTGCCCCATCAGGAGGGGCCTCCTGGTGGACACACAGGAACCATCGAGAGACTTCTGAACCCTCAGGAAGGGCCAAAGAATGGACCAGGTCTCAGTCCTCCAGAAGCCTGAATCCAAAAGACAAACACTGTCCTCTTCCGGGACTTCAGGGTCCCTTCCCAGCCAGGACCCTCTCTGACCGGATCAACAAAATGTGATTGTTTTGCAAAGGTCTAAGAAATCAGATGATGAGGTTTTACAATCCCAACTGTTCCATTCTCTTCCCTTTGTGGAACGTTATGTTCATTCCAAATTAGTATCAGGAGTGGGTTTGCTGGTGGCCTATGGGACAGAAGGTCTGGCTGGTATGGAGGGGGGCTGTGAGCAAGCCATGTTTGTGGCTGGGGGGCCACCTGTGTGAGGTGGGGTGTGGTCCCTCAGGATGCCACTGTGAGTGGAACTGGAGAGGAGGCAGGGGGCTGAGGAAGGGAGCAGATCCCTCCCTGAGGTCTCCACTCCTCATTCCCCTCAGCCCAGGCCTCTCTTCCGGGTCCCCTTATTCCTTGCCACTTGTGTACTGATGATGTGGGGATGGCCAGAGGGGAGCCAGTGTGCTGGCCTCTTGTATAATGTGATAATTGGCCATAATCTGTGTACGAAATATTTGGAGATCTGCCTCCCCATTAACTCTTACTAGAAGAATGATCACATCTCCACATACAGGCCTTTGGGCCAAGTTTTCCCTCACATCTCTGAAGTTCCTATCACAGCTTCAACACTACCCAGGATTTTTGTAATTGCCCACACCCTGTTACATTTTTAACTTTTACCACACATTTTTAAAGAAATAATCTTCAAAGATAAGGCCCTCCGTGGATGTCTTTGAGTAAACATGGGAGTATTAATAAAATTCTTTTTTTTTTTTTTTTTTTGAGATGGAGTCTCATTCTGTCACCCAGGCTGGAGTACAGTGGCATGATCTTGGCTCACTGCAACCTCTGCCTCCCAGGTTCCAGTGATTCTCCTGCTTCAGCCTGCTGAGTAGCTGGGATTGCAGGTGTGCGCCACCATGCCTGGCTAATTTTTTATTAGTAGAGATGGGGTTTCACCATGTTGGCCAGGCTGGTCTCAAACTCCTAACCTCAGGTGATCCACCCACCTCGGCCTCCCTAAGTGCTGGGATCACAGGTGTGAGCCACCATTCCTGGCAATAAAATTCTTAGAAGCTGACAGAAAGGGGGTCTGTTAGGTAGAGCGTGCATATGCTCCATGGGACCATAAGAGGGTCTTAGTAAGAATCCTGGGCGTGGGGGCAAAACATTGTGTGTGGGGATTTGTGTTATAGGTGTGGAAGGACAGCAATGCCTTCAGTTGTCATGGCAACAGCACATGGAGGTTGTTGAGATGTGGGAGGGTCGGGTGGCCAGCCTGACACTCTTTCTGGGGTATCCACAGCAAGCCAAGGACAGGGGTGCATGTGGAGACGCTGGTCTGGAGCCCCCTTCTCTGGGAGCTGGCCTCTGAGTCTGCTCTTGGTGTGGGAAACCACTCAAGGACAGGAGAAGAGCAGAAGTGAGGACAAGAGGGACTAGGGACCCTCTCAGGTGTTCGGGGCTGGCAATGTCTGTACAAAGAAAGCTTTTCAGCCCCTCAAGAGCTCCCCAGGACAGAAGGAAGCAGCCCGAAGCAGGACAACCCCAGTGGGTTTGAATCAGGCTGGAACAGCGTGTTGAGTTGATGCTACATCATTGTGTTGATGTATTGATTCATTCAGTCAGGGCTGGCTTTATAGGGCAGGTGGACTCTAGGTGGTTCATAGTTGATATTCAAGGGGAGGGGGGTACCAAAAGAGCCCTTCTGTTCCCAGATTTCCCTCCGGCACTCATCAATGTTACCATCTGAGTTTTATGCCTTTGGCTGAAACACATCCTTCCTGGGGCTCTTCCTCTCCATTGCAGGCTCTCCAGGAGGAGCCCCACAGTGAGTCACTGCAACCTCTTGTGGACTAGTTTATCAAATACTTTGGCAGGACCAGAGCAGCCTGGACTCTCAGGGACCCTGGCTTGGAGAGCACGTGCTGGAAGAAGGGAGAAGGATGAAGAAATAGGAAGTGAAACTTTACAAAGGCAAACTTTTCCATTATCCCAATTTGTCCATCTGTCCCTCAAGGCCTTGGTGGGCAGTACAGATGCTGTGTGCATGGCATTGCCTACAGTTCCCGGACACTTCTCTTTTCTGCCACGTTTGGCTTGTTCGCTCAGGAGGTTGAGAGGAGGCTGCTCTGAAAGGAGGCCGTTGCTACCCAGGATGTGTGAGCTGCAACATCCCAAGCACTAGGAAGGATCTGCTCTGGTGCCTCATTCCAGATGCTGCTGCTCGTCTCTTCCTGAGCTTAGCCCGGGATGCCCTGTGAGTAAGTTTGCCAGATTAAATACAAGATGCGCCATTACACTTGAATCTCAGATCAACAGCAAGTGAGTTTCTAGTATAAGTATGTCCCACATATTGCACGGAACATTATTATTGTTTATCAAAAATTTGCATTTAAGTGGGTATCCTGTATTGGCATTTGCTGAATTTGGCAACCCTAGCTGTGAGCAGCTTGGAATTCCAAGCTGCTCTTTTAAACTGAGGCTTTTTAAACTGAGGCTTAAAAGAACCCCTACAAATCAACAAGGAAATGATCTACAATCCAATAGAAAAGGAATTTTCAAAAGGATCTATAAAATATGGTACCCATCATATAAAACTTTAAGCCTGTGAAAGCAGCATATATTTTTATGCAGAGTTTCCCCCAACTTTTTGGCACCAGGAATTGGTTTCATGGAAGACAGTTTTTCCATGGACCAGGGGGTGGGGGGATGATACAAGCACATTACATTTATTTCACACTTTATTTCTATTATTATTACATTGTAATATATAATGAAATAATTATACAACTCGCCATGATGTAGAATCAGTGGGAGCCCTGAACTTGTTTTCCTGCAACTAGATGGTCCCATCTGGGGGTGGTGGGAGACAGTGACAGATCATCAGGCATTAGATTCTCATAAGGAGTGCACAACATAGATCCCTTGCATGCACAGTTCACAACAGGGTTCACACTTCTATGAGAATTTAATGCTGACACTGATAATGTGTGTGATACTCATGTATGATACTCATGTATGTATGTATGATACTCATGTATGAACTGTGCACTCCAGTTCCTAACAGGCTATGGACTGATACTGGTCTGTGGTCTGGGGGTTGGGGACCCCTGGTTTTATAGATACTCACATATGCAGTAAATGTTTTTCAAAATGCACTGGAATAATAAACACCAACTTCAAGAAACTGGTTACCTTTGGAGAGGAAGGAAGGGGAAGAGAAGAGGATTATTTTAGCTAATTGTTAACCTTTCATTTCTTCTTTCAAAAAAGGGTGATAGGAAGTAACTATATAATGAAATGTTTATGTCTTTAATGCTGGTGGAAAATACGTGAGTACCTCATATATAAATGTAAAGATTATATATAAATACTTGTTATGTAGTTCTCTGAAATATTTTGTCAATACACTGAGACATTTTAAGAAAAAAGAGATTAAATAATCTCTTAAAGTCACCCAGCTGGGAAGAGGCAGATTTCAAGAGGTTGGATTTGAACTCAAGTCGGTCAGACTCCAGAGATAAACTCATAACCACACACCTTATGTCTCCCTTAATTTATTGACATAAGTATTCAATTAATGGTCTTTCTCTTTGTGTCTCATCTGCGAGTTTATAAACAAGAGTAGAAGTGAGTCCCTGGGACCCAGTGTTCCCCACAGGCCCTGCTGGTGCCAGGCAGTTTCACTCAGCCAGTCCTCAGCAGTTTCCTGGCTTCTGTCCATTCATGTACAGAAGAGGACTCAGGACTGCCCCCAGGGTTCACTGACACCATAGGGTCCATCAGATGACACTGCAACAGCCAGGTGCGGTGGCTCATGCCTGTAATTCCAGCACTTTGGAAGGCCGAGGCAAGTGGATCACCTGAGGTCAGGAGGTTGAGACCAGACTGGCCAACATGGTGAAACCCCATCTCTACTAAAAATACAAAAATTAGCTGGGCATGATGGTGGGCACCAGTAATCCTAGCTACTTAGGAGGCTGAAGCAGGAGAATTGCTTGAATCCAGGAGGTGGAGGTCGCGGTAAGCTGAGATTGTGCCACTGCACTTCAGTCTGGGTAACAAGAGTGAAACTCTGGTCTTGGGGGGAAAAAAAAAAAGGCAACGTAAGATGCCTGGCAAACAGAATATGACAAGATGCCTAAATGTAACCTTGACATCTCAAGAGGCCTGGTATGAAGACAATGGCCTAGGGTCATGTGGAGGCATGGGCTCCATATGGGTCCTTTTAGACTTTGTGGAGCCACCCAAGAAGCTTCCAGAAATTTTGTTTTCTGAGTCCTCGTTGAAAGAGAGTATTTTCCTCTCGTCTCCCCTTCAAAATGGCACCCACCAACCATTCCTATTATCCTTGTCCTCTCAGAAGAGTGGGGAACCAAATGGGAAACGGGGCTCCTGCTAGTGCACACAGACCCTGGGCAAGCCTTCCTCCCACCACACCTCACCTCGAGGGCCATGACAGTGAGGCCCAGGACAGATGGGAGTCAGTGTTCCTGCCCCTAAGCCCTTACTCTCCCCAGCACCCACATGCCTCTCACTTCCAGAAATGCCTTCTCTTTTGTCTCCTTTGTCTGTTCTATCCATCTTTTAAAGCCTATTTAAAAGCCCACCTCCTCTAGGAAGTCTGCCCAGATCTTCAGCCCACAGTGGCCTCTCACCTCAGAACTCCCACAATATTTGTTATTCAAAGCTCTCAAAGCTCCTGATGCATTGCTGGGTTCTGTACTCTTTCCCCTCTGCTAGTTTGGCCTGTGCGTGACTGCAGCTCAAGGCCTGGGCTTCATTTGTTCTTTCTCATGGTACTTGGCACAGTGCTGAGCACACCGTAGCATTCAGTAAGTCTTTGCAAATAAACCGATGAAGGAAGAAACGAATAATATTTGAAGAAACTCTGGGAATTTATTCCTAATGAAGGAGACAGCCCCAAACCAGGTCAGGTGAAAGTCAGCCCACCCCAGTCTGGCTTCCAGGAAGACCTTGGACACCCTCTGTCTGGGGGAGGAGCTGCTGGCCTTGGAGGGGCAGGGGAGAGAGAGAGAGAGGGAGGCGCAGTGACCAGACTGGATGCGAATGGAGTAGGTGCAGGGGTCACTTTGCGGGGTTGAGGGGAGACTTTGGCATTGACCTCCCCTCATTATATTTTTGTTTATTTTTCTGTTTTTGCCCAATTACCTCAGACAATGCCCCCACACAGGCTAAGATATGTGAAAACAGCTGAAGAAGAAATAAAGCAAAAGAGAAAAACAAGGAAAAGAGGGTAAACAAAGAGAGAATTCACCTTTCACTTGCCTGCAAAGTCCTCCGTTGGAGAATGAAGTTAAGACACAAAAGCTTAGCAACAACAACATTGTGGGGGAAGGCACGAGAGGGAAGCCGAACAGCCATTAAAGCAATTAAGAAAAGATTAAGGTCGCTGGTGGTGGAGAGAGAGAGAGACCCATTAATCAATAGGCCAGAAATCGCAGCAGGCTACAAAATTATAAAACTAGGCAAACTGGAGAACCACAGAGGCTCACCTCCACCAAGATGCCTGAGTAACTCAAAAACAGAAACATTATATTCATTTCTCAAGCTTGGGGAGAAAAACAGGTCTTAGAAGAACCCTTTCCTTTTAATCAGCTAATGGAGACTTCCTGAGGTGGGGGTGAGATCCATGTTGATTTCAAGGCAAATTCTAAAGCGTCAAGGTCTAAAGAAAAATTTGTAATAATGAGTGATAAACAACGTTACTGGGCTGAGGGGATATCATAGCAGAAAGCTGTGCGATAATCTTAGGCAGGGTCCTAAAACGCCCTAGGGAAGGTTACATTATTGTTCACAAATATTTGCCGCCCCTGCCTGGGGAAGACATACATCCCGGCCCCACTGACAGCCCACTTGGCTCTCTGATGTGCTTTGGCCAATGCAGTGCATGTCCCTTCCAGGCGGAAGTTTTAAGAGCCAGGGGCTCCCCGCATGGTTTGCCATATGCTTTTTGTTGTCCCTTTGCAACAACAGCACAGCAATATTCTAGATCCAACTTGTCCAACCCGCGACTGGCTGGCCGCCTGTGACCAGCTTTGAATGTAGCCCAACACAAATTCATAAACTTTCTTAACACATTAGGAGAATTTTTTTTTTTTTTGGCGATTTTTTTTCTTTCTGCTCATCAGCTATCGTTAGTGTTAGTGTATTTGTGTGGCCCAAGACAATTCTTCTTCTTCCAGTGTGACCCAGGGAAGCCAAAAGATTGGACAACCCTATTCTAGATAGATTTCCCAGACTGAAACTAAATGGGGCAAAGGCTCAGCCAACCGACAGAGGACCTGAAACTTGAGCAAGAAATAAATTTTGTTGGTTTAGTACTGAGAAATGGGGGAGGAGTGTTTGCTCCCCAACCTATCCTGATTGATACATTTCCTTGTGACATGACACTGCAGCACAGAACCTTCATCGGCTCCCTGTTTCTTACAGGATAAATCCTGAACTCTTGGTCTTGGTATCAAGCCCTACTCCCTGCACCCATTCATCTTAGATCCTGCAGTTCTCTTTGTGTCTTGATTGACTTGTTTCCTCACTGTGCCCCACACATAACTTTTTGGGCAAGTGTTAATGAAGTTCTCCTGGGCCAAGAGATCCAAATTGTGCAGGCCTTTGATCATGCTCTCTCTGACACCTGCTCTGTGAAGCCATTTCTAATCATCTCCAGCTCAAGGCTCTTTCTAGATCATTCCAGCTTATGATATCTACCATTCAAATAACAGTTATTTTTACTTAAAAGACACATCACATAGTGCTTACCAAGTGCAAGACACTCTATTCAGAGCTTTAGTATTAGTACATTTAATTTAGTACATATATTTGTACATTTAATTTTCATATAACCTTGTATTCCCATTTTATGGATAAAGAAATAGAGGCCCAAAAAGCATAAGTAAACTCATAAAGCTGGGAAGTGCAGAGTAGAGATTCAAACCTGGGCAACTGGGCTTTGTGCCCTTAAACTCTCAAGCACATTGCCCACCTGCTTCTGCACTCTTACCCATGATCTTAGCCTTATCTCCCTAACAAGATGGTAGAGTCCCCAGAAGGCTCTACCACTTTTATCTTCCCTGGTATTTAGCCTCATAGCTGGTCTGTCAGCTCCAGGCCAGTATTTGTTCTCTGATTTAAAATCTAATGAATCAGTTGACTTCATGCATTCCCTTGACTCCAGGTAAAATAGAAGCAAAGCCATCCATTATAGGGGAGGCTTCCTGAAATGTAGCTCAAGTCTCTCCTGCTGCCACATTGACTTGTTTTTGTTTGTTTATTTTAGGCTTTCGTGAAGATGGATAGCAGATGAATAGATCTTTCTTATGACAACTATCACGTCCAAAAACTATTATTTTATTAATTCCTTTTGAACTCTGCCTTGTTCCAAAAAGGATACAGCATGGCTAATAAGAAACCATGGGCCGAGCGTGGTGGCTTACGCCTGTAATCCCAGCACTTTGGGAGGCTGAGGCGGGTGGATCACCTGAGGTCAGGAGTTTGAGACCAGCCTGGCCAACATAGTAAAACCCCCAGCTCTACTAAAAATGCAAAAATTAGCCGGGCATGGTGGCACATGTCTGTAATCTCAGCTACTTGGAAGGCTGAGGCAGGAGAATTGCTTGAACTTGGGAGGTGGAGAGGTGGAGGTTGCAGTGAACCGAGATCGTGCCATTGCACTCCAGCCTGGGCAACAAGAGCGGCACTCTGTCTCAAAAAAAAAAAAAAAAAAAAAAAAAAAAAAAGAAACCACAAAATACAACAGAGTATACGTATAAAGAGTGGGAAAGAAACAAAACAAAACATATTGTTACATTAATAAAAAGCACATTGTAAAATAATGCACACTGTGTGATCATGTATACAACTCAGAAAAAATATACCCACAGATCTCTATAAGCACATAGAAATGTTTGTTACTTTAAAAGGAAATATTAGAACCAAACTTAATAGTATTGCTGCCGGGGTGGTAGGGGTGTGGTGGAATAGTTTTAGAGGGAGACAGATGGCATTCACGTAATGTTTTATGGGTTTGAAGCAAATCAAATAGTAATAGTTGTCCATTTTGTATGGCAGCGATCAAGTATAGTATTATTTTGTATATTGGAATTTGAAAAGTTTCTCCAGTTTGAAAACAAAGGGAAAGAAGTAGAAAAAGATTTGAACAAATATCTCAAAGCTGTATTTATCTGCCCTAGGGAGTCACTCATTTGTCTCTAAGCTGTTTTTTTGTTTGTTTGGTTTGCTTTTTTGAGACAGAGTCTCACTCTGTCGCCCAGGCTGAGTGCCATGGCACAGTGTCGGCTCACTTCAACCTCCACCTCCTGGGCTCAAGCTATCCTCCTGCCTCGGCCTCCTGAGTAGCTGGAACTACAGTCACATGCCACCAAGCCTGGCTAATTTTTTGTATTTTTGGTACAGATGGGGTTTTGCCATGCTGCCCAGGCTAGTCTTGAACTCCTGGGCTCAAGTGATCTGCCTGCTTCAGTCTCCCAAAGTGCTAGGATTACAGGCATGAGCCACTGTGCCTGGCCCTGTCTCTAAGCTGTCGAACAGTCAATATAAAGGAAGGAACTGGGTCAGTTATATAATTCCCAGGGTCAGGTCATGCGTGTCTTCAGTGTGGAAACAGATCCAGGCGTTGGGAGCCTAGCTATCCTGGTACTAAGAACCCCAGAAGCAATGGCAGCTCTAGAATGTCCACACAGGAGGGTGTGAAGCCACCCCCTGGGCATTGAGGAGTATGTGTGCATGGAGGATGGGGCTGTGCGTTAGGAATCTGCATTTGTGTAGCTCTTCACCTAAACTTGTTTGTAAGAAAGGCTCAGGTGAGGGCCACCTTTGGTTCTGCTGCTGTGTGACATCATGAACAGCCTCCCTTTGATAGCCTTGCCACCGACCAGTTTATTTAAATGGTATCCAGCAAGGCTCAATCTCTAAAGCCTGACTGCTGTAGGGCAGACCCCCCAGCTCTCTGCTGAGCTAGCCTGGCCCGGGGGTGGCCTTTTGAGCCCCTGAAAGAGTAAAGACGACATGCATCCTTAAAGCAAATACAAACAAGATATCCCTCCTTTTGGCTGAGCCTGCCACAGAGGCAGAGGAGTGGTAAGCTGGGGGGCTGTGCTGCCTGGCAGGCACCTGGGAGGTAACCAATATCTTCTTCCCCTTGTAAGATAAGACAGCCAAGTTGGGAGCAGGCTTGGCTGCACCCTTGTGAAAGCTCAGGAGACTGGGGACCTGCCTCTCTAGACTGCCATCCCACCGCCTCTCAAGAGGAGCCCAGGGAGACTCACAGCTCTACCAGGTTTATCTTTGGGAAGCATGTGGAGTTGGCTCTATCCCACAAACACACGGTGACGGAGGCACCTGGGGTCTACTCCAGGACAGTCTAGCCTGAAAAATGTTTAAGGCAGGCGTAAGCAGATATCTACCCCCACCCCCACCGATTCTGCCAAAAAAGAATTTGAGAATGTTTGCCCAGATGCCCCACTCTTCCTGGTGTGTCCCCTGGGTGCACTGCTTGGGAAATGAACTCCACTGTGACAGCATGAGGTGTGAAGCTGACGTTTGACAATCGGTTTATGTGGCTTTCAGAAGAGTTGCTCTATTTCCTTTCCCTGTGGCAATAATTAACAAAGAGAAACAACTGCCTATTGAGGCCTGGCCCGCCCGGAACACTTATTCTCTAAATAGCTGCTCTGCAGAGCCAGGGTTCTGGAGCCAGAATCCAGCCCTGCCACTTCCTAGGTGGCAAATTACTTCGACTTGCTGAGCTTCAGCATCCTTATCTGTAAAGGGGAGATAATCATGTACTTGCTTCCCTAGGTTGTTGTGGAAAGTACGTGAGTGGGCTTGTGCTAATCATAAACATTTACTGTTATTATTATTTATGTGGGTGGTAGCATTTCTACCATCGAGTTCTTCCCTCTGCCTTCTGCCCTCCAGACAAATCTCAATTCCTTTGTGACTCGACCCTCCAGGCCTTGAAATGCTTTCCTTGATTTGATACTGGCAGCATGTCATTCTACCTCTTCATGGCAACACCAGCTCAGACAAACCATGCTTCAGTCTGGCCCTTAAGACAGTTTCCTGGGTCAGATGGTCTCTGGGGTTCTGGGGTTTGTGTCATTGAGCGGAGGTGGAGTGGGGGTTGGCAGCGCCAGGCCCCTTAGCCCAGTGGAGGCTTTCTGACAAGGGCATCCCCTTTTCCCTCCCTCCTTCTCTCCCACTCTCCCCACCATCTCCAAGGGAGAGTGAAAATTGGGATTCAGCTAATCCTGAAGAAAACTTCCCTCAGCTCTTTCTTTGGGAAAAGGGTCTGTGAGCTGAGAAGGTCTGGTTGCTGGATTGGCCAAGTTGTGTGGAATGAGACAAGTAATTTCTGAGGTGATAAGAGAGACTTATGGGCCTCCTCAAAGTTAAAAAAAGGAAAGGGCTGCCGGACATTGCGGGGAGGATGCCCAGGGGCCCTCGCTAAGCTCCCTTCTGCACACAGCTGGTTTGCCCGCATTAGCATGCCGGTGCTGAGGGCCGCTGGGAGCCATACTTTATGGATTATCTGGAGCTAAGAGTAATCCCAAAATTCACGAACACAGGACCCAGGAATAACAGAGAGATGAAAAATGGGCGGGTAGGGTGAAGGGGCACTGACTCCTGGCAAGCAAATAATATTATATTCCCATGAAAAGATTCTCAAACTTTTAGGTTTCAGGACACCTTTTCACTCTTAAAAATTATTGAGAACCCAATAAAATAAAATCAAGAACTTTGTTTTTATGGGCTATATCTGTTGATATTTACTGCATTAGAAAGTAAAACTGAGAATATTTAAAATATGTATTTATCTACACTAAGAATAGCTAAATAAGCCTGTTACATGTTAGCACAAATAGCATATATTTATGAAAAATGACTACATTTTCCGCAGCAAAAAAAAAAAAAAAAAAAATCAGTGAGAAGACTGGCATTGTTTTGCACTTTTGCAAATCTCTTCAGTGTCTGGCTTAATAGAAGACAGCTGGATTCTTCTACCTGCTTCTGTAGTCGGTCTTTTGTCATACTGCACATTGCATAGCTTCTGGAAAACACCAGTGTATACTCCTGAGAGAATGAAAGTGAAAAAAACAAATAATATCTTAGTATTATTATGAAAATAATTTTGATCTCAGGCCCCCACCCCGACCCAGGAGTCTCCAAACCACACTTTGAGAACTGCCGTTCTAGTGAATTCTGGAAATAACTCTTCCACCCTTCTAAGATTCCAAAAGTTTCTTCTAACTTTGTAGCTTCCTTCCGTTTTATTCTTTCTCTAACCTTGGTTGGCATCCTAGACTGCTGGGCCATTGGAGAATCTCAGACGGGGAGGCTGAAGGCTGAGAAACGGGAGATTTGAACCATTGTCCAGGTGCCAGCTCTATGTAGCCTGAGAAGTAACAGTGGTGGCTGGGATTCTGTAGCACCTCCAGTGAAGCACAGAGATGGCCCTGTTGGGACCCTCTCCATATGCTGTGATGGGAGAAGGCTCAGGACAGCACCAGACTGGAAGATGTGTGTTTTGCCTGAGTTCCTGGGTCAATCAGTAGCAGGACCAATATGAGAACCGACATTGACTGGTCCCAGCACCTCATCCGCCAACCCGCATTACTCAGTTTCCCACCTATAAAATGGAAATGATCATGCTGTCCATTCCTAGAATTGGATTTTGCCCTTTTTGCTTGGGTCGTTGATCATCTGTTTTAATACCATTATTTTATAGATGCTGAAATTGAGGCTAGAGATCAAGTGACCCATCTAAACTCATATGGCCAGTACTCAAGCTCCCGGTTTCTGAATCTAAGGCCAATTTTTTTTTTTTTTTTTTTTTTTTGAGACGGAGTCTTGGTTTTTCACCCAGGCTGGAGTGCAGTAGTGGCACAAGCTTGGCTCACTGCAACCTCCGCCTCCTGGGTTTAAGTGATTCTCCTGCCTCAGCCTCCTGAGTAGCTGGGATTACAGATGTGTGCCACCACACCCAGCTAGTTTTTTGTATTTTTGGTAGACACAGGGTTTCACTATGTTGGCCAGGCTGGTCTTGAACTCCTGACCTCAAAGGATCCATCGACCTCAGCCTCCCAAAGTGCTAAGATTACAGGCATGAGCCACTGTGCCCGGCCTTAAGGCCAGTATTCTTTTCACTGCATGGCTCACGCCTGTAATCCCACTACTTTGGGTGGCCGAGGTGGGCAGCTCGTTTGAGCTCAGGAGCTGGAGACAAGTCTGGGCAACATAGTGAAAACCCATCTCTACAAAAAATACAAAAATTAGCTGGGCGTGGTGGCACATGTCTGTGGTCAGGAGGTTGAGGTGGGAGGATCGCTTTAGTCTGGGAGGCAGAGGTTGCAGTGAGCAGAGATCACATTACTGCACTTCAGCCTGGGTGACCGAGTGAGACCCTGTCTCAAAAAAAAAAAAAAAAAAAAAAAAAGGGAAAAAAGAAAAGGAGGGAGGGAGGAAGGGAGGGAGGGAATATAAAATGAGACAGTTGGACAAGAATAATCTTCAAGTCCTTGCCAGCTCTGGAGTTTAGCAAATCTCATTTCACTTGTGCTGAATGCTGGCCCAGTTTTCTGGAAAAGTTCTTGGTCATCGTGTCCTAAGTGAAGTGTTTGCTGCATGTTCTGTAGACAAAGCAGCTTCCCTCTGCGGATTTTCCACGGCATGATCCTAACCGAAGAACAGAGACCCCACAGATACTGCTAACAGTTACAGCGCTTTCTGAAGATATGGCTGGGGGAAGCTTGAAAACTTCTCTGTAATGAAAAAAGAACCAGAAAACGAGATGCTTCCTTACCCCGGTGAGACCGTATGCCTCCCCACCACTGTTGTTTCTCTTTCTGCTGCTTCATCCCTGCATCCCCGAGAGCCAGGCAAGACCCCAGGAGTGGAGAAGGCTCCATGGCGGCCCCTTCACATCTCCTGGTACAAGGTACAGGAGCACCTATGATCAAATGAGTAGTCAGTGGTACATAAAGGAGCAAAATAATACATTATATCCAAGAATAATCGGATCAAGCAAGTGGAGGGGGGAGATTAATGAATTAGGCAGCAAATGAGAGTGGATGGAGAGCCTCAGAAGGCTGGAATGAGGCTGATTGAAAATCCATTTCCCATAAATCAACTGCCTTCTCTGCGGAGGCTCAAGGCTGTGTGGACAATAATATGTAGATTGGCGGGAAAGCTATCCTCCTTGCAAGCTGGACAGAGACAGTGTTTTTTGTGGCAGTAGATAAGAAAGAGTGGCATAAAGAGAGAAACAGATCAACGGAACAGTGGGGGCCATTTGCTTTTCCACTTCGTTCCGTCTGCTCTAGGTTCTGGGGTCTCTGATTAGCTCTGTGGCTTGCTGGGTGATTTAACAGATTTTTTTTCTGACTTACTGACAAGGAAGCTCCAAACTTCCAATAAACCTGCCACGGAAGCCAGCTGGGACCCAAGGAGAGAGCCACAAGGGTGTTTAAAAACACCTGGCTCTCTGGGGAAGCTGCTGAGATGCAGGTGTTAGTAATTCTCTCTCCGACTGCTTCTTGCTGCAGGCTGGCCAGCCTTGGCTCACCCCAGAGGGTGACAGGGACTTTGACCAGAAGAGTCAGGGAGGGAGACAGGGGTGCAACCGGGGTGAGACCAACCTTGATCATTGTAGGATCCCAAACCCTCAGAGTGGGGCCAGGCCTCTGGGGGAGGCCCACGGTCATGGGGCCTAAGTTGCAGGAGGACTCACTTGTTATTGGACACATCTGATTCTTCAGCAAGATAGACTCGTGCCCAGAGGAGAGCCATGACTTGCTAGGACTGGAGTCGATTCCCTGTCCACACTCATGTGATTCTTCAACCACTGTTACATGGGAGCAGAGATGAAACATTGCCTCTGGTATGAGAATACAGACCTTCTTACACTGCTGCAAAAGTATGAATTGGTAAACTCTGGTGGGGGTTAATATGGCAATAAATGACAAAAGCCTTAAACAGGCAATGCTTTGCCCCAACAACTGCATTCCCAAAAATATATTCACAGGAAATAATCAAACAGCATTTGAAAGTGAATGTACGAGGGTGCTTTTGTATTGTTCACTATAACAGCATCAGAACACTGGGAAAGCTCTCGACATCCACGAAAGTGTATATGTGTCAACACGGACACATATTTACAGCGTGTTGGATTTTAAACAGCCAATTACAAAACAGCATTGCATGATGTAATTCCTCTTGTTTTAAACAAATAAATATCGCACATATACACGAAAACAGTCTGAAGGATACCTATGACCTGCTGACAGTGGTCATTCAACATGCTAGGGTTTCAGATGGTTGTTTTTCTTTTTGCAAGCCCATTCTATATAATAAGTATATATTTACTTGTGCAGTGTTTAAAGGGTAAGGTGGGGAAAACCTAGGTCTACTGCTGGTCAGGTCCTAGCTCTGCTGTTCCTCATTGTTGAGCACAGCAAGGCAGGGCTCAATCTACCTTCCCGAAAGACCATCAGGAGACACAGTCTCATTACATAGTGCAGGCAGCTCTGATAGAGGGACCAACCCAATTCCAGAAAATCCTCAGGGGCTCTGAGCCATCCTCCCCTTTCCTCTAGAGATGGAAAAAGTCCACCAGGGCAGAGGTCCTGAATCACTTGTTCCCCTGCCTTCAGGGGAAGCCAGGAAGCCCTCCCAGGCTCTCACCATGCTGCCCAGGTCATGGGTAGGGGAAATGTGGGAACAGCAGGAGGGAAAGAGAGAATAAATGGCACAAACTAAATTTGTCTGATGTTCCAGCACAGAAAATCTTGTGATGAAACTGACAAGCATTAAAAAAAGTTTTTGCATACAACAACAAAATATTTTGATCCCAGTGCCTCTGTTAACCTTTTCTTTCATCCACCAAGGAATAACCAAGACAGAAGTCTCTAAGGCATCTCACCTTTTCACTTGTGATAATTTAGGGGTCGTGCAGGATAAAATCATTGGTGAACAAATGTATAGTTCCTTTCCACATGTATTGAATCTTTAGATGCTGGGCCTCCCAAGCATATTAGAGTAAATGCCTCCTTTCTGAGGTTCTGATAGACCGAAAAGTAGCCCAAGGACTAGTGACCAATTGTGAAACAAAGTGTGGCTTTAAGAGTCACTGGGCGGGGCCAGGCGCGGTGGCTCATGCCTGTAGGAGGCTGAGGTGGGCAGATCACTTGACGTCGGGAGTTCGAGACGAGCCTGGCCAACGTGGTGAAACCCTGTCTCTACCAAAAATACAAAAGTTAGCCAGGCATGGTGGCCCATGCAGAAGGATCACTTGAACCCAGGAGGTGGAGGTTGCAGTGAACCAAGATTGTCAACCTGGGCGACAGAGCAAGACTCCATCTCAGAAAAAAAAAAAAAAAAAAAGGAAAGAAAGAAAAGAAAAAGAGTCTCTGGGCCAATACTGGCTTCCCCCAAAACAGGGCTCTAACAAAAGCAGGGCTGGAGAACATGGCCTTAGACTTCCTGTCAAAGTGGCAGCTGCTATTCCTTTTCCCCAAACCTCTGCCTATTCTATCCGTAGAACCCAAGGATGTGGTGCTAGGAAACGCCAATTTGAAGCACACTTGCTAGAGAAAAAAGAGCAAGGCGAGACAGTAAACACGTCTATGCCTCCAAAGTGGAGCAGGTAAGCCAGCTGGGCTACCCAAACACCATGGCCAGGCAGATGCAAGGCAGGGAGAGAAACAGGAAGGAGCAAAGTCGTCAAGAGCCTTTCATGTACAGTGACAGTTCATCTCTGGCAGCCTTTCCTCCCCCTGTAGGGAGAGACCCCAGACAAGGGAACATGAATGGTTTCCCAATACTCACCCCATGGCGGAAGAGGGCTGAGAGAAGTTCTGTCTTCCATACAGACAAAGGCAGAAACATGGGGAGGAGAGAGAGAAGTTTCCTCTCTCAATAGCAATGCCACACCTGATGGAAAGAAAAGGACTGAAAGTCAGCCTTGAGACACCCTCATTCATCCCACCTTGTGTCCAGACCATCCCTAATCTCTGCTGTTCTAATTGACCTGCCTTGACTTGGAGAGACCCTCCCAATATCTTCTTCCTGCCTGTAGACCTGCTCGGCCTTGTCTCTCCATCTCCCTAGGTTGACCTGTCTGTGCAGCAGGGACTCTGCAGCCACTCCCTGGGAAGCCCTCAACCTGCTCAGGAGACAATGGTTCTTGGTTGCCAATCTTGTCACACTTCCTGAAGTGCTGATGAAAAACAGTGAGGGCCCAGGCGTGGTGGCTCGCACCTGTAATCCCAGCACTTCGGGAGGCCAAGGTAGGCGGGCAACTTGAGACCAAGAGCTCAAGACCAGCCTGGCCAACATGGCAAAACCCCGTCTCTACTTTAAAAAAAAAAAAAAAAAAAAAGTCAGGCTTGCTGGCACGTGCCTGTAATCCCAGCTACTCAGGAGGCTGAGGCACAGGTATCACTTGAACCCAGGAGGCAGAGTTTGCAGTGAGCCAAGATCACGTCACTGCACTCTAGCCTGGGCAACAGAGCCAGACTCCATCTCAAAAAAAAAGAAAAAGGCCAGGCTCAGTGACTCAAGTCTGTAATCCCAGCAGTTTGGGAGGCCTAGACAGGCAGATCATGAGGTCAGGAGATCAAGACCATCCTGACTAACACGGTGAAACCTCGTCTCTACTAAAAATACAAAAAAATTAGCTGGGTGTGGTGGAGGGCGCCTGTAGTCCCAGCTACTCGGGAGCCTGAGGCAAGAGAATGGCGTGAACCCAGGAGGCGGAGCTTGCAGTGAGCCAAGATTGTGCCACTGCACTCCAGCCTGGGTGACAGAGCGAGACTCCATCTCCAAAAAAAAAAAAAAAAAAAAATTTATACCCAGGACACAGAACTAATTCCAAAGTCAAGTTTCATAAATGACCTGCCCACTCTCTCCTTTAGACAATAAGCAACATAGATGATTAAATAAAGATCCCTAATAACCAACCAGAGGACTGCCTTCTATTTCAGAAAATGGCCTTAGTTATGAAATAACCATAGATAACATATTTGGAGGGCCGGCCTCCTTTTCTGGGAACTAAGTTCTGCTCATAGTCCCTTAGCAGGGGTAGGTTTAGATGGCCATGACTCGTCTTAGGTTATTTTCCCCTCCCCTCCAGCTGTAGTTGATTGGACCAGGAGTGGTCACCTGATTTCAGAGAAGCTTATGTAAGTTGGTGAGTTCAGTCAATCAGATTCTCACTTGCATATACAAACTAACAGTATTTGGTGGTGGGCATTTGAGAAGGGCCTCACAGAATGGAAGTTGGAGTTAATGCCAGGGAAAATCCAAGCCACATGCAAGACAAAATTGGAGGGGAGAGGGTGGCCAGAGGAAGTGGATCAAGATGGTTTGCAAAGAGAATAAAGCAGACCAGGCAAGAAAATCCAAAGATGAGGAAAAATGGGAAGCGAGGAGAAGGGAGAAAGAGGATGGAAAGAAGGAAAGAGAAATGCGAAGAGACAGAGAGAGACGTGGGAGGTGTTGGAGGAGGGAAATAAATCTTTCTGGCTTCTTGTGGCATCTCCATTACCAGCTTCAGTTTCTGAACGGTGTGTCTTTATTTCTATTTCTGTAACATGATTCCATATCCTTTTAGTAATCATCTGTTTCTTTAAGTTTCTGTTTCTCACAACCATTGAGCTCTGACTCAAACTATGATCTTAGCCTTGTAGCAGGATGCGGCAACTTGAGAGAGTTGGAATCTGCCACTGGACATTCTCTGTCAAGTGGAACAGGCACTGGAGGGACACAGCCAGTTGCAGGGACTAAACAAAATCGGGGGCAGTTTCCATATGGAAATCTGGACAGATGAGCAATCGGCATCTGAAAAGAGATTGTCAGAGAACTGGGTCCTGGGCTGAGAGACAAGAAAGGGCAGGAAGGGAGAAGGGAACTGGTCAAGTCAAAGCTGGGTTCTAGTTCTGGACATACTGGGTAGGGATTCACCCAAATGGATCCCATAACCAGAACCGGGGGCCAAGAGCTTGGGCCTTATCTTTTTTTTTTTTTTTTTTTTTTTTTGAGACGGAGTCTCGCTGTGTCTCCCAGGCTGGAGTGCAGTGGCGTGATCTCGGCTCACTGCAAGCTCCGCCTCCCGGGTTCACGCCATTCTCCCGCCTCAGCCTCCCAAGTAGCTGGGATTACAGGCGCCCGCCACCACGCCCTGCTAGTTTTTTGTATTTTTAGTAGAGACGGGGTTTCACCATGTTAGCCAGGATAGTCTCGATCTCCTGACCTCGTGATCCACCCACCTCGGCCTCCCAAAGTGCTGGGATTACAGGCTTGAGCCACCGCGCCCGGCCGGGCCTTATCTTTTAAAGACTCTTATGGGGGGAACAAATCTCTTAAAAAAAATAAATAACATCTTTGTAAGTGTCTCTAAAGGCACCACACAGTTGGGGTATTTATTTAAAGTGGTAGCTAATGCCAAGTCATTTCCTGCAAGCTTTGGAGGACTTGAACTCTAACTGCAAAGTGCCTGGGGCCTCTATCTCACTCCACAAATACTTCATACTCTTTTAGTTTATTGTTGTTATTGGCAGTAGCTATATTCTATAAAGTTGCCTCCAATGCTGAATTAGCAAACACTAAACCATTGCTCCCAGGAGAAATATAGGGTTAGGTTCCTATATATAGGGCAGGCCTCTGGTCACATTTTCACCAACAGGTCTATACATAACCTTATTTTGTGTGTGTTTTGCTTCAAGATGTCTTATTTAGTATATATTGTTGCCTCATTAACAGTGACTTCACAGCCAACAATGCAATAACTCACCTGAACAGTTCATCTAATAAATGTATTTTCTCTAGAAGACCCCACTAGACAGCCCAACTGAACATTGAGGACTCCTGCCAATTTCTTGTACTCTCCTATGCTTCTGAGCCTTGCTACTTGTTATTGCTGCTTCTCTGAGTATCTTTTCCAATCCTCCCTCCCCACACTCTTTCTACAACTTGCCCTGCCCCCTAATACCCTGAGAGCTGGTGAACATCTACTGATTTTCCAGCCTTGCCTCCAGCACTACCTCCTCAGTGAAGCTTTTGCTGAAAATCCAGAGAGTCAGTGGTTCTCCCTCACTATCTGTTTCTGTATTAGCATTAGAACACTTACCATGCTAGTGGTATAATTCCTTACAAACGTGTTCCTCCCCAAAAGAATCAGAGTCCTTTTGGGGAAGAGAGCATTATTAATTATTAGTTCTTGTAGCCATAGTGCCTAGCACAGCACCTGGCTCCTAAGAGTCACGCAATAAATATCTGACGAAAGAATCATCCAGGCAGGGAGGAAGCCCAGTTTCGAGAGTCTGTGCTGGGCTAATAGTAGTGGGAACTGTATCTGATTCTCAGTGAGCTTACCTGCTGATGAGACTTGGTCCTATCAGACGCTGAGCTTGCAGGAAGGGATCCAGCTGAGAAGAGAGGAGTCGACACCAGGTAGGACCTGGAAGCATTCATCATTGCAGACAGGTGAGTACAGGCCACCATTCGCTTTCAGTTAGAGGAGCGCTTATGTGCACTCACAGTTCTAGGCCTTGGAGGATCAGGCTGAATTGGTGGAGGGATCAAGGAGATGTCGCAGCTGGAAATAAAAAGAGATATATGTATTATGCAATTGCACTTACTTACATGAAAGTACTGAGAAGTCATTTGCTTCATTACCGTGCTACTAACACTGCTAGTTGTCACGCTGGGTCAAATAAATAAGTTATACAAAAAGCCATATGTACAGATCATTGCTTTCCTAACTTTTTGTCTCCCTCCTTTTATTAGTTTACCCCCTGACCTCTATATTTTAAAAGATACTGTCGTCCACCAGAGAAGTGGCATTTTTAGTAACTCCTTTTCCATTATTATTAGAGATACAGAACTGCCAATCAAGCTTCTGACCACCAAGAAATGCCACTTGGAGTTGCTCTATTCCAGCCAAAAGCAAAGAAGCTTGCTATTTACTCTTCTTAAGGTGCTTAAATATATTATTTCTACCTGGCTTTTAAAATATTGAAATACGGTGGGGCACCGTGGCTCACGCCTGTAATCCCAGCACTTTGGGAGGCCGAGGCGGGCAGATCACGAGGTCAGGAGATCGAGACCATCCTGGCTAACATGGTGAAACCCCGTCTCTACTAAAAATACAAAAAAATTAGCCGGGCGTGGTGGCGGGCACCTGTAGTCCCAGCTACTTGGGAGGCTAAGGCAGGAGAATGGCGTGAAGCTGGGAGGCGGAGCTTGCAGTGAGCCGAGATCGTGCCACTGCACTCCAGCCTGGGCAATGCAGCGAGACTCCATCTCAAAAAAAAAAAAAATTGAAATACACTTTGGGAGGTCGAGGCAGGCAGATCGCTTGAGCCCAGGAGTTTGAGACCAGCCCGAGCAATGTGGTGAAACCCCATCTCTACCAAAAAAAAAAAAAAAAAAAAAAAAGCTAAAATTATTCTGGAGTGGCGGCATGAACCTGTAGTTTCAGCTTCTCGGGAGGCTGAGGTGGGAGGATTGCTTGAGTGCAGGAGATAGAGGCTGCAGTAAGCTGAGATGGCACCACTGCACTCCAGTGGTGCCAAAAAAAAAAAAAAAATTGAAATAACTTCCCTATTACTCTTTACTAAGAGTGTCATGGGCCTCTTCAGAAACCTTGGGTTGAGAAAAACTGAAATCGATATCTGAATTCACCAGTGGTTCATGACAGTGGCGTAGATATGTAAAGATGCTACTTGGGTTTTTGCCCATGACTCACCCAGCCCAGTTTGAGAAAAACTGAAATCGACGTCTGAATTCAGCTGTGGCTCATGACAACAGTGTAGGTAAGTGAAGATGCTACTTAGGTTTTTGCCCATGACTCACCCAGCCTGGGTAAGGTGACTTTCAGCCTCTCTCCAGTGCTTTGTTCTCAATAGATCCACACGATCCTCCTCAGCTGTCCATACCCTTGGCATGGTGGGCTGTGATCTTTGGTTTTTCCTATATTTTCCACAGCACCCAGCACAGTGCCAATCAATGTTGATTGAATGATCACATTTTCAATGGTGGCTGCACAGCTCCCTGTGGTAAAGCATAAAATTCTCTTGTCTAAGGTCCCTCTTTTGATGTTCCTAGGGTCTCTGGGCCCTTTTTGCTGAGAAGATGTACAAGAAATGGCCAACCCTGTGCTAGAGAGTTCAGAAAAAGAATTCCAGGAAAGCTGTGGGGCACAGCGGAGATGGAGCAGGCTGCCATCTCATCGTCCCTGCACCAGTTTGAGGAAGTGAATTACATAATTATATGTTTGAAAGCTTTCATAGGCGCATGAGATGAAATTCCTTGGCAGACCACTGTTCCTATCCACAGGGAGAAGTTCCTGAGGTCCTTCTGCTTTATGGTTGACACTTGCCAGTTGGACATTCCTGTTCCCTGAATTCCTTCTCTGTCACCTCCTGGTCACCTCCTCCCTGCTGCTCAGAGTAACCTGTCAGCTCACCCAGGCTGGGCCTCTGAAGATCATGGAAATACCTTTGGCCGAGGTGCCAGTGAGGCCTGGATACTGATTCTAGACAGACAGAAAGCACTGAATTGGGAGGTAAGGCCCTAGGTTTTGCTTCAGCTCTGAAATTTACTTATCTGTGGGGCCTCAGTTTCTCCACCAAGGGTTGTCTGTTCTGGAGAAATGCAATCCCCTCTTCCATGGTCCCGTGAATCTGGCTGGAGCAAAGCACACAGCCACACTGACTGGCCTCACTTTCAACTCCTCACCATTAGTCTCAGGTAGGCACTCAGCACTGTCTAGAAGTCCTCACACATTTCTCCACGGGAGTTCCTCTCCCTTCTTCCAAACGAGTGCCCCGTACCTTCTCTGCTCTCCTCAAACCTTAGATCCTTTCCCCTTGCTCATTAGTCTCGGCTAATATGATATTGTTTATTTCACTGAAAAAAGTGGAAGCATCAGAAGGGAACCACCTTTCATCCTGTCACCAATCAGCCAACCCACCCACATCTGCGTCATCTGCTCCGCCTCCCCCATCCCTGCATCCCAGGTCTCTAAGGCTGAGCCTCCAGTACAGCGACCAATCTTTCAGTTTGCTTGGGTCTGAGGGACTGTCTGGGAGGTGGGACTTTCAGAATGGGCAAGTCCTGGACAAATGGGGACGAGTTGGTCACCCTACCTTCCCCTGTGCGCTAGATTCTACCTCATCATGGAATTGGGTGCTTGGCTCCTGTAATTGTGTCTTCTCGTTCCCACACCACCATTTTTTCTTTCTTGTCTGAATGAGTCTCATTAGCACATAGACATGCCATGAATTTACCCATTTTTGGAAATCTCGGGAGAATCACTTGAGTCCAGGAGTTTGAGACCAGCCGGGGCAACATAGGGAGACCCCCAACTCTACAAAAAATACAAAAGTTAGTCAGGCATGGTGGTGTGCACCTGTAGTCCCAGCTACTCGGGAGGATGAGGTGGGAGGATTGCCTGAGCCTGGGAGGTCGAGGGTGCTGTGAGCCATGATCAGGCCACTGGACTCCAGCCTGGGCAACAGAGTGAGGTGCCAGTCTCAAAAACAAAAATGAAAATCCTTCCTAGGCCCCACTTTCCCTTCAGCTCCTGCTCCATCTCTCTGCTTGTCTTTAGAGCTAAACTAGCAGTTGGCCAGGTTGTACTTTCTCTACATACTGGCTTCCCGGCCTCCAGCTTCAGCACTGCGAGCTGGATGTCATGGGCCTTAACGCTGACTCCTAATGTGAGCCAGTGCTTCCCATATTACAGCTGGGGGTGCCAGGGGCCTGATGAATTGGGCTCAGTCCTTTTCACCTCCGGCTATGAACGCCTTGTCGCGGGGCCTTGCTCTGCTCATCTCTGCATGCCCATTGTCTAGGATATTGCCAGAGACATAGTAGGAGCACAATCACTATCTGCTGAGTACATGACCAAACACACAGGTAAATTTCAGGCCCAGTTCAAAGTGACCACTTTGGCCACACAGGCCTTGCCCTCCTCTGAACTTCTGGAGCACTTCTTGCCCTGGCTCGGTAGGTGACACTTAGCCACACTTCCGTGTCACATTATCCCTATTCCTATGTGGCTGTTTATCTCCAACGGTATACTAACTCGCAGGCGCCAGGTTTAGCCTTCCTGCATAAAGCTCGCTAGTGCCTTGTAGGCAGCCTGTGCCTTCCATGGCATCCACAGCAGTCAATAAATATATGTGGCATGGCGGAATGCATCCGTCCACTGGTATAAATTGTGAAGTATTCGAATTGGTACACTTTTTCAGGTACAGTGGGCTATTCCAACAAAAGACATGGCTATTTCTTGTAGGAGTTTGCACGATAAAAGAATGAGGGGTTGGATAAAGAATGACAGAGGCCTATTGTTGCCTCATATGAGCCCACCTTTTTTTTTTTTTTTTAATTTTTATTTTACTTGAAGTTCCGGGATACGTGTGCAGAATGTGCAGGTTTGTTACATAGGTATATGCATGCAATGGTGGTTTGCTGCACCTCTCAACTCGTCATCTAGGTTTTAAGCCTCACATGCATTAGCTATTTGTCCTGATGCTCTCCCTCTCCTTCCCCTTACCTGACAGGCCCTGGTGTGTGACGTTCCCCTCCCTGTGTCCATGTGTTCTCATTGTTCAGCTCCCACTTATGAGCGAGAACATGCGGTATTTGGTTTTCTGTTCCCGTGATAGTTTGCTGAGGATGATGAGGAGCCCACCTTTTGACCTACCCCAGGGCTCAGGAAAAACAGGAATTTGGGGCTCTGGGGAGAACCAGCAGCCTTCAGTGAAAAATCACTGAACAATGCTTGGGAGATGGGCTCATCAGGCTGCCTGGTATATCTTGGTAATATAATAAATCTGACCTCAGAATACATCACCTGGACGGGCCTGCTTTGAGCGCATTCCCCTAAAATGCTTTTTCGTCTTGTGTTTGGAATGTTTGGTTGTAGTTATAACAGCAGATTTCCCACCAAAGAAACATTTCAGTCCCTGCTGGATGAGGTTGGTTGTCTCTAATTTCCTCTCTTCAAACACTACCCTCTCCACCTGCGACTGCCCTCCTCCCCACAGTCTCCAAAGGAATACCCACTGAGGCGCTTGGGTGCCAGCCTCTGGCAGCCTTTTAGCTCTTCTCTTCCACGCCCTCCATTTTCTCCTCCCCTAGAAAGGCACCTGCAGCCCTAGCAAAAACATGGAAGTCAATTTGTGCGGCTGGTGCAAGCGTTTTAGCATATTGAGTGGTCCAAATATTTAAATATCTATGATATAGGAAGCGTGGAGAACATTAAAAACCATTTTCTCCCTGCTGATTGCAAGAGAAGAAATACACACAGTCCTGCTCTCCTGCACAGTTGCAAAACTGCTGGCCTAATCATATTGCTTATGTAAAGAACCTCTCCTGCCTCCACGAGTCTGGCTTTAGGTTGCATTTACGGTAAACAAAGATGTATTTTGGTGGGGGGGGGCAGTTGGATTGAGTTTATTGTTTATGTAAATCTCTCAGAATGTGACATAGCAAGATAGCTTCCTATGTTGTGTTGATCCACATTTTAGGCCAACAGCCAGAGTATTTTATCTTTTCCTTCATTATAGTGATCTTCCAATTAGCCGTGGTCTGTAATACCCTGATTTTGGTGGCAGTGGTTTGGACAGGATTGTTTGATAGTTCTGCTCGAGAGGCAAAATAAGGGGCCTTATTATAGAAGTGCAGAGGTTGTGCAGGAGCTGAGTTCTGTTGCAAAGTTTGCCGATAAGGGGAAAACCGGCCCTTAAGCGTCCATTCTGTTCTGTATATTAACACTTCTAATCTGCACTGCTGATAAAACTGCAAGCCATTTGCCTTTGGAGGAATTAGTTCTGCCTCACTTGTGTAACCAGGCGATGGTGATTAACCTTTAAACTGTCCAATATTCCCAGCAGCCTCCTGCTCCAGATTAGAAACTATTTAGTTATGACCAACTAAATTAACAACACTCCCTCCTCTGAAGAATGAGATTTGGAAGGTGGATGCATTTTAAGGTGGAATTGTGTTTTGAATTGGTGATCCATCCTTCTAAGGTGTTTATGTCCTCATCCTTAAAGTTCAGGCTGCCACACTGGGCATGGAAGGCTCAGCCAGGGAGTGGGAAGGTAAGTAGAACAGGAGGGAGACCAGTTGTCCTGGCTGGATTTGTAGACACAAGGTTTTACGGGCACAAAAGAAACCTGTCTTGGGTTCAGATTTCCTTCCTTGTTATCATCCCAGGTGAAAAGGGGACGTTAGCTCTTCTGCAAGACCCAAACCGTGCCCACAGTGGGACTGAGCCGTTGTTCCTAATGGGAAGATTAAGGAATAAATAAAGTAGCTCCCTTACTCCCAATTTCTTCCTGGAGTTGAATGTCAGGAAAAGAGATGCTAACTAACTTTCATGTTCCAGACATAGGGATATGCCCACCGCAGGTGGGTCTACCCGGTTGAGCTGCAGCCTGCAGCCGTGCTAACAATCCTGGTTCAACCCTTTCCTATCTGCCCATTTCAAATGTGTAATTTATCAGTTGAAACATACCCTCGGTGGTGAGGGCCAGGCAATTATGTAATCGTGTCATGCCTTAAATCCCCAGATTGTTGGTCCTCCCTGGATAACAAATAAAATGGAGCAGCAATCCCCACCACCAGTACCCCACCACCACCCAATGCTGGTAGCGACCTTTTCTGTTTTACCAGTTTCATATTAGCTACCTCCTTAAGAACTGCTAATCTAGATACTGCATTAGCAGGATGTCAGTCAAGCCGTAGTCCACGGCAAAGCCTTCTTCATATACCAATTTAAATCATTCATGGTCTTTTCTTTGGCATTATTCAAAAGATCATAATAATTTTCTTGTGCCCACAGCACAAAAAAATCAATTATTTCCCCACAAAGACTTGAAAGTACTTAGCGAGTGCGGCAAGAAAAGCTGAGGGTGATATCAAATTGAAATTGCACTCATTACATACAACACAATTAGTTGCCACTAGCCTGGCCGGGCTTTAATTCTGAATGGCATATCTTTATTATTACAGAAACAAGCATGCAAATGGCATTGTTCAGGATTTGCCGAAATCAATAGGATATAGTGCTGTGTGTTTGGTGGCCACTGTCACTCACGCTGCTGTGGATGCGAGATAATGTGTGTGTTTGAATTAATGAAGGGAGCAGGCAACATCATAAGTGACACCCAAATAAAAGAAATGGGTACATGATATTTGTAATTATTCTACTTGTGTTTTTGTTGTAAATACTTGTGCTTTTTGTTTTTTAATCAAAGGATTAATTGCATTTTAATAAGGCATTATGATTTGCAGAGCTTTAGTTAATTAAAACTTGTAGTATATAATTATGAAGTGATGCTGAGATTTTCTAAAGATCACCCATATGTTTAGAATATGTATAATTTTTCTGTTAAGCAGTGGCAACCTCCCCTCCACCCCTTTTTCCTTGGTCCCTCCCCCAGCAACGGAAGACATGGATGACTTACATGAAACATTGGTGAATTGACAATTCTAGGTGGATCTCTCTAAGTGGCAAATAGAACCCAATTTAGTTTATTGCACAAACTAAAATGACTCTGAAGCAGCACTCATGTGAAAACTATAGCAGAAAACTTTCTCCTTGACACTTGCCTTGCAGCTAATCTTCCGGAGATGTAGCACTACAGAGGTTTGGGATGTTGATGTGAGTTTTAGAGTGCCAGCATTGAGATTTTAGACCTGGGTGAGGTGATCTCACTGAGTTGGAACCTGGTTAGTTCTCTGCAGCTAGGCCAAAACCCTGGTAGAGTCACCAAACCCCAGCTTGTCCTCTGTGACACACAAGAGCTTATTTGGGAGGAATGGGATGGGGAGAGGGGATGCTGAAAGTCAAGGGAGCTTGGAATTCCCTAGTGTTAACACATTAGTAATTCACAATGGAATCCAGCCCAGAGATGTGTAATTGCATTTCCTGTAGGTGTGTATTATGTGAAGACTGATGGATTAATTGCTAGATAGATGGAATAGAGCTAAGGTAAAACATTATTAAAAAGTTTTAAAATCTTAATGTAACATTTTGAAGTTTGCTTTGGGGATTATTTTTCAACTCAGTCTCCTACTTTTCCATTCTCTCTGGGATCAGGAGTCTTAGTTGTCTTTGCAGAAGGAGGGGTCCATTTGTTGGGAGCTCAGTATGTCCTTTATGAAGGCTAGGTGGCCCTGTGAGGGCAGGTGGATGTAGGAGCTAGGAGCTAGGATCTGGATCTCGTGCGGCCAGTGACGTGACAGGATGAGCTGACTGTAAAAGCCTGGACCCTTTGGGGGTATTGCCTGGCCACCAAGGGCTAATTATTCCCTCCCTGTAAACACCCAGATGCTGCAATGAGTAGTATCAAAAATCCCTTCTACCCCCCACCACCCCCTGCAAAGCAAAGTGAAAGATGAAGTTGAAGGGAACATCCCGCGATGTTCATGCCCCAAGCCTGGTTCCCTGGGATGCCCACAAGAGTGCTCTAAAGTAGGGTGGCCCAAAGCTGATTTAAAATCTAATATTCTTAGGTTGGTCATGGCTTCCTATTTTAACTCCGAAAACCTAGAGCTTGAAAAGGTGGTTCATTCAAAGCTTGCTAAAATATTTGCTCAGCAGCACAATGGTGTCTGATGGAAAATAAACTCTTGTGGCTTGCTTCATCCTATCAGCCGCGGCCTGCAGCAGGGAAAGAATGAGGGGAGGTCAGTCAATTATGTGTGGTAATCACCGTAAGCATATTATCTGAGACACAGATGTCTTCTATGACCCCACACGACATGGCTATTAACCTTGGAGCAATATAAAAATGGAGTGGGCTTGGGGGGAGGTGTGGAGGTAGGCCAGACTTTCAGGCTAGCCTTGTTCACAGGCTCAGAAAAAAAAGTTGTGGACACGAAGACTATTTTCAGAAACCTGTGCAACAAACTGACCCCGGCTCACCGCGGCCGGATCCTCTCACCCCACCTTGCCAGAGACCTTTCTGTAGGCCTAGTCATGTGTTTAAGTACTTGCCTCATCTGAAAATGAGACTGACAAATTGACTTGGGAGATATCTCGTACACACAATGGCCCCGGAATGCTACTTTCTTTTCACCAGAGAAAAGGAGAGAGGGGAAAGCAATTTGGGTGTTTGTGTGTGTGTTTAAATAAGTCCCCCTCCAATTGTGGATGTGGGTGGTGAGGGAGGACATTGGGGTCACCCAGGCATGTTGGGGGGACCCAGTGAGGCTGCCCAGGGGACACGGACTCTTGGAAGTCAGGGTTGTTGTGCCTAATGGGCTTTTACCCCATATCTAGCCCTGATTTTGTGGTCTTTCCACAAAGTTCATGCTAGAGCCTGGCACGGGACTGGGCACAAGGGGATGTTCCATGAAAGCTGTTGCTGGTTTGGTGACTGGCCCCGGATGCACACATTTAGGTAAATACTTGCCCTCTGAAACACCCTGGAGCAGGTACTGAGGACTCAAAAATAAATAAACCTGCTTCCAGTGCCCCAGGAGCTTAGAATGTACAGGGGTGAGGATGGAGGAAAGCCTTGAACATAAATGAGTGTAAAAAACATGTGTCAGATGGTGGAAGAGGCCTATCCAAAGGGTCCATGTAGAAAAGAAGAAAGGATTGTTCTAGCCACAGGGCTTGGAAAATTTCCCTAGAGGAGATGATACTTGAGCTGGCATGCCTGAACTGATAATAATAACCATCTTTTTGGAGGACTTGCTAGGAGCAGGGGACTGTCCTAGGCATGTTCCTTGTGTATTGTCTGATTCTCACAACAATCCCGCAAGCAGCATTGGACCAATCAGGAAGCTGAGGCTCCAGGGAGGTAAAGCTACTTGCTCCGGGTCTCATAGCTGGTGAGCAGTAGAGCTAAGATTACAATTGGATCCCGTTGGATCTAAACTCCACTAAAAAGGACAATATGTTTGCCTGTTGTGCAAGAGGGACAGCATTTGAAGTGAAGGGAGGAGTGCAGATAAGAGTTGGAGTCATGTCCTAGGAAGTGCAAGAACCGTTGGGGGTTCGAATAGGCAGGTGTGTGACCAGAAAGCCAGCGAGGTAGTCAGACCCAGTCGTGGGACCATTGGCTTAATTCTGTCAGCAACAGAAGGACAGCATGGTCAGAAGCATGTTTCTAAAAGGGTTCTTTGAGAGTTGCAGGGCAAATGAATTGGAGGGACTGAGGATTGGAGACCAGAAGCCTGTTGGGGGGCAATTGCAGCTAGTACCACTGCAGGTGGTGAGCAGGACGATGATGGAAGGCAGCGACGGAGGCCCAGTGTGTTAGAGACGGGCTGGGAGAGCTTGGCAGCTGACAGGATGCAGTGGGGAGGGAAAGGGAGGAGTCCAGGATGACTCAGCCCCTTATGTGTCATTCAGTGGATGCTACTTTCACCTCTTTTTTTATGATAAAGAAATCAAAGTTCAAAAATGTTGAGTCAATTGCTCAAAGTCAAGTAACTTGTCTTTTCTCCAAGTCAGGTTTGTAACCAAGCCTCTGGCTTTGTAGCCAAGGCTGGTTCTTGCCCACTATGCTCTTCTGTCTGTGTGCGTGTGTGTGTGCGTGTGTGTGTGTGTGTGTGTGTGTGTGTGTGTGTTTGCGGGGCGGGGGGCAGCAAATTACTCCTTTAATCTGTGTCCTCCTGCCCTTTCATGTGCCTCCTTCTTTCTTCCCTTTCCCTAAACTTTCACCACTGAAAAAGAATTTGGGTGGCATATTATCAAAACTGCAGTGGCAACCCCAGCTACTTTTATAGTTAAAAGCTGTTATAAGAAGGCGATATTGCCAAATGGACTACAGAAGATATTGTGTTGTAACATATTAGAAAAGTAACTTAAAATAGCTGAATGTACTCCTGCCATGGTGAGCTTGACTTGTAAATGACCCTATTGAATTTACTCTTACAAAGTCATAGCAGACATGCTTGGGGGTCTTTTCAGCATCCTCTCTACTACCTTCCATCTCCCTAACAGAGATGATTTGGTTGAGGTGTCCGCCTGACTCAGTGTGGCCTTCTGCTTCTGGGGAAGTTGGCTCGGGTCTTAGCCTCAAAGGGCAAATCTTGATTGGTTCGAGCTAGTCGTATGGTCCCCTGGGCCTGGGTGGGTGATGTAATGAAATGGTCAATAAAACATGGATAGATATGCTGGCATCCTTCTGGGAAATGTTCCCTGTTTCCTGAGGAAATACCTCTGTCTCAGTCCATTTGAGCTGCTATTTAAAAATACCTTAGACTGGGTAACTTATTAACAATAGAAATGTATGGCTCACAGTTCTGGAGGCTGGGAAGTTGAAGACCAAGGTACCAGCAGATTCGGCCCATTCCTCATAGATGGTGCCTTCTATGTGTCCTCACATGGTGGAAGGGCAAAAGAGCCCTAATTCTGTTCATGAGGAGGCCCCATGACCTAATCTCCTCCCCGAGGCCTCCCCTAATACCATCACGTTGGGGGTTAGGTTTCTTTCTTTCCTTCTTTTTTTGGAGATGGAGTCTGGAATGCATTGGCACAATCACAGCTCACTGAAGCCTCAAACTCCTAGGCTCAAGCAGTCCTCCTGCTTCAGCCTTCTGAGTAGCTGGAAATACAGATGCATGCCACCATGCCCGGCTAAATTAAAAAAAAAAAATTTGGCTGGGCGCAGTGGCTCACACCTGTAATCTCAGCACTTTCGGAGGCCAAGGCTGGCAGATCACCTGAGGTCAGGAGTTTGAGAGCAGCCTGGCCAACACGCTAAAACCCTGTCTCTACTAAAAATACTAAAAAATTAGCCGGGCATGATGGTGTGCGCCTGTAGTCCCAGCTACTTGGGAGGCTGAGGCAGGAGAGTCGCTTGAACCCGGGAGGCAGAGGTTGTAATGAGTCAAGGTCATGCCAACTGCACTCCAACATGGGCAATAGAGTGAAACTCCTCAAAAAATTAAAAATTTTTTTTAGAGATAGGGTCTCACTCTGTTGCCTAGGCTGGTCTCGAACTCATGGTCTTAAGTGATCCTCTCAAAGTGTTGGGATTACAGGTGTAAGCCATGGCATAGGGGGTTAGGTTTCATCATAAGAATGTGGGGGAGGTGGGGGGGGAATAAAATTCAGATCATAGCATCCTCTTTCCCCAGGAGGAAAGGGTCTCTTTTACCTCTATAATGTGTCATGTTTGGGTGTGATATCTACAAATGCAGTGTCCATCCTATGATCACAAGTAGAGCAAGATATACACTCAGCAAAGGCAGAGCAGAAAGATGAAATGACCTGAGTTGTCGATTAGGTAGCCACCAAGCATAAACTATGCGGTTGGACTACCTGTGGACCTTGCGTGAGGTGTGATTATTTTAAATTTCCCTGGTAAGTCATGTTTGTTAAAAATTATGGTAAAATATACACATAACATAAATTTTACTATTTAAACCATTTTTAAGTGTATAGTTCAGTACTTTAGTAAGTACATTCACATTGCTGTACAACCGTTACCACCATCCATCTTCAGAACCTCCACCTTCGAAAACTGTAATTATGTACCCATTAAACACTAACTTCCTATTCCCCCTTGCACCAGCTCCTGGCAACCACCATTCTATTTTCTCACACTGTGAATTTGACTACTCTAGGTACCCCAGATAAAAGGAATCTTACAGTATTTGTTCCTTTGACTGGCTTCTTTCATTTAGCGTCACGTCTTCCAGCTTCATCCATATTGTAGGACGTGTAAGTCACTTTGAGATGGGTTTTCTGTTACTTGCAACTGAAGGCATCACAAGTCATAAACCCATCAAATCAAGGTTTAAATTTGGTCTTGCCATCACTGACTCTCAAGTGTAATGGCTAAGAGCATGGACTCTGGAGCCCAAACCCCTAGGCTTACATCCTCATTCTACCACTTACTAGCTGTGTGAACTCAGATAATGTGCTTACCTCTCTGTGCGCCAGCCTTCCTAACTGTAAAATGTGAACAATAGTATTTATTGTGGCATAGGGTTGCTGGAGAACTGAGTTATTACATATAAACAACCAAGTGGGTGGTGGCTGGCACATAGTTCCTCCTCTCTTTTTTTTCTCCTCCTCCTTTTTCCTCGTCCTCTTCCTTCTTCCTCCTGTTCCTTCTTCTTCCCCTTCCCCTTCTTCTTTGGCTTCTTCTTCCCCTCCTCCTCCTTCTTCTTCCTTCTCCTTCCTGTTCTCCTTCTTCTTCCTTCTCCTTCCTATTCTCGTTCTTCTTCCCCTTCTCCTTTTCCCCCTTCTTCTCCTTTGTCTCCTTTCTTCTTCTTTGCTATGAGCAGGCAGCCATTTTAGCAGCTTTCCCTGAATGGCCTGCATGAGTTTGTCCTACACCCAGCCTACCTTTAGCATATGGAGGGTCTGGAATTGCTCACCTCTGCTGTCATCCATTGTTGCTCTGCCTGGAATGAAGATTCTGGGCCTTCTCAGTCTTTCTTACTTGAGTCTTTCTGCTCCCATCTGAGCAACATGTCCGGCATCCTCCTGTTCCCCATTCAATTCTGGAAGGACCAGCCCAGAGGTCTCAGGTCCCAGAAGCCTAGAGGTGGCTGGTGCTGGGGACAGAAGACTGGGTGGGATCAAGGAGGGAGGTACTGGAGTCATGGTGTTGGACGCAGGTGCATGGATGGGAAAAAGCAGAGTGAGCCTGGCCCCTTGCCTGCCTGTCTGGGAATCAGAGGAGATGAGATGCAGCAAGAATCTGGTGGGTGAGCTAAGGGAGGATCAGCAGGCACAGAAAGCTCCAGAGACTGGGGTGTAGACCCAGACACACTTGCTTTGCCTCTAGCGGCTCTGGGAAAGGGTCTAAACAGCCCACTGTTGTCACAGTGGCGCTACAGATGTGACTAAGGAAGGAGGAGAGGATAAGAAAATTGCCTTAAAGAGTAGAGGGTAGGAGTTAAAGAAGCAACTCTAGAGGTAGAGAGAGGGGTGTGTGTGTGTTGGGTTGAGGGGGAGAGAGAGAAGAAAGAGAGAGAAATGTGTCTCAATTTCTCCATCTGCATCAAGAGGATTAAAAAAATGGCTGCCTTTCTTATATTAGGAGGATTTTGCCAAGAACAAATTCATGCATTAGAAAGTGCTTTGCAGACCAGGTGCAGTGGCTCATACCTGTAATTCCAGCACTTTGGGAGGCCGAGGTGGGAGGATCACTTGAATCTAAAAATTGGAGACCAGTCTGGGCAATATAACGAGATCTCATCTCTACTAAAAATAAAAAAAATTACCCCAGTGTGGTGATGCATGCCTGTGGTCCCAGCTACTTGGGAGGCTGAGGCAGGAGGATTGCTTGAGCCCAGAAGGTCGAGGCTGCAGTGAGCTGAGATTGCACCACTGCACTCCAGCCTGGGTGATAGAGCAAGGCCCTGTATCAGAAAGAAAAAGGTGCTTTGCAAAGAACAAAGGCTTTAAAAGACGTCATTTGGACCTAACCCCATGGTGATGGGAGGAAATCTGCACTTTGATGTGGTGAGGACACCACCTTGTTTGTGCCACATTTAGCCGCCAGTGGAGGGAGGCACAAAAAGGCATCTTAGGAGACCTACATGCTGATTTTTCCCTATCTCCTCCACAGAAACAATCTTGTCTGCAGAGTAGGCTCTGGAGTGCCGGGTTGGGCTGTAACTCTTGGGAAACTCAGTTGCACAGAAGGGAAAGCAAACTCAGATTTTATGAGTAGGAGGGAAGCCAAGAGGGGCAAGTGCCACTAGATGCAGGGTGGCCGCCTGATAAAGTGTATATTTGGTGGAGGGACAAGAAGGAGATAAAAGATTAAAAATGTAATAGAAGATTTGCTTACACTTCTTGGAATGGTAATTAAATTTATTTATAGTTATGAAAACTTTGGGGAAGGGAGGAAAAGCAATTTAAATGCTGAGTTTTCACAGGGCAGCTGCAAATGGCTTGCTTTAACGGTGCCTCGGAAGGTTAACAGAATGGCAGGGAGGTCAGACTGAAGTGCATATGATAAGTGACAAGTGTTAGCATGGCAAATCATGTATTTAAAATTACTCTGAGCTTTATCAAATGTTTCCTCTCGAAAATAAACTATCCTGGAAGGAAAGGTTAACAGAGGAAAGAGTATTACTCTAATGTTCTCGTGATGACCTGGGGGAGGGGCTGGAGATTCTGTAATGTGGGAGAAGTGATGATAAATATAAATAGGTTGTTATGTTATTAACAGCAAAGAAACAAAAATATTCAACTTACAGTGCACTATAAGGAAAGGCAAGTGAATGTTCCTTCCCCTCTTATTCTTCCCTGTCTCCATTAGCTAAGCAGCTTCCCAGCCAACCCTTAGAGTGGAAAGGAGACACACAGCCGATGAGATACTAAAGAAAGAGTAATAGCCAGTGCCTCTGCAGCTGGAACTGTCCATGGGCAGCTTTGGCCATTAAGAGGAAGTCATCGGATTCTCTGAAGTCCTCCATCCACTGCTCCTCTCACCTGGTCTCCATCTCTCCCAGGATTCTCTCTGCCCCTGTCTGGAGGAAGGGCTAAGATGGGCAACAGAGCAAAGCAGAGTCATGCCTGCAACCCAGCCTGGCCAATGGGACAAAGTTATGGAGTGTTAATGAGGGTCATGGACTTTGCCACCATCTTTTCCTCTTAGCCTCAGTTTCCTCCAACTTACTGGAGCAAAACCTCAAGTGGTTGGATGAAGCAGTAGGAGCAACCTCCTTTAAAGTCAAAAACAAATCAGAGGCCGGGTGTGACAGGTCATGCCTGTAATCCCAGCACTTTGGGAGGCCAAAGCGGGCAGATCACTTGAGGTCAGGAGTTCAAGACCAGCTTGGTCAACATGGTGAAATCCCGTCTCTACTAAAAATACAAAAATTAACTGGTAATGGTGGTGCACACCTGCAGTCTTAGCTACTTGTAAGGCTGAGGCAGGAGAATCGCTTGAACCTGGGAGATGTAGATTGCAGTGAGCCAAGATGGTGCCGCTGCACTCCAGCCTGGGCAACAGTGTGAGACCTCTGTAACACACACACACACACACACACACACACACAAGTCAGGGATGGTCTTTTTGATTGCCATTAGTTAATACTGTCCCGGAAGAACTGTCCAGCACAATGAGACAAGAAATAAATGAAATTATCATTTGTTTTACTTATGTTGTTATTTTTTTTTACAAGAGGGACTAAACCAATAAGACAATCAACTAAAAAACTGCTACAATTCAGTAACATAGCTGGTTATAAAGTTAATTATAAAGAAATTTATGGCATTTCTAAATAAAAGTTAGAGATAATGCAAGAAATGATACTATGAATAAACCAAGGAAGGTTCAAGAGCTGGATCATTTAAAATGCTAATGAATGGCAACATAAATCAAAAAAGATGTGAACAGACAAACCCCATATTCTTGTAAGGAAAGATTCAACATCATAAAGATGTTAATAGTCCCTAAATTAATCTCTAAATCCCAATGAGTTTTGTTTTTGTTTGTTTTTGTTTTTTTTGTTTTTGTTTTTGTTTTTGTTTTTGGCTAGGGCAAGGAAAGTTACCAGACAAGCAGACACTAAATTTCACATGGAAAAATAATCAAGTAAAAATAGCCAAAAAAAAAATTATAAAAGTGATGAGGGGAAGTGGCCCAGACAGATATTAAAATATATTATAAAACTGCAAAATTAAAGCAGTTAAGTACTGGCACATAGACAGATCAATGAAACTATGTATAAAAATTAATTTGTACTCCTGTCTTAGATCTTATACTTAAAGATACAGATATCCAGATAGGTCAAAGATCTTACAAATAAAATTTAAAGGAGCAAGAAGGAAGCAAGAGCAAGTTTTTTAATGACCCTGGAGTGAGGAAAGCATCTTCAGGTATGCCATGAGACCCAGACACTATAAAAAGAAAAAAATTGATAAATGCAATTGTATAAAAATTGAAGTTTATGCATGGGAAGAAACACCACAAATAGTGTCAAAAACAAACAGAAAGCTGGAAAAAAAAGATTTGCAACTCATATCTTCTAAACAAAGGACAAATTACCTTTTTTATTCTTATTGTTATTTGTTTTTAGAGATGGGGGCCTTGCTATGTTGCCCAGGCTGGTCTTGAACTCCTGGCTTCAAGTGATCCTCCCACCTTGGCCTTTCAAAGTGCTGGGATAACAGGCATGTGCCACCAGGTTCCACCAACTAATTACCTTAATATGAAAAGTTTCCGTAAGTCAGAGAGCAGAAGACCAACTAACAAAAAATAAAATATAAATAATTTTTAAAAGTGAAAAGAGGCCTAATGGCTCTCATAGTAGAAGAGATACGAAATGAAACAACCACAAATTACCATTTTTCACTTATCAAATAGGAAGAAAATTGAAAATGTATTGGAAAAAGTTTAGGGAAATAGAAACTCTGCTGATGGGAGTAAAAATTAATATAATCCTTATGAAGAGCAAGTTGGAAATGTCTATAAAAAGTACAAATTGAACATTCTCTTTGACTCAGGAATTTAGTATCTAGGAATTTATTCTATTGATTTCTTTGCACAAGTATATTTAAGAATATTTATTGAAGTATATTTGTAATAGCAAAAATGGGAAATAACCTAAATGCTCATCCCTGACATTGGTTGAATAAATTATTGTTCTTTCATGCAGGGCTGTGAAACAATCTCCAAACTGTATTTGTAAGTGAAAAAGAGTGAAGTGCATTCTATTCAACATAAATGAATCCTAAGAATATAATATTCTGCAAAAATTTAAAAAATAAGACCACAAAGAGTACATAAATATGATTCCATTAATATAAACTTCTAAAACAGGTATGGCTAAACTTTATTGTTTAGAGATACATTCAGAGGAGGCAAAACTGTAGAGAAAAGCAAGGAAATTAATATCACAAAAGTCAAGATAAAGCTCTATCTGCAAGGAGGGAACCAATGAGAAGGAAGGGCAAACAGGAAGCTTGTGGAGTGCTGACAATGTTCTGCTTCTTAATCTGGGTGCTAGCTACATAGGTGTACACTTTTTAGTTATTAACTAAACTCTACATATATTTTTTTTGCATTTTATGTGTGCATTATTTTCCCCAATAACTTTTGTCACAAAAAGACGGTGCAGAATTATGTATATTGTGTTATATCATTCATTTTCTAAAATAAGATAAACATATTTGCTTACCTATGCTTTAAAATAACTCTGAAAGACAGACACACAACTGATAGCAGAATTTGCTTCTGGGGAACTGAGCTACTTGAGGACAGAGATCTTTCTATAGAAAGAAGGGAAACCTACTTTCCATTGTGTACCCGTTAGTGCCTTTTGAATGCTTAACAGGTGCATCTATTACCTTTTCAAAAACAATTTTAAAAGCACTGAATAAACTTTAAGATGATCCATACTAAAGATAGGTAAACATTTTTAAGTGGACTTTTACAGAAAGGGAACTAAAAACATAATGTACCCTGATTCTAGGGAAATAGCCATAAAAACAACTTCATCTATTGGTTAGGGCATTGTAGGGAACGGAATTCACTGTAGCAAGTTCAATAGAAAGGAGTTTCTTGGAGGGTATTAAATAGCTCACAGAATCATTGCACTAAAGAAACAGACTCGAGGTTGAGCTTTCAGAAACAGTCCCCAAAGTCACCCTAAATTGGGCCACCAAGATAGCTGCTGCCTCTTACATGATCTGAAGCCATCATGATCAGGAAGCTGCCCCTTTGGTTTACATCAGCCAAATGGATTCCCTGTACCCTGAAGACAAGTGACCAGACCCTGGGACCCCAATAATGCTGCTGCAGAAGACAAATGCCTCCAAAACTGTGTTAGCTAGCAGGTGCAACCCAAACCAAAATGATAGAAATATTAAAACCAAATGGACAGCAAAAGGTATACAAGACAAATACTAATCAAAATAACCATGTCAGACAAAATATAATTTAAGGCGAGAAGCATAAATATGATGAAGTGGGACATTGCATAATGGAAAGAACAATTCACAAATAAGATACAATTATCGGGGTGGTTCCAAGATGTCCAAATAGGAACAGCCCCAGGCTATAGCTCCCAGTGTGAGTGACACAGAAGATGGGTGATTTCTGCATTTCCAACTGAGGTACCGGGTTCATCTCACTGGAGCGAGTTGGACAGTGGGTGCAGGACAGTGGGTGCAGGACAGTGGGTGCAGCCCACCACCGAGCTAGAGCCGAAGCAGGGCGAGGCATCACCTCACCCAGGAAGCACAAGGGGTAAGGGAATTCCCTTTCCTAGCCAAGGGAAACCATGACACACAGCACCTGGAAAATCAGGTCACTCCCACCCTAATACTAAGCTTTTCCAAGGGTCTTAGCAAATGGCACACCAGGAGATTATATCTCCCACCTGGCTCGGAGGGTCCCACGCCCACAGGGCCTCCCTCCTTGCTAGCACAGCAGTCTGAGATCTAACTGCAAGGCAGCAGCGAGGCTGGGGGACGGGCACCCGCCATTGCTGAGGCTTGAGTAGGTAAACAAAGTGGTTGGGAAGCTCGAACTGGGTGGAGCCCACCACAGCTCAAGGAGGCCTGCCTGCCTCTGTAGACTCCACCTCCGGGGACAGGGCATAGCCAAACAAAAGGCCGCAGAAACCTCTGCAGATTTAAATGTCCCTGTCTGACAGCTTTGAACAGACTAGTGGTTCTTGAGAACAGACAGACTGCCTCCTCAAGTGGGTCCCTGAATCCCGAGTAGCCTAACCAGGAGGCACCCCCCAGTAGGGGCAGACTGACACCTGACACGGCCGGTTACCCCTCTGAGACGAAGCTTCCAGAGGAACGATCAGGCAGCAACATTTGCTGTTCAGCAACATTCACTCTTCTGCAGCTGATACCCAAGCAAACAGGGACTGGAGTGGACCTCCAGCAAACTCCAACAGACCTGCAGCAGAGGGTCCTGACTGTTAGAAGGAAAAATAACAAACAGAAAGGACATCCACACCAAAACCCCATCTGTACATCACCATCATCAAAGACCAAAGGTAAATAAAACCACAAAGATGGGGAAAAAACAGAGCAGAAAAGCTGAAAATTCTAAAAATCAGGGCACCTCTCCCCCTCCAAAGGAATGCAGCTCCTCGCCAGCAACAGAACAAAGCTGGATGGAGAATGACTTTGACGAGTTGAGAGAAGAAGGCTTCAGAGGATCAAACTTCTCCGAGCTAAAGGAGGAAGTTCAAACCCATTGCAAAGAAGCTAAAAACCTTGAAAAAAGATTAGATGAATAGCTAACTAGAATAACCAATGTAGAGAAGTCCTCAAATGACCTGATAGAGCTGAAAACCATGGCATGAGAACTACATGACAAATGCACAAGTTTCAGTAACTGATTCAATCAACTGGAAGAAAGGGTATCAGTGATTGAAGATCAAATGAATGATCTTCAATTCATCAAATGAATGAAATGTAGTGAGAAGAGAAGTTTAGAGAAAAAAGAGTAAAAAGAAATGAACAAAGCCTCCAAGAAGTATGGGACTATGTGAAAAGACCAAATCTACGTCTGATTGGTGTACCTGAAAGTGATGGGGAAAATGGAACCAAGTTCCATTTTGCAGGATATTATCCAGGAGAACACTCTGCAGGATATTATCCAGGAGAACTTCCCCAACCTAGCAAGGCAGGCCAACATTCAAATTCAGGAAATACAGAGAATGCCACAAAGATACTCCTCGAGAAGAGCAACTCCAAGACACATAATTGTCAGATTCACCAAAGCTGAAATGAAGGAAAAAATGTTAAGGGCAGCCAGAGAGAAAGGTCAGGTTACACACAAAAGGAAGCCCATCAGACTAACAGTAGATCTCTTGGCAGAAACTCTACAAGCCAGAAGGGAGTGGCGGCCAATATTCAACATTCTTAAAGAAAAGAATTTTCAACCCAGAATTTCATATCCAGCCAAACTAAGTTTCATAAGTGAAAGAGAAATAAAATCCTTTACAGACAAGCAAATGCTGAGAGATTTTGTCAACACCAGGCCTGACCTACAAGAGCTCCTGAAGGAAGCACTAAACATGGAAAGGAACAACTGGTACCAGCCGCTGCAAAAATATGCCAAAATGTAAAGACCATCAATGCTAGGAAGAAACTGCATCAACTAACAAGCAAAATAACCAGTTAACATCATAATGACAGGATCAAATTCACACATAACAATATTAACCTTAAATGTACAAGGGCTAAATACTCCAATTAAAAGACACAGACTGGCAAATTGGATAAAGAGTCAAGACCCATCAGTGTGCTGTATTCAGGAGACCCATCTCACATGCAGAGACACACATAGGCTCAAAATAAAGGGGTGGAGGAAGATCTACCAAGCAAATGGAAAACAAAAAAAGGCAGGGGTTGCAATCCTAGTCTCTGATAAAACAGACTTTAAACCAACAAAGATGAAAAAAGACAAAGAAGGCCATTACATACTGGCAAAGGGATCAATTCAACAAGAAGAGCTAACTATCCTAAATATATATGCACCCAATACAGGAGCACCCAGATTCATAAAACAAGTCCTTAGAGACTTACAAAGAGACTTAGACTCCCACACAATAATAATAGGAGACTTTAACACCTCACTGTCAACATTAGACAGATCAACGAGGCAGAAAGTTAACAAGGATATCCAGGAATTGAACTCAGCTCTGCACCAAGCAGACCCAATAGACATCTACAGAACTCTCCACCCCAAATCAACAGAATATACACTCTTCTCAGCACCACATTGCACTTATTCCAAAATTGACCACATAGTTGGAAGTAAAGCACTCCTCAGCAAATGTAAAAGAACAGAAATTATAACAAACTGTCTTTCAGACCATAGTGCAATCAAACTAGAACTCAGAACTAAGAAACTCACTCAAAACCGCTCAACTACATGGAAACTGAACAACCTGCTCCTGAATGACTGCTGGGTACATAATGAAATGAAAAAATAAAGATGTTCTTTGAAATCAATGAGAACAAAGATACAACATACTAGAATCTCTGGAACACATTCAAAGCAGTGTGTAGAGGGAAATTTGTAGCACTAAATGGCCACAAGAGAAAGCAGGAAAGATCTAAAATTGACACCCTAACATCACAATTAAAAGAACTCGAGAAGCAAGAGCAAACACATTCAAAACCTAGCAGAAGGCAAGAAATAACTAAGAGCAGAACTGAAGGAGATAGAGACACAAAAAAACCTTCAAAAATCAATTAATCCAGGAGGTGGTTTTTTAAAAGATCAACAAAATTGATAGACCGCTAGCAAGACTAATAAAGAAGAAAAGAGAGAAGAATCAAATAGATGCAATACAAAATGATAATGGGGATACCACCACCAACCCCACAGAAATACAAACTACCATCAGAGAATACTATAAACACCTCTATGCAAATAAATTAGAAAATCTAGAAGAAATGGATCAATTCCTGGACACATACACTCTCCCAACACTAAACCAGGAAGAAGTTGAATCCCTGAATAGGCCAATAGCAGGCTCTGAAATTGAGGCAATAATTAATAGCCTACCAACCAAAAGAAGTCCAGGACCAGACGGATTCACAGCTGAATTCTACCAGAGGTACAAGGAGGAGCTGGTACCATTCCTTGTGAAACTATTCCAATCAATAGAAAAAGAGGGAATCCTCCCTAACTCATTTTATGAGGCAAATATCATCCTGATACCAAAGCCTGGCAGAGACACAATAAAAAAAGAGAATTTTAGACCAATATCTCTGATGAACATCGATGCAAAAATCCTCAATAAAACACTGGCAAACCGAATCCAGCAGCACATCAAAAAGCTTATCCACCATGATCAAGTGGGCTTCATCCCTGGGATGCAAGGCTGGTTCAATATACACAAATCAATAAACGTAATCCAGCATATAAACAGAAGCAAAGACAAAAACCACATGGTTATCTCAACAGATGCAGAAAAGGCCTTTGAAAAAATTCAACAGCCCTTCATGCTAAAAACTCTTAATAAATTAGGTATTGATGGAATGTATCTCAAAATAATAAGAGCTATTTATGACAAACCCACAGCCAATATCATACTGAATGGGCAAAAACTGGAAGCATTCCCCTTGAAAACTGGCACAAGACAGGGATGCCCTCTTTCATCACTCCTATTCAACACAGTGTTGCAAGTTCTGGCCAGGGCAATCAGGCAGGAGAAAGAAATAAAGGGTATTCAATAGGAAAACAGGAAGTCAAATTGTCCCTGTTTGCAGATGACATGATTGTATATTTAGAAAACCCCATCGTCTCAGCCCAAAATCTCCTTAAGCTGATAAGCAACTTCAGCAAAGTCTCAGGATACAAAATCAATGTGCAAAAATCACAAGCATTCTTATACACCAATAACGGACAGAGAGCCAAATCCTGAGTGAACTCCCATTCACAGCTGCTTCAAATAGAATAAAATACCTAGGAATCCAACTTACAAGGGATGTGAAGGACCTCTTCAAACCACTGCTCAATGAAATAAAAGAGGACACAAACAAATGGAAGAACATTCCATGCTCATGGATAGGAAGAATCAATATCATGAAAATGGCCATACTGCCCAAGGTAATTTATAGATTCAATGCCATCCCCATTAAGCTACCAATGACTTTCTTCACAGAATTGGAAAAAACTACTTTAAAGTTCATATAGAACCAAAAAAGAGCCCACATTGCCAAGACAATCCTAAGTCAAAAGAACAAAGCTGGAGGCATCACACTACCTGACTTTAAACTATACTACAAGGCTACACTAACCAAAACAGCATGGTACTGGTACCGAAACAGAGATGTAGACCAATGGAACAGAACAGAACCCTCAGAAATAATACCACACATTTACAACATTCTAATCTTTTACAAACCTGACAAAAACAAGAAATGGGGAAAGGATTCCCTATTTAATAAATGGTGCTGGGAAAACTGGCTAGCCTTATGTAGAAAGCTGAAACTGGATCCCTTCTGTACACCTTATATGAAAATTAATTCAAGATGGATTAGAGACTTAAATGTTAGACCTAAAACCATAAAAGCCCTAGAAGAAAACCTAGGCAATACCATTCAGGACATAGGCATGGGCAAGGGCTTCATGTCTAAAACACCAAAAGCAATGGCAACAAAAGCCAAAATTGACAAATGGGATCTAATTAAACTAAAGAGCTTCTGTACAGCAAAAGAAACTACCATCAGAGTGAACAGGCAGCCGACAGAATGGGAGAAAAATTTTGCAATCTATTCATCTGACAAAGGGCTAATATCCAGAACCTACAAAGAACTCAAACAAATTTACAAGAAAAAAAACACAATCCCATCAAAAAGTGGGCAAAGGATGTGAACAGACACTTCTCAAAAGAAGACATTTATGCAGCCAACAGACACATGAAAAAATGCTCATCATCACTGGCCATCAGAAGAATGCAAATCAAAACCACAATGAGATACCATCTCACACTAGTTAGAATGGTAATCATTAAAAAGTCAGGAAACAACAGGTGCTGGAGAGGATGTGGAGAAATAGGAACACTTTTACACTGTTGGTGGGACTGTAAACTAGGTCAACCATTGTGGAAGACAGTGTGGCGATTCCTCAAGGATCTAGAACTACAAATACCACTTGACCCTGCCATCCCATTACTGGGTATATACCCAAAGGAGTATAAATGATGCTTCTATAAAGACACATGCACACATATGTTTATTGCAGCACTATTCACAATAGCAAAGACTTGGAACCAACCCAAATGTCCATCAATGACAGACCGGATTAAGAAAATGTGGCACATATACACCATGGAATACTACGCAGCCATAAAAAAGGATGAGTCCATGTCCTTTGTAGGGACATGGATGAAGCTGGAAACCATCATTCTCAGCAAACTATCGCAAGAACAGAAAACCAAACATCGCATGTTCTCACTCATAGGTGGGAATTGAACAATGAGAACACTTGGACACAGAAAAGGGAACATCACACACCGGGGCCTGTCATGGGGTAGGGTGGGGGAGAGGGGTAGCATTAGGAGATAAACCTAATGTAAATGACGAGTTAATGGGTGCAGCCCACCAACATGGCACATGTATACATATGTAACAAACCTGCATGTTATGCACATGTACCCTAGAACTTAAAGTATAATAAAAAAGAAATTTTAAAAGGATATGATTATCATAGAATTGTATGTGCATAAGATAGCCTCACATAAATATGTAAATTATTATATATCAATAAAAGAGAAAAAAACCTCAAAATATATAAAGGAAAAAAAATCAGACATAATTACAATGAAAAATAAATCCAAAATTGCAGTGGGAAATTTTAGTATACCTCTGTCAGATGAATAGATTAAGCAGAAAATAGAGTATTTAAATAATAATATTTGGTGGTAAAAGAGGACATAACTACAGATGCAATGGAAATGTTAAAATCATAATCTATTGGCAATTTATGCCATTAAATTTGAAAACTTAGATAAATAAAAAATTATTGAAACTGGGCTAAACATGGTGGCTTACACCTGTAATCCCAGCACTTTGGGAGGCTGAGGTGGGTGGGTCATCTGAGGTCAGGAGTTCACGACTAGCCTGGCCAACATGATAAAACCCCCTCTCGATTAAAAACACAAAAAAATTAGCCGAGCATGGTGGTGCTTGCCTGTAGTCCCAGCTACTCAGGAGCTGAAGTAGGAGAATTGCTTGAACCCAGGAGGTGGAGGTTGCAGTGAGCCCAGATGGCGCCACTTGCACTTTGGCCTGGGTGACAGACCAAGACTCCATCTTAAAAAAAAAAATTATCAAAACTGACTTAGGAAAAACTGATCATTTTCAGGGCCCTGTAATCATAATCACTGTTAAATAAATTAAAGCAGTACCTAGGTCCATCATCAAAACAAACTATACAAGAAAAGAGAAAATTAGGAAAAGCTAACTCATTGAATAAAGCTAAGTTTCACCTTGGTGCTAAACCTGGACAATGATAGTAGGTTAATAGAGAAATCATATGGTAATGTTACTTATGAACATAGATGTAAAACACTGAATTAAATTAAACTCAGAATTGTTTAAAGCTAATAACATGTCCTGACCAAGTAGGATTCTTCCCAGAAATCGAAGTATCACTTATTAGCAGAAAATAAATCAATGTAATTGACCATTTATCAGATTAAAGGAGAAAAAACATGTCATCTCAGTAGATGCAGAAAATATTTGATAAAATGCATTACTCTTCCATAACTAAAAGAAAGAAAAATGCTTATTCAACTGGAAGTAGAAGGGACTTCTTTTAATTTGATAAAGAGTAGGATCTAAAAATCTACAATAATGTCTTTCTTAATTTTTTTTTTTTTGACACAAAGTCTTACTCTGTTGCCCAGGCTGGAGTATAGTGGTGCAATCTTGGCTCATTGCACCCTCCACCTCCCAAGAGATTCTCGTGCCTCAGCCTCCTGAGCAGCTTGGATTACAGGCGCCCACCACCACACATGCCCAGCTAATTTTTCGTATTTTTAGTAGAGACACGCTTTCATCATGTTGGCCAGCATGGTCTGGAACTCCTGGCCTCAAGTGATCTGCCCACCTCGGCCTTCCAAAATGCTGAGATTACAAGCATGAGCCACTGTGCCTGGCCATTAATGTTTAAATTTTAGCAAGATTTCCTTTAAAGTCAAGAGCAAGACATGAATGCCCATTATTACTCCTCTTACACAAGATTATACTGGAGGTCCTAGAGTACGCAATAACACAAGGAAAAAGTAGATAGAAGGAAGGAAAGAAAAAAATTATTATTTGCAGAAAACATAATTATCTACATAGAAAATCCAAAAACATATCCGAGTATGGTGGCATGTGCCTGTAATACCAGCTACTCAGGAGGCTGAGGCAGGAAAATCGCTTGAACCTGGATGGCAGAGGTTGCAGTGAGCCAAGATCGTGCTACTGCACTCCAGCCTGGGCGATAGAGTGAGACTCCATGTCCAAAAAAAAAAAAAAAAAAAAAAAAAAGAAGGTGGCATCCAGCAGAGCACAGGGTGTGTACAGCTAACAGCCCATGACAAACTGGAAAGCAGAGTTTGGAGCCCAAGCCACCCAGAAGCACAGACCACACTGAGAGCTTTTCCCAGGCATCACATATAGCCTTCCATGTGAATGAAGACCCCTTTCCCCACAAAAACAAAATCCCAAAACCAAACTCTTAAAACTAATCAGAGCATTTGGCAAGGCTGCTGGATACAGCACCAATATACAAAAATTCTAGACACAAATAATAACCTATTAGCCAATACTTGATATTCAATGTAATTTCAAAGTTCAAAAGGATGTTTTACAGAACTTAATCTGATCAAAACATAAAAGTATAAGGGCATAAGTAACCAAGATAAATCTGAAAAAGAGGAAAGATAAAGGATTCACTCTATAAACTATCAAGACATATCATGAAGTTGACCAATTCGCCAAACACCAATTTGTCAAATGGCCAACTCAATGAATGGCCAGTTTGACAAAGGCCAATTTCCCAAAAGTCAATTTGCTAATGAAATTACTTCACAAATGACTGATTCACGGAATTTACAAGATGTACTGTATAGCTACAAATGTGTTTTAAGAAATATTATTGACTTCTAGTTATTCTTTAGTTAAAATTCTAAGAAAGAATATATTCAACATAGTAGACAGTCAAGGATCTATTCAAGACTGTATACTTCAAAATATATTCTTCGTGAATACAGTAATGTGTCATATAATGACATTTCAGTCAATGATGGACCACATAAAATCACAATACCATATTTTTATTGTATCTTTTATTGTTTAGATATGTTAGATACAGAAATACTTAGCATTGGGTTACAACTGCTTACAGTATGCAGAGCAGTAGCATGCTATACTGGTTTGTAGCCTAGGAACAGTTTGCTATTCCCCATAGCCCAGGTATGTAGTAGGCTATACGACCTAGGTTTGGGTAAGTACACTCTATGGGTTTGCACAAGGATGAAATTGACTGATTCATTTCTCAGAACTTATCCTCATCATTAAGCAACACATGGCTGTATAACCAATGACTTCATAATAAGATAGTCTTTATTAACATATTCTTATAAGCAATATACATGATCGAATATATACATAAATATATTCAAGACTACATTAGATATATTCTGAAGCATATTCTTCATAACTCAACCTTTGATAAATTATTTGTTCAGTGCTGCTAAGAAAAATGCAAGTTAGAATATATATAACCTATTTGTGAACATGGTCTTAAGAATATTGTCATGCTTCTAATATATTCAAGAAGGCTGTGTTTTAAAATTTTTGATATGTTAGGAAATTTAATAACTTTAGCAAATTGAACATTAGATAGAGTGACTTAAAACTGGCTTTTCACAGATGCAGAAGACCACATAGTGTGCGATTCCATTTATACGATTTGTCTAAAAAAGGCCAATTTATAGAGATGAAAAGCAGATCAGTTGTTGCTTAGGGCTGGGGGAGGGGTGAGAGGAGTGGAGATTAACTGCAAAAGGGCATGGAGGAACTTTATGGGGTGATGGAAATGTTCTAAAACTGAATTGTAGCAATTGCAAAACTCTATAAATTTACTAAAATCATTGAATTGCACACATGCAATGGATGAATTTTATGGTGTGTAAAGTATAACTCAATAAAGCTGTTAAGAAGAGAAAAATTGGCTTTTAGTAAATTGATTGCTAGCATATTAACCTAGGACTATTATTACAAAAATATAGTAATTAAGACAGTGTGATGTTTGTACAGGAGTAGATGAAAAGAACAATAGGGTAGAATAGAAAGCTCAGAAACAGACTCAAGTATGTGTAGGATCTTGATCTATTAACGAGATAGCATTAAACAGTAAGTGGGGAAAGAATAGACTATTCAATAACTGGTGTTGTACCACTTGGCTAACCATATAAAAAAGAAAATAAAATTTTATATCTTTATTACATTAGACACAAAATTAAGCTCTAGATTTATTAAAAAGCTAATTGTTAAAAATAAAACTAGACTTCCAGTTTATAGCCTAGTATATAAAGAGCCTAGAAGTCTTTACTTTATCCTAACATAAAGTAAAAACTTAATGAAATATCAACAAATCTTTTTAGATCTGTCAGAGAAGTGATGTCACAGGGAAACCACTGCTCCCAAAATTGGAAAGACAGACAAGTGGATACAGAAAATCACAACTTACTTGAGCCAAAATTTATGAGTGGGAACTTCTGAGGGAACCAGTACAGGGATAGAAACACGTTAATTGTAATTGACAAATTGCTGGAGGCTCAGTGTGGACAAGCTTAAGAGAGAAAAACTCCAGGTGGACCCGGTCACAGGGGAAGCCTCGCACTATTGAGTTTTGCTTGCAGGAGCTCTCCCAGGTCCTCATAAGTAAATACCAGAAAAAAATCCCTTTGTGCTTCTGGCAGTGGGGAGAGGAAAAGGAATCATTTTGAAACATGCCAGCATATTCCGTTCTTTGTAACAAGACCTGCCCTCAAGAGAAATTATTTTAACAGAACCTAACCTGCTGGGAAAGGAAGATACACAAATCCAGGTGACTCTAGCCTTTCACATGGTGCAAGAGAAATCCCCAACTCTAGCTCCCTCTAGACTTCCACGTAGGGGAGGAGAGTACACAACTCTAGTCCCCTTCTGCTATCTGTCCCACCTAAGTAGGGAGTACTGAGGAACACTAGTGAAGTTGGCAGTCCAGGGGCATAGGCTCACCAAAAGACTGAGACCTAATTATACACATATAAAACACTTTTTCTTCCCTAACACCTTACCATTTCATTACTAAAAGTCTGCTTACTAATGTTCTTTTTACCCAATACATCCTGTCTGCCTTTCAAGAAAAAATTACATGCATATTAAAAGGCAAAAACACGCTTGAAGAGACTTAACAAGCATCAGAGTCAGATATGGCAGCAATGCTGTATTTTTCAGACCAGGAATTATAACAATTTATGATTACTATGTTAGGGGCTCTACTGGAAAAAATAGTCGACATGCAAAGACAGATGGATAATGTAAGCAGAGAAATGGAAATTCTAAGAAAGATTAAAGAGAAATGCTAGCAATCCCAAACACTGTAACAGAAATGAAGAAAGCCTTTGGTGGACTTATTAGATTGGATAGAGTTGATGATATGACAATAGAAACTCCCAAAACTGAAAAGTTAAGAGAACAATGACTGAATAAAAACAGAAAAGTCTATCCAAGAACTGTGGGAAAACTACAAAAGGTGTAATGTATGCATGATGAGAATCTCAGAAGAAGGAGAAAGAGAGAAAGGAACAGAAGCAATATTCCAAGCAATAATGATTGAGAGTTTCTCCAACTACTGTCAGACATCAAACCACAGATTCAGGAAGCTCAGAGAACACCAAGTAGAGTAAATGCAAACAAATCAACAAACAAAACCAAAAACTACACACAGGCATATCATATTTCATATAGTTTGGATATGTGTCCCCTCTAAATCTCAGGTTGAATGGTAATCCCCAATGTTCGAGGTGGGGCCTGGTGGGAGGTAATTGGCTCAAGGAGGGGGGGATTTCTCATGAATGATTTACCATGATCCTCTTGGTGCTGTCCTCATGATAGTGAGTGAGTTCTTGCAAGATCCGGTTGTTGTAAAGTGTAGCACCTCCTTTCCCAATCTCTTTCTTGCTCCCATTCTTACCATGTGAGATGCCTGCTCTCCCTTTGCCTTCCACCATGATTATAAACTTCCTGAAGCCTCCCCAGAAGCCAAGCAGATGCCAGTACCATACTTCCTGTAAAGCCTGCAGAACCATGAGCCAATTAAACCTCTTTTCTTTATAAATTACCCAGTCTCAGGTATTTCTTTATAGCAATGCAAGACAATATTCAAACTTAAGAAAATCAAAGATAAACAATCTTGAAAGAAGTAAAAAAGCCCCTTACTATAGAAGAGAAAAGAATTGGCTGGGCGCGGTGGCTCAAGCCTGTAATCCCAGCACTTTGGGAGGCCAAGACGGGCGGATCACGAGGTCAGGAGATCGAGACCATCCTGGCTAACCGGGTGAAACCCCATCTCTACTAAAAAATACAAAAAACTAGCTGAGCGAGGTGGCGGGCACCTGTAGTCCCAGCTACTCGGGAGGCTGAGGCAGGAGAATGGCGTAAACCCGGGAGGCGGAGCTTGCAGTGAGCTGAGATCCGGCCACTGCACTCCAGCCTGGGCGACAGAGCGAGACTCTGTCTCAAAAAAAAAAAAAAAAAAAAAAAAAAAAAAAAAAAAAAAAAAATTCCTCTATCAGATCATCATTAAGGACATAATTGAACTCAACACCACCAATCAACTGGATATAATTGACATCTATTGATTACTTTATCCAATAATAGCAGAACACACATTCTTCTGAAGTTCACCTGGAACATTTACCCAGATAAACCACATTTTGGGTGATAAAACACATCTTAACCCATTTGAAGTAATAGAAATCATACAATGTCTGCTGTTAGAACACAATGGAATTCAACTAGAAATCAATAACAGAAAGAAAGCTGGAAACTCACCATATGCTTGGAAATAAAAATAGCACACTTCTAATCAACATATGGGTCAAAGAAGAAATCTCAAGAGAAATTTTAAAATATTTGAACTAAACGGAAATGAAAATAAAACTTATCAAAGTTTGTGAGATGCAGTGAAAGCAGTGCATAGAGGGAAATTTATGGCACTGAAAACATGTGTTAGAAAAGAAGAAAGATCTGAAATCAACGATCTAAACTTCTCCCTTAGGAAACTAGAAAAATAATTAAATGCAAAGTGAGCAGAACAAAATAATAATAATAAGATTAGAAATTTATACAATTGGAAACAGGAAATCAATAGAGAAAATAAACAAAACCAAAAGCTGTTTCTTCAAAAAGATCAATGAAACTGGTAAGACTATACCTGTGTAAGAAAAAAATAGAAGGATGCCACTGCACTCCAGCCTGGATGAGAGAGTGAGATCCTGTCTCCAAAAATAAAGAAAAAAAAAAACATGAATTATTCATATCAGAAATGAAAGAAGGGGCATCACTGTAGATCCCATGGACATTGAAAGGATAATAAAGGAATATTATGAACAACTCTATGCCTACAAATTTGATAACATAATAAAATGGACCAATTCCTTAAAACACACGGTCTGTCAAAAATGCACACAAGAGGACATAGATAATCCGAATAGGCCTATTTCTATTAAATAAATTGAATCAATACCTAATAACCTTGTAAAACAGAAAGCATCATGCCCACACGTGTTCACTGGTGAATTCTACCAAAAATTTAAAGGAGAAATTATACCAGTTCTCTACAATCACTTCCAGAAGATAGAATCAGAGGGAGTACTTCCTAACTTATTCTATGGGTCAAAGACATTATAAGAAGGGAAAACTACAGACCAATATCTCTCATGAACATAAATGTAAAAATACTGAATAAAATATTAGCAAACTGAATCCGTGACATATGAAAAGAATTATATGCCACAACCAAGTGGGATTTATCCCAGGTGTGCAAGGCTGGTTCAACATTCAAAAATCAATTAATATAATTCACCGCATTGGCAGATAAAAGAAGAAAAGTCTCATGATCATATCAATAGATACAGAAAAAGCATTTGACAAAAATCCAACACCCAATGATTTTTAAAACTCTCAGAAAACTGAGAATAGAGGAGAACTTTCTCAAGTTTATGAAGAACATGTACAAAAACCCTACAGTTAAAATCATACTTAATAGTGAGAATCTTGAAGCTTTCCTGCTAAGATCACGAACAAGACAAGGATGTCGCCTCTCACCACTACTTTTCAACATTATACTAGAAGTTCTAGCTAATGCAACAAGACAAAAAAGAAGGAAATAGAAAGTATACAGATTGGAAACAGATGGTATGATTGTCTGTGTAGAAAATCTGAATCAATTTTTAAAAACTCCTACAACTAATAAGAGATGATAGCAAGGTTTCAGGATGCAAAATTAATATATGAAAGTCAATCACTTTCCTATACACCAGCAATAAACAAGTGAGATTTGAAATTAACAATGCATTATGATTTATATTAGTATCCCTCAAAATGACATACTTATGTATAAATCTAATAAAATATGAATAAAGTATAATTTATTCTTTATATTTTTGGTAGATTTCACCAGTGAACACATGTAGGTATGATGCTTTCTGTTTTGCAAGGTTATTAGTTATTGATTCAATTTATATAATAGAAATAGGCCTATCCAGATTGTCTATGTCCTCTTGTGTGCATTTTTGGCAGACTGTGTGTTTTAAGGAATTGGTCCATTTAATTAGGGTAACATCCTTGTCTTGTTCCCGATCTTAGCAGGAAAGCTTCAAGTTTCTCACTATTAAGTATGATTTTAACTGTAGGGTTTTTGGTCATGTTCTTCATAAACTTGAGAAAGTTCTCCTCTATTCTTAGTTTTTTGAGAGTTTTAAAAATACGATCATGAAAACTACAAAACTCTAATCAAAGAACAACAGAATACATGGGAGAGATATTCCATGATCATGGATAGGAAGACTCAATATTGTTAAAATTTCAGTTTTTCCCAATTTGATCTATAGGTTCAGCACAACCCCAATCAAAATCCCAGCAATATCCGTTTTGTGGATATTGACAAACTGATTCTGAAGTTTATATAGAGAGGGAAAAGACTTAGAACAGGCAACACAATATTGAAGGAAAAGAACAAAGTTGGAGGACTGACACTACTTGAATACAGGGCTTACTATAAAGCTACAGTAATCAAGACAGTGTGGTGAAAAAAATAAACTAATAGATTAATGGGACCTAATAGAGCCCAGAAATAGACCCATGTGAACACAGTCAACTGATATTTGACAAAAGAGCAAAGATAATACAATGGAAAAAAGACTGTCTTTTCAACCAATGATACGGGAATAACTGAACATCCACAGGCAAAATAAAATAATAATAATAATAATAATAATAATAATAATAATAAAGAATCTAGACACAGACCTTACACGTGTCACAAAAATTATCTCAAAATGAATCACAGACCTAAATGTAAAATACAAAACTATAAAACTTTTAGAGGATAAGAGAAAATCTATATGACCTTGGGTATGGTGGTGACTTTTTAGATATAACACCAAAAGCACAATCCATGAAAGAAATAAGATGAACTTCATTAAAATTAAAACCTTCTGCTCTGTGAAAGGCAATGCCAAGAGAATGAGAAGACAAGCCACAGAATGGGAGAAAATATTTGCAAAATATATCTGATATAGAACTGTTAATCAAAATATACTAAGAACTATTAAAACTCAAAAATAGGAAAATAAACAACCCAATTAAAAAAGTGAACAGATACCTAAACAGATACCCCAGCAAAGAAGAGATACAGATGTTATGTATATTAAAAGATATTCAGCATTATTCATCATTAGGGAATTAAAAATTCAAACAGCAACAAGATACCACTACACGCCTATTAGAATGGCCAAAATCCAAAACACTGACAGCACAAATGCAGGTGAGGATGTGGAGCAACGGGAACTCTCATTCATTGCTGGTGGGAATGCCAGATGGTACAGCCATTTTGGAAGACAGTTTGACTGTCTTACATAACTAACATACTCTTAGCATGTAATCCAGCAATCATACTTTTTGGTGTTTACCCAAATGAACTGAAAACGTATGTTCACACAAAAACCTGCATGTAGATGTTTATAGTAGCTTTATTCATAACTATCAAAACTTGGAAGCAATCAAGATGTCCTTCAGCAAGTGAATGGATAAATTGTAATATGTCCAGACTATGAAATATTATTCAGCACTAAAAAGAAATGAGAAATGAGCTATCAAGCCATGAAAAGACATTGAAGAAACTAAATGCATATTACTACCTGAAATAAGCCAGCTTGAAAAGTCTACACACTGTATGATTCCAATAACATGACATTCCAAAAAAGGCAAAACTATGAAGACTTTAAAAAAGATAGTGGTTTTCAGGAGTTAGGAGGAGGGAGGGATGAACAGGCAGAGCATAGAGGAGTTTTAGAGCAGTGAAACTATTCTATATGAAACTACAGTGGTGGGTACATGCCACACATTTGTCATAACCCATAGAATGCACAACAACAACAGTGAACCCTAAGGTAGTCTATGGACGTTGGGTGATAATAGTGTGTCAATGTAGGTGTGATTGTAATATATGTACCATTCTGGTGCAGGATGTTAATCCTAAATGAGGTCGTGGGTGTAGGGGGACAAGGGAGTATATGAAAACTTCCTACATTTTGTTCAATTTTGCCATAGACCTAAAGCTGATCTAAAAAAATAGTTTATTAATAAAATATAAAATAGAACACATTTTTTAATTATTTAAAGAAAATATAGGTAAATACATTTATCTAACTCAAATAAGGAGTGATTATTATCAGACAAGATCTGGTGCGAACGTTCAGGGTGGTATGAAGGTAGACAGGAGTGATTATTTTCAAAGACACACACACAACATGGAGAAATCATAAAATAAATCATGAAAGAAAAATTACAAAAAAAAAATCAAAATTGAAAGCTCTGTGGAATAAAAGACACCATAAACAAAACTAATAGCCAAGTGGTAGACCGGAAGAAGGTATTTACATCATATGTAACAACCAAAACATTACCATTCAGAATGAAGCATTAGTAACAACCAAATAGGAAAATGCGTGATTCATGTAAGAAGAAACCTGGATAGCCTAAAAACACTCGGTCTCACTAGAATCAAAGCAGCGCTAATTAAAATCACAATGAGAGATCACTTCACACACATAAGATTAGCAGAAAATAAATTCTGATTGTTGGAAAGGATATTGGGAAACAGAAGTCTTGCACAATGCTGGTGGGAATGCAAATTGGCATAACCACTTTGGAGATCAACTAGGCAATATCTAGCAAAAGGTGTAAAGTGCATATCCTATGCCCCAGCAGATCTGTCTCTAGTCAAAAACCCTAGAAAACACTCGCACATGCATTCAAGATGTCACAAGCATATGTGTTCAAGAAGATGTTATAAGAATGTTCATTTCAGCATTGTTTGTAATAACAAAAAACCAGAAACAATCCAAATGTCCATTAGTAGAAAAAGGAATAATTAAATTGTACTACGTTGAGTTAAACAACTATGTATAATAGGGCCAAAATTCACTGACTGTATTTAAAAGTATCAACATGGATAGAAAAAAATATAGAGGAAAAAAGAATCTTGCAGAACACTACAAACCATATACTTTCATTTAAGTAAATTTTAAAAAATATAAATCAATATGATACTGGTTATGACTTTACATGTATGTAATAAAACATACAATTATTGTGGAAATCCTGTCAGTTAGGATCTTTTAAATACAAGTAAAAGAATCCGCAGCTCAAGATGGCTTCAATGATGAAGAGATTTATTATCTTGACATAACAAGAGATCCAGAAGTAGGACAGTTCCAAGGTATTTAATCCAGCAGTTTAAACATCTTACCAAGGACTTAGGATTGTCCATATTTTCATTCAGCAATTTAAAATGTGTTCTCCTCAGCCTAACTCCTCTTTTGTACACCATATGGCTACCATAATCCCAGGCACCACATGCACAACAACAACATCCAATGAAAGAGAAAAGAGCACTTCTTTGCTGTACATCTCTGTCATAAAGATCTCTTAACCAGACCACCCAGTAGACTTCCCCTCTAGACGTCTCCATTGGCCAGAATTGTGCTCTCAAACCAATTACAAGGGAAACAGGATCACCAGGACTGGCTTAGATCATTGGGTTGCAATGGGGAAAAGGTCAGCAGAACAAAATTGGGGCTCCTTACAGAAGAAGGGGGAAATTTTGATGCATCGGCATCAAACAAACAGGAAAGGAATTAGGAAACAAAATCTATTGTAGATTAGGATTAGGAAATTAGGATTAGGAAACAAAATCTATTGTAGATATTCAACACAGAGAAATAGATGCTTATGAAATCTCTGGAGGGTTGAGGGAGCAGGCTATGGGTTAAGCCTCTAATGACTTCTAGAACATCATAGTCCAGTTGCTACTACCTCTGTCATAAAAAGGAAAGCAGGGCATCAGGCAGCCACCGGAGAGTTCTTGATTCAATAATACACAGCCACAGCTATGATCCAGGAATCAGGAAGCTTGTATCCAGAAACATTGTCCTAGTCACAACTGTCAGCTATCACCAACTTTGCAAATATCTTTCAGTACTGCCAACCCCCACCACATACACACACACACACACACACACACACACACACACACACAATGGATCCTGGACCTTGGGATCTCTACAATCTTGCTTGCCAGGAGAAAAGGAAGGGGAACATCACACACAGGGGCCTATCATGGGGAGGGGGGAGGGGGGAGGGATTGCATTGGGAGTTATACCTGATGTAAATGATGAGTTGATGGGTGCAGCACACCAACATGGCACAAGTATACATATGTAACAAACCTGCACGTTATGCACATGTACCCTACAACTTAAAGTATAATAATAATAAATAAATTAAAAAAAAAAAAAGAAAAGACTAAAATAGCTTGGAAGATGGGTGCTGTTTTGGAATTATTTTCTAAATATCATGTTAAGTGCATATAACTGGTAGAACTTAATTTTCATGCAGAACCCTAACTGCAAAAGAGTCCTGGAAATTTAGTTTTAACTTTCCAGCCTTTGCAGTAGAGGATAGCATGTGGAAAGAGGTGAGGATGGATGCTGTGTATCAATCGATTAGTCCTTCACGGCAAGAAATAATGTCTACTACAGTCCATCCCTTTGCCTACCCTTACATTTAGCATAAAAAATGCTCATACCTACATAATATACATTCATCCCCCTCACAAGAAAGAGATGACTCAAAATCTCCTTCAGTTACAGCATCCAGATCCAGGTCCAGGATCTCTGAGTGGGGTAAATTCTTGTCCATCAAGTCCCAATATGGTGGGACCAGATGGTACTAGGGGAGAGGAGATTGGAAAACATTTGCAAAGTACATTGCATCTGAATTCTGTCTACCTTCCAAACAGTTGTGTCTATGGTCCAATGATATCCGTGTTCAAAATACCCAAAATAGAATAAAAACTCCCAATCAGAAAAGGAGGGGAAAAGGTAGACACACATGCACATGCACAGTAATCACTGATCCATGGTCCACAGCATATATCATCATAGTCTGCTGGGCTCCATGTGCTGTAAATGTTGTAAGATCCTTTGTCAGCTAATCTGGCAGCCCTCAGTTCTGTTCCCTTGGAGAATCTCTCTTGTTCTTCATCCTTACGGCCACATCTGAGATGGGCATTAGGGAGAGTAACTCTTTATTGGGGCCACACAGTTTTAAGAACACATTACTTTTGGTGCCAGATCAGGAGCTTAGGGATTGCCTTAGAGGCTGAACAGTCATGGGTTGCCGTGAGTAGTCTTGGCATTTCTTTGGCAATACAGTTTTTTTAGCAGGTTTCTCGTGTTTTTGCTTCAGGGAGTTATACGGGCCAATAATCTTAAGCCAAAATCTTGTCTGGACACAATCTTTGGTCCTGATAATACCTTTTTCTAGCCATGTCCAACCCCTGTCCTTCTATCTTTTAAGGCCTCTGTCTTAATTGTCTTAAGGCAATTCTAAACAGTCCTGAGTGCCAAGACCCAATGTGTCAGGAGAGGACTGGGAGCTTTGTGACCCTTGCTGAGTCTTCCTCTTTTCTCTGCTATAGGGATGCCTGTGGCCATCTATATACTGGAGGACTTTACCAAAAGCAGTAAGCAGTAGCCAACACACATACCATGATACTGAATTTTTTCCTAATACTACAGCCCCTATAGGTACATGGCCTAAGTCCCAAGGAACAAGGAGGGACGCTTGTTACAAATCAAGGGTCTCCAGCTTCCCAGCCTCCTCTTTCCTACCACCTCCACTCAACCAATTCCACGTTTTAGAGTCTGATACTTGCAGCACCCACTTCCTAATAAAAAGAAAAGGGAAGGCCGGGCACGGTGGCTCAAGCCTGTAATCCCAGCACTTTGGGAGGCCGAGACGGGCGGATCACGAGGTCAGGAGATCGAGACCATCCTGGCTAACACGGTGAAACCCCGTCTCTACTAAAAAGTACCAAAAAAAAAACTAGCCGGGCGAGGTGGCGAGCGCCTGTAGTCCCAGCTACTCGGGAGGCTGAGCCAGGAGAATGGCGTAAACCCGGGAGGCGGAGCTTGCAGTGAGCAGAGATCCGGCCACCGCACTCCAGCCTGGGTGTCAGAGCGAGACTCCGTCTCAAAAAAAAAAAAAAAAAAAAAGAAAGAAAAGGGAAATTATTTTGGCATAGGCCAATAAAAAACACACACACATGCACACACACAAATTATGAAAACATTAACTGGATGCAAACCAAATTCATTATAGTAGTTGCCTACGGGGAGGATGAAACTGGAGAGGAACATAGGAGAATCAATGTTATATGGAAAAAATTCATCTTATTAAAAAAGATCTAACATGGAAAAAATACAAAATATTTTACTGTTTGGGGTGACATGTACCACCATGGCAATGCATGACAGAGCATTTGTTATATTATCCTCTATGCTTTGCTGTGTATTTTATGGGCAAGTTGGACAGAGACTATGACCCATGGGCAAAAATTCAGCAAAGTGATTAGTCTGGCACAACAAGCAAGGAGCTGGCAGCCAAGAAGTTGTGCCCTCTGCTCTGCCTATCTAAATCCTGGTTATCTTTTCAGGCCCGGCTGAAGTCCTGCTCCTCAAGGAAGCCTACCTGGACTATTCCAGCTCACAGTCACCTCTCCCTCTATTGAACTATCAGAACCCCTCAAGCCACTACTCCCCTAGCGTCTCATTACTTCTTCATTTTGTGAGTTTTAGGATGGGGACTGGTAAATGCATCATCTTACTTAGCTGGGGAACACTGAGGAGAGTTACTATTTCTGATTGGACCTGACTTTTTCCTGTTCCCCGCTGGTGAGTATGTCTAGGGCCTCCCTCTTGCTCCCCAAACCACAAGCCATTACTGGCAGGCAGCCTCAGACGTCACCTGGCTGAGAATGTGCAGCTGGCAGAAACAGGCCCATTTGCCACAATTCATCAGGTCCAGCTCTCAGCTCGGAGGAGCCCCGATCCCCTCAGAACGCATTTTCCTTTTGTGTGATGTATGTAAAACACTCCTAATGTGAGGATCCTCAGAGAGAGCTCACACTGCCCGGCTAAGTGTTTTTTAAAGAATCAAGCTCTTACTTTTTAAAATTACACCAGGGTGGTATTGTTCAAATATGTAAGACTGACTACTCCAGAAAGCGGCAACAACAGGATACAATGCACTAATTTTACCCCACTTTGACTTAGAAAATATAATCGGTACTTAGAAAAATTGTAAATACTAAAGAATCAAGGGAATAGGATTATTCTAAAATAGGGCGCTAATACAGCAAGCAAAATAGCTTTTGCTAGTCTTAACTGAGGGCCATTATCTATCAGAGAAGATATACCTCTGGCCTATAATGTAAAGAAACACAAATGACTAAAGAAGCTTGCCAATATTTCTAGGAGGAGGAGGAGAGGAAAGAGTCTGTAATAAGACGGAAACTTGGAAAAGCCAAGAGATTCAACAGGGTAGGCAAACAGCCTCCAGTGTGCCTGAGACGGGGAAAGCCCCAGCCTGGTTCGATTCTCATCATTTCCACGGAGTCTCTTTCCTTCTCCTCTCTGAACTGCTGTGGCTTTCACACAATCCAGGACTTCCTTATCCTTGGCGGTGGTGTCCAATCATTGCATGTATCTCCCCAACTAAAATACAGCCCCTCAGGGTAGAAACTGTACCCTATATTTCTCTCATATATCAGTTCATATCATCCTACTTTCCGGCCTGCAAACCTAGCACAGATTGGCCATCCAGTGGCCTTGAGCCTCAGGGCAATAGCCTACTTTCTTCCTCTCCCCGCCTCCCTTTCTGTGATAAATGGAGAGGATTTTGAGACAATCCTCCCTGTAGCCCTGGTAGCCAACGTGGTAGCCACGTTGTCTTCCTGCAGGTATGAAGAGGTTAGTAGGAGGCATTTAGCTTGGACAAAATTCCAAGATAGAAAGGTGGGATATTCTAAAAAGAAAAGATTTCAGCTGCCAGGCGCTACTGAGGTACAGCGAACATTTTGTGTCTGGAAGATACGAGTTTCATTACAGTGGGGATCAAAACTGATGGAGAGTTGATGGATAAGTGTGGGGAGAAGAGAGCCCAATCTCCTTGTTGGAAACTGGAGGCTCGTTGGTAATGACCAAGCAATGCACAGCGTGTCCATTTTTATTAGTATCCTCACTCAAATGGGCACCACCCGATCTCCTCGGTGGCCACAAAATCCATCCCCCTGATGCTACATCTAAACTTAGTTCCAAGAACATGAGGTGGAGCAAACCAGTATCCACCATACTTTTTGTGCTTCTAACTTTGTGTGTGATTCTCAGTGGAGGAATCAAAAATGAGTAGAGGAAGCTTTCAGTTCACATTGCATACGTATTATATGAGTGTGTGTCTTTGTCTCTGTGTGTGTGTGTGTGAGAGAGAGAGAGAGAGAGACAGCGAGCATTCCTTTTATTTTTGTTCTCTATACCAAATCCAGGTCATTTTTATCCAGGGGCATCCGGATGGGTCTACATGTTTTCCTTTCAACAATCAGATGCAACATATTTATTGGCTCTTGATTCTAAAAGAACACCAAAGCTGCATGTGGTGGCTCATGCCTGTAATCCCAGCACTTTTGGAAGCTGAGGTGGGAGTATTATTTGAGCCCAGAAGTTCAAGACCAGCCTGGCCAATATAGTGAAACTGCATCTCTACAAAAAAATGTAAAAAATATTAGCTGGGCATGGGGGCACCCACCTTTTGTCTCAGCTACTTGGGAAGCTGAGGCTGAGGATCCCTTGAGCCCAGGAAGTTGAGACTGCAGTGAGCTGTGATCGTGCCACTGCACTCCAGCCTGGGTGACAGAGTAAGACCTTGTCTTAAAAAAAAAAAAAAAAGAGAGAGAGAGAAAGAAAAAAACCCACAAAATCAAAATTAATATTTGCTAAATTAAATATCTATGTCATATTTCTTATTTGTCATTGTTAAATTTACTATTCATAAAATATTATATTTGAAAATTATTCATAAAATAGATTTGCCCCTTTCCAGAATTCCTGGGTAGACACCATATTGCCAGACATAATTGACATATTAATTGTCAATTATGACTTAATCAAGTTATTCTTAGTCAGTTAAGTTTAAAGGCAAAAGTTTAAAAGTATTAAAAAATTTTGTGAAAAATGTTTCATACACAAAACACACATGTGTAGTGTGAGTGTGAGTGCATTTTAATATGCTGGATATGATGCGTGGTGGGACTCCAAATTAAAATTGTCTTTTGTCTATGATGGTTTTAGGATGACTGATGGTGCCAGCTTGGTCTCTGAAAAATTGCTGTCTTGGTTTCAATGAAAGAACTTAATGTTTCCATTTACTTTGTGTGTGTGTGTGTGTGTGTGTGTGGTGTGTGAAAAACATATATAACATAAAATTTGTAATTTTAGCCATTTCATTTACTTTTTAAATAAATACAAAATAGTATTTAAGTTGCCTGTATCATTCTTTTAGGCATTTGATCATTCCTGTTCTAGGTTGTTCTGTAATGGTTGTTTCTAGTCTTTCCTCTAAGATAGTAAGCTTTTCAAGATAGAGTAAGTGGCTTCTTTCTTTCATGAGTTATAGGGTTAAGAACAGAACTGAGTACTTAAATGGAATTTAAAATAAAAATACCAACTGAGTGAATGAATATGTGAATAAATAACAGAAATTTCGATGACACACTTGATTCAAGGCTGTGCAGTGCCATACTGGTTTTCAAACTCTATTTCATAAGGGAAAAGCCAATGTATCTAACTGATTACAATGGAGAAGCTCTGAGTGATCCAGGGTGGAGGAACTGATACCACCTCTACCTCTAAGTTTCTGGAAGCCTCCCTAAATCATTCCAGACTAGAGAATGTCTTCTTTAGGATCCAAGCCCCCCTAAGAAATTCAAAGGACTCTCCCAGGCTACCGGGAACTTCTGCTTGTCTAACTTCCATCTATGCCCCCGTAGTAAAGAGATGGCCACAAATCATAAGACACTCCCTTTCCTAGGACAAGTAATTCCCATGCATTTACCTTTCCCCTTGATGTTTATCTTAAAACCATTAATAGACATTATCTGTCTCCTAACTCCTTCCCTGGTTCTCACCATCTGTTTGCATTCTGGGACCTGCATAAATTCACAGATAAAGACTGAAACTGAACTCATGACTCAGCATCAAGTACCTAGAGTCAAAATTCTAGCTCGGGCACTAGCTGTGTGACTTTGGACAAGTTACTTAACTTCTCTGGCCCTCAGTTTCCTCCTTTGCCAAGTGGGCTTGGTAATATAACTCACAGCTTATGAATGAAGTGAGATAATGTACTTGAAATCACCTGGCACCCGGTAGATGCTCAATCACAGTTGTATGTCTTAATGTAACTTAGTTATTGCTTCTGTTTCTGGTTCTCCTGCTTCCATCAGTCCCTTCTGGTTCCGTGATTCTTGCTGAGCACACTGGTAGTCCCTGGTCATTTCATTAACTGCTGCACGTAGTTTTGAAATATTTATTTATCTATTTGTTGCCCCTTTAGAGATAGAATTAGAGGTGGTATGTAGATTTATGCCATCTTCCAAAGAACTCCTTGTGAACAAGCTGTAAAATTAACTTGTCTGACTCGGGAATATGTTGTTTTTGCCTTGTCAATTGCTCTCAACGGAGTCCTCCCTTTCTTCTCTGTGTCAGAAGTGACATAATGGCAGATATGCATGAGTTCTCTGAAGAACAATGAGGGACTTCACAGAGCTCAATTTGGGAGAACACACAAGTGTTGTTGTTATAGAGTGATAGTCTCGTCACACTTGCAAGTGGAAAATGAACTGGATACCAGAGGAAGTGAGGGAATTTTGGGGGAGAGAAACTTCCCTCCAAAGTGAACAAAACAAAAAGGCCTGCAGCCAGGCAGAACTGGGCAGAGAATTCTATAGATGGGATGTGCAGGTTAATTAACCATCCACCCCCAACTTCTGCCACTGCCACCTTGGCCACCACTGTAGATGATTACTCTGAACTCCTGAGGGCAAGTTTAGTTTACTTGGAACTTATTTTCTTTTCCTTATCTTTTTTACTTCTTTTTTTCCCTCTCTTTTTTGGTTTAATTTAGGGGTGGGAGTCATAAGTACCTCAGTCCTTGAGTAGCTTTCTAGGGATCAATAATTCTTCATTCAGCAAACATATATTGAGTAACTGTATGAAATAGACAGATCCTGGTTCACCCAAGTAGTCAGCCTTGAGGGTGACAAGCCTATTCCCTGATGGGTTGGAGGGAAACTCTTTTCTTCTACTTTCAACCTTATCCACATTTTCTTTTTTTTCTTCAGGTACTATGGTGAATACATCAGTTCCAAATTCCAAGTCGGTCCAATTCATTTCCAAATCTTGTGTGAGTGTATCTAGTTAGGCAGAACCTAATTCAAATCCAGAGCCGGGCCAGGCACAATGGCTCACTCCTATAATCCCAACACTTCGGGAGGCCAAGATGGGCAGATTACTTGAGCCCAGGAGTTTGAGACTAGTCTGGGCAACATAGTGAAACACGATCTCTACAAAAAAAAAAAAAAGAAAATACAAAAACTTAGCCAGGCGTGAAGATACGCGCCTATAGTCCCAGCTACTGTGGAGGCTGAGGTGGGAGGATTACCTGAACCCAGGAATTTGAAGGCTGCAGTGAGCCATGATGGTACCACTGCACTCCAGCTTGGGCAAAAGAGTAAGATCCTGTCTCAAAACAAAGACAAATCCAGAACTCTACTTGCAGGAAAATTTCATAAATCAATTTTAGCTTTTGAATCTCTCAAACTACAAGGAGGCTGGAGGGAAGGCTGAGTGAGCCACTCCAGAGTGTATGGCACAGTAGTGTACCCCGGTCTTATGAAGAAGATGGGCTTTGAAATACACCTCCGAAATGTGTAGGATTTGCTTTAAGAAGGACTCTTTTAGGGAAGATAATTCCTGGTGGGTAGAGAGGAAAATTAAATAGGGATAATAAGAACAGCTTAGCTGAACTGGACTGGAGTGGGCATGCTGGGAGGGCATGAGGAGGTTGGGAACTGAGAGGGCTCTTTAGCGGAGACTGAACTTGATCTTCTAGGCAGGAGAGTGGAGGAGATATTGAAGTTCATAAAACATGGGAGTTTGAAGATTGTAAGTTAGTGCTACCATTCCTATTATCTTAATCAGTCTATACCTATTAAGTGGTGATCTCTGCTGTTCAACTTTTCTCTAGTTCTTAAAATCTATCAGTAGGTTACTACTATGATAATCACAGATATGAGTTTCCTGGATGAATATATTGAGTTTACTGGTTTCATATATTTAGAATTAGTATGCAATCCTGAGAAATAGAGAAATGCTTGAAAAAGCTAGAGAAAAATGATTTCTACCCTAGAATTCTATACCTAGCCAAACTATCAATCAAGTATATAGGTAGAATAATGACATTTTCATTCATATGAGAGCTCAGAAAAAAATTCACCTCCCCCTTATCTTACATATGTTTTTACCATGATGCTTCTGAAAAAATAAAGAAAAAAGAAGACATTGTTTGCCAAAAAACAGGATATCTAATACAAGAGAAAAGCTGACAGAATCACCAGAATAATCCCAGGAACAATCCCAGGACAATAACTGTACAATAGCCTAGGAAATAACCTGTCCAGACTGAAGCAGGAGCAGAGAGAGCTATGAGATGCAAGTCTCTAGGAAAAAAATAAAATAGATAAAATATTTTGAACATATTGAGAGAAGATTTACAACATTTAGGGATGAATCAGTGTTAATTTAAGTATATTAGAAAACTGAGCAAAAGGCAGAAAATTATTAACTCTACTGGAAACAAAGAAAGGAAATATAATCATAGACTACACACAGCTCCACAGGAAATGATATTTTCATAATCATAGCAATATAAATGATAAATATTGACTCTATGGGAAATTAGGATACAACTATGTTGTAAGCACCAGGCCAGAGAGAGTGTCGGTAGAGAGGGAGCAGAGGTGAATGGGATGGCAGAGGGATGTAAGAAAGCCAACTCCTCATCTTCCTGAGTAGGAAGCTAGTAGACAGTGTCTAAAATTGGAAATTCTAGAAATAATAGCACAAATATGTCAGTTAGCTATATGGAAGTAAATAATAGAAGAAGCTGCTAAAAATGTGAAATGGTGGCTTCTGGAAAATGTGAAAAAGGAGTTGGGTAAATCCTTCTAGAATCACATTTTTTTTTTAACTTTTAAACTACGTACTGTTTAGCTTTGATAAAAATAATGTTTTGCAAAGGTTTACAGTAAATGCTCAAGCTTAATTCTCCAATCACAGTTTTCCTGTCACCAATCCCTGCGAGTCCCCAGACCCATTTATCTACTAGCTACCAGCTACTTGCTGGCCATTTCTATCAAACCACAGCCTCCCGCTGGCAAATGGGTAGCTCAGACTTTGTTGAATTCTGTATTTGCTGCAAAATCAGAAGCTTCAGGAATCTCTTAAAACATGACTATTACCAGTGACCTCAGCTTGTCGCGTGCAGCCAAGGGATGACAAAAAATGGCATGAAGAAAGCAAGCCCACAGTAGTTACAGATGTTTTCCTTTTAAAGAGCCGCTTTGGTCATTATATACCTTAGCTGGGGACAAAGCACCTTAAGAACATTGTAAATGTGGGAGGAACAAAGACATAACACATTCTATAAATTAATTTTAGTCTGTGGCATAAAATGATGCATTCTATCCCTTCAAAACAGGCTGCAAAAATAATGGGTAATTGCTCAAGGAAACCAATAAATAGCTGCTCCTGGATGAAAAATCAGGAAAACTGTGTCATATTGTCAAACCTTCCTCTAACTGTGTTCTATCTTTCTGTAGTTACCGCAGGTTACGTGGCTTTTGGAAGAGGGGTAGAGAATCATTGTTGTTCAGGAGGGAGGGAAAGCTATTTGTTCAATATCAGAAATTTAGAAAGTGTTTCATTTTCTGAGCTCCTAGTTACTAATGTATTAAATTCTCGAAAAATTCCCTTCATCGTTTTCTGCGATTTTTAAAATGCAGCCTAAAGCTCCAGTAGAAGGCAAAGATATTTGCTTCTCTGAATTACTGCCACCATGAAATAGATTGAAAATATATATCATTTTGTATCAACCAGTAGCATCTCCGTCCACTGAGAGGTGTCTCCTAAAGCCATCAAGATAGTATCAGGGTATTAATCATTTCTGGGACAGTGAGAGCCCCAACACCAGCCAGCACCCACAAAGACTGCAACCCCAGGGCCAGCTGCAGCCACCCATGACAATCTCGGAGCTCTGTGACCATGAGCATGTGCTGACTGGCTCCTGATATTTGACTAAAAGGCTACTGCCAGGCACTGCAGCTGAGTGGGTCCCAACTCCTCAAAGCTGGAGACTCACAAAGCCCTGGTCATTGCTAACCGTCAGGAAGGCTGGAAATGGCCAGAGTGGGACAGACACGTGGGATTACTGCAAAGATACCCATATACCATGCCAGTGTGCACTCATCTGCATAGTCAAATATCTCTTTTGTGAATACACACTTTGTGCAGGCTGGCCTCACGCGAAGCTGTAAGACGTAGTGGTAAAGAGCGCAGCTTTAGGGTGAGTGGTTTCAACAGTCAGCTGACAGTTACTTAACTGCTCGAAGCCCGTTTTCTCATCAGTATAAAAGGGATAATAATACTGCTCACCTCTGAGGGTCTTGTAAAGATTAAATGAAGTCCTGATGCCCCGAATAAAAGTGATCCAAGTAGGGGAGTCTCTGATTGAGTTGTTTCATTCCCGTGGGGAAAACGTTCAGTGTTCCACTCTCCCTGCCTCCTGCCAGCCCCAGGGAAGATTCTGGAAGAACCCTCCCAATTCATTCAGAGCCCAACCATGGTTCCCTGAGGTAGTGCTCTCTTGCCTGCCTGCAGCTCACTGTGTGGCCAGAGCTCAGGGGCCAGTGGTGTAGGGTGAGAGATTTTCTTTTCTGTGCCAGCCGACGAAAGGGACTTTAGAATCCAGCAGCCCCTGGGAGGAGGTAGTTATTTACCATCAAGTCGGAAGTCTTTCTCATCCCTTGTTATCATTGAATCCCTACATCCCACACTTTGCAGGGTTGGGGTTATTGGCCTCATTTTACATAAGAGGTTAGGGTTATGGGATATAAGGTGACACAAACCAGTTAAGGTGATGCAATCTTTCAGCTTCTTGGCTAGCAGTTTTCCCACCACTTGGACCAAGATATATATCCGGACCCTTTCCCGTCACAGGCAGTCTGGGCTGGGATTGTAAAATGAATTCACATGTCGTTCCTGCCATCAGGCAGTTTGCAGTCCCCAGGTGAAATAAAACACACATATGTTAAAAGACAACTGACCAATTATTACTCGGTAAGTTATTGGAGTCTCACACAAATGATATGTCACTGGGGATACAACAAGCGCCACTGCTCTGCCCTCAGGAGTTCTATTATTAGTTATGTTCTAAATTATCCAAAGAAGGCACCGCACGCAAGTGTGGAAAGAGGGTCAGATGGTGGACAGGACAGGGCACAGACAGGGCCTGCAGGAGGTGGGGGAGTCAGGAGACAGCACAGTTTGAACTGGGCTTGGACTAACAGCTGAGTGGAAAGAGGCCTTCTGGGGTTGCAGACGGGAAGAAGATAAGTGGGTGTGGTGAGCCACGGGTCCACCTTCTGGGACCGGAAGGGTCCTGTGAGGAAGAAGTGGATGATGAGTGAGGAAAGGTAGTTGGGGCCAGACTATGGAGGTGACAGAGAGGGTCTTGATGTTTGTCAGCACGAGAGTGGAGTAGAAGGAGGACTCATAAGATGACGGCGGCACAGAGGCCAGGCGTGAAATGACGTCAGAGGAAGGAGTTGAGGAGACCCTCGCCGAGCAAGAGCCGTGGTACAGTGGAGGTAAAGAAGAGGTGAGTTTATGCTTGGTAATGAAGAGATAGACCCGAGTGGCAACCCCGAGTGTGATCCTGGGCAAGTTACTTTACCCCAGGCGTGACCCCAGGCAAGTTACACTCTGAACCAGGTACATACCTGCCTCAGAGGGCTGCTTTGACATTTACATGGGACAAAGCACACTGAGTGCTCAGGACAGTGCCTGGCCTGTTGCAGCTATTACTATTGCCGGTACCACCGCTATTGTTATTATTACTTTTGTTAATGTGGGGACAGGCAGAGGGTAATGACATGAGACTAAGGATCTGTGAGCCTGAGAGATAGGAGATGCATGGACAGGATGGTGGCTGGGGCAGAGATGGACAGTCTCAGTGTGCCCTGTGGGGAGGTGTGGTGGGGTTGAATGTTCCCCAGGCCAGAGCCCTTGGGTTCTCCTCTGCAGGGTAGAAACCCCTCCCCGGTCTCAAGCCCGCCTTTCTCCCCTTCCGCATCCCACCTGCCTCCTGCTTCTAGAAATCAGGCTTCGTTCCCAGTGGGATGAGCATGTGGCTTCCTGGGGAAATTGAATTCTACCCGGAAAGGCTTCACCGTTTCTAACTCCTTCTCCCCACTCGAGACTAGGGGTGGGCAGGGAGGGAGAGGATCAATGAAACAACCTGCACACTCAGAACCAAGGCAGCCCCTCGCTCAGCAGCGCCCCGCTCAGAGGCAGATGGAGCGCCAGGCCGAGGGCTTTCCCTGTGAGAATCAGTTTCAAATATGAGGTTGATTTTATTTTCCCCGGTTGCAATTAACTGAAAAAAATATTTCAAAGCTGTATAATTAAAGGCCGGCATTTTATTAGGGTTTAAAATAGTCGCTATGAAATTTGCTCCTGCCATTGGTAATTACAACGTACATCTTAATATCCCCCTGCTTGCCAGCCCCAAGATAACAGCGCTGTGTGTGCTGCATTTGGCTTTGCAGAGAAGGTAAAATCCTTATCTTATCTCCATCTGCACACAACAACCAGCCTCTCTTCCAATTCAACCCTAATCTTCTTAGTAAATAATACTGATATTTTTCACCATAACAAAATGGAGCTGGTGCCAGATTCTCACTGATAACACCTCTCGTTTACACACCATTCTCTGTCAAAATCGGCCCGATTTTTCTTAATCTCTTTAACTTATCACAAAAAAAAAAAAAAACTTTTTACATTTGGCCATAGTAAGTTCTTTTCTACCAAATAATAATATTATAAATAAATCCCTTTGCCTACAGCTGACTCACTGAAAAGATACTCGGCCTCCTCATTTTCTTCATGAATGGAAATTGTTCTGCTCTTCAATTTTCCTCCCAAGTTTGGGGTTCACACCAAGGGAATTGCTCCCAGGCAGTCCCTGAGCCATCTTTGTATCTTGCACGGGGTCGTCTTGGTCCAGGATATGCATGCTTGCTCTTTATTTTCATTGTCCTGGACATGTTGGGCTTCCTATACCCCCACCTCCAACTCTTGCCACCCAGGGAAAATGCAGAGATTTAAGGCAAATCCTAGCAGGCTCTTCCCCCACCCTCTAGACGCCCCCCCCCCCCACACACACACACTGGTACAGGCTTTTGCTTGCTTTAGACCCCCCACACACACTGGGACAGGCTTTTGCTCGGCACCCCATCTTGGCAGAAACCAGGAGCAACTGCCTTCTCCTGCCGCCTTTCAATGTGAGTTGCAGAATTGTCACACAACCAGAGCAGGGAAAACTGAGAAGTGTTCAGCACACAGCACGTGTTTATTTGACCAGCCTTAGCCTGGTAGGGATTCCAGAGATGGAAAGCACAGTTGTGGCCGGCCAGGACCACATCACATGTAGGTTCTCTCCAGGCATGAAGAGAACTTCCAATGGAGGAGGACTGAGGTTTAAGGAATTTAAGACGTTATAGGAAAAATAGGATCGGGACAAGGAGGTTGACAATGAACCCTTGGAAGCCTTTTGAATATTTGTGTAATCACTAAGATAAAGCAGAAAGAAGACAGTAACAAAGACACTATCAATAACATTTTAGACAGTTCAAATTAATAATCATCAGCACTGTACTGGGAGATTCCAATTTCCATTTCCAATTTCCTTGTTCACTAGAAGCTTTCTATGATTTCCCTCTCCTGCAGTTTCCATAATATGCTTGTAAATTTGCTTGACTTTGTGGCAGATAATGCACACCTAGGAGGGGTTTTATTTTCTGCATCTGTCCTCCTTCCAAATGTCCGGAGTTTTCCTATTTGAGGACTCTCCAGTCCTTGGCAGCTGCCTCCTATCTCCGGGGCCTTGAGTCCCCTGAGGCGGGAGTTCCTCTCCCTCCCCCAAGACCCCAGTGGATCCAGATGCTTGAAACAGGAAAGGCAGGGAGTGGGGGGTGTACCCTGTGTTTAAGCATTTCTTAACTCCACTTGGCTCCTAAATATTCAGAACTATCAACTGTGGACTCTTCACGGTACCGTCTTGCCAAAGCACATGGCACCAGTTCCTTTGACGCCTGTGCCCCCTGCCCTTGCCTTACAAGCTAAGGATGTGTGCTGCTGCAGCTGTGTTTGTTCCCCTTATCTTCCTTTATCTTTCCCAAGGTACCATTAAAAACTCTTCCATTCTTTCCTTATCCATCTAACTTACATGCCTTTTTTATTCCCAGTACCCAATTGCCTCGTTATCTAGGGGGCAGGAGGGTGTAGTTATTAAGGATGAGAATCAGAATCAGAATCAGACAAACCTGAATTTTAGTCCTAACTCTGCCACTTGACTGCTGTGTGACTTTGATCAAGTTACTTAACCTCTCTGAGTCTGTTTCCTTATCTGCAAAAATGGACATAATAATGGGATCTATTTCATTGGACTGATGTAAAGTATTTTATGAGATGATTTAATAATCTGTCTATGTACCTGATCATAGTAACGGCTCAATAAATGATAGCTATGTTAACACAGCTGTTAATTGAAACTCAGAGAAGAGAGATATCAGTGTGAATATCCTTGGCTGGGAATCTATCCGTAGTCAAAGAGCATCTGTGAGAGCTGATCATAGAAGACTAGGCTAGCTCTTTAAAGAGGCCTCTTGGCATTTTGCTTTGGGAACATCTTCAGAAACTTGGTGTTTTCTGGATCCACTCACCTCTCGGGAACAGCATGAAGAAAACAGACAGTTCAATAAACAACTTTGTGCCTCAGTTGATAATAATAAAACAAGAAAGGTACAAAATGTGTTTTTTGAAATGAAGTTCCTCCTAAGCATTCCAGGAAGTCAGTTTAACCCAAAGCTTGTCTGCAAAGCTCTCCAGGGTCTTGAAGCTGCTGCTGACACGCACCTCTCAAGTGGTTGTTGTGCAAAAACAACTAAATAGAGATGAATGAGGGTGCCAGACCCGCCCCCTTCTCCATCTTCCTAGGACACTCATCCTTCAGTCCAGTTGCCCTCGTGTTTCCACTTCCAAAGCCCTTTCCAGCTGCTCCTCTGAGATTCCTTCCTCCTTTCCTTGCACACACAAGGTTTAAGCAGGAGATAATCCAATGTGTCAGTCACTTACTAGCAGTCCTGTTGGGATGTGTAGTAAGTGCTCTGTCTGTCCCAGGCACTATGCTAGACTCTTCACATATGCTAGACTGTTCACCTCATTCAATCATCCAACAACTCTGTTAGACAGGTAGTGTTATTATCCCATTTTACAGATAAGAAAACTGAGACTTAGGAAGATTAAGTAATTTGCCCAAGGCTAAGGGGCTAGTATTGACAAGCAAGTTCAAAACCAGTTTACTGCAGCAAAGACGGAGCCCCTATGTGAGGGGTAAAAAAGGAAAAAGAGATTCAGACAAACAAACAGGAAAACTTAGACATAACATTATATACTTTCAAGGTGACACCTTACCAGAACACTGCACTCAAAGATGCAAAGCTTGCTTAATGAATTAATTTTCAAGGAAAAGGTCCTCAGGTCACCCGGCCCATGAGAAAGTCCCACACAGAAGACCTTAGCAGCATTGTGGGAACCTCCTAGGGGTGCCGTCTGTCAAAGGGGAAGCTGCCTTCTCATAGCAGCCCTGTCTCCATGCTGCTGCCAGGCTGGGACCCATCTTGTCTCCCCCTTCTATAGGAACCTATGTAGTTCCCTTGCTGTCCTTTAAAAGTCTTACTCCTCAGCCTGGCTTGGTGCCTCTCTATGTGACATCTCACTCCTCCCCCAGTACCTGCTGGCCTCACTGCCCTGATGTCCTCACCATGCCCCCAACCCTCATCGAGCATGTCCACCTTGACTCAGCCTTCCACGGGTCCTCTCTGGATATTTTTCTCCATCTTTGAAGGCCCCACCATGTCCCACGGACTGGAGAAAAGCGTTTTCGACCTTCTCCAACCGCCATGGTGTCTCCCTCCCTGACCTCAGGTCTGTGACATTGTTATTTCATTGAGAGGTGTGTGTTGTGCTTTTGTTCCTGCAAGATTTTGAGGCCCCCTTGAGCGTAGATCAACTATGGAATCATAGACCACTAGGGCTAGCAGTCTTGTTAGGCATGATTTCATCCAACACCTCATTTTGTAGATGAGGACACTGAAAGCAGTCCAGGTGGAATATGTTTTCTTTTGTATCCCCTGCGACTTCCTGCATAGGATGAGTACTTAGTAAATGCTCAATAAATACCAAGCCCATCTGTTTGGATCTAGCCCTGCTCCATCATTTACTATGAAATCTGTGATACAAGCTTTTGCCAAGAACTCATTTTAATTGACCGTATTAACAATCAACACAACATAAGAGAAATTCCACTTTAAGAAAATCTAATATGCCAGCTTCCTAAACCAGATGAACTAACATGAATTATTCATTCTAAAAAGCTGAGCTCCTTTAAATAGCTCCTATAGTTATGATAAGATTGGATTTGAACACTTTGAATGTAAACTGAACTTTTCGGCCACATTATGAAACTGTAGAGAATAGGGTGTTCTTGTACCTCACTTGCCTTACAAACAAAATGGATCCTTTTAGGAGCTCAGAGGCCAACAGATTTGTCTTTGAATCTGAACTGTACTTGGTGAGTCATCATCAAACCCAGGCTGGCCAAAAGCATGGGCTGCTAGAGGTAGCGATGTGGACCTGAACGCTGGGGAACTGGGTCTCCAGATAAAAAGGTGGGAGGCAGTTGGGGCAGAATGGGGCCCTACTCAGCTAGGGTACGGCTTCCGCACTTGCTCAAGCATTGCAGCAGCATGATTGCCTCCACAAGGGAGGCTCCGGCTGAACACGCTCCCCACCGCTTTCCTTGCCTATCTCTTTTGCCCATCCTGGTCTTCCCTGGTGTCCTCCTTGCTCTATTCCCAGGCTCTCTTCTCTTTTCTTCTCCCTCTCCCTTCTACCCTCCTCTCCATCACCCTCTCTCTGTGAGTATGTATGGGAGATGGGAAATGGCCATGTAACAGTGTTTAACATAGATTTTCTATTAGTTGGGCAGTTGTTAAATGTTCATATATGTATTTTAAAGGCCCTGGCCCCTTTAAGAAGTCAGGAGGTAAATATTGGAAGCTCTGGCAAGCAAAGATAGAACAATTCTGAGAAGATTGATTAGAAGTAAACTGCTGACACAGGGATATTCAGTGCCTCTGTGAATTTCCTGCCCTTCTCAATCATCCACCCTGGGAGAAAGCCTATTCTATTGGGCCAAAGTTACCGTAAATAGTCTCCACTGTTGACATGACTGTTGGAGCCACAGGGAATAAATCTGCCCCAGAGGCTTCCCAACCTTTGCCAGTGTCTGGAAATGACCAGCACCCTTTAGGATCTGAAACAAAGAAATTCTTACGTGAAACCTGCCTCTTCCAGGCAGTGTTGGTTGCTCAGCCCCACTTTCTCTCTGTGAACCTCCTTGCATATGAATGTTTTAATGTCTTGCATTTAATCCACACTTCACTGTTTTGCATTTGCTGCCATGTTGTTCCATGATTATTCACTCCTCTTTCATGTGGTTATATTTCATTTATTTACCCAACTAGACCATGAGCTTAAGAATAAGAAGAGCAAAGATTTATTAAGTGACTCTTACGAACTGTCCACTGTGCTTAGCTCTTGGCAAATATAACATTATTTCATTCTCAGACAATTCATAAGGTAAAGATGATGCTCCCATTTTACAGATGAGGAAACTGAAGTTTAGAGAAGGTAAATAAATGTCTGAGCATGACACTATACCTTTGTCCCAGCTCTCTTCGCTTGCCTTTGACCCTGGACTGTGCACATCACACTCATTTTGCAAGACCAACTGGGAGTCAGAGTCCCCACCCCAAGCTTCCAGTCCTGGGGCCTCCAAGCCCGAGTTCATGAATATTGAGACGTGTCTTTGATGGCTGTGTTGTGGAACTTGGCTCCTGGGCATCCCTCTGCCCTGCTCCTTGCTTACTTGCCTGCTGCAAGTTCTGGGGTAGTTAGGCTTATTGCACGATAAAGTGGCAGCCCAAACATGCCTGGAAAGTGACGTCTGCTCACACAGAAGAAGCACTTTCCAAAATGTGAGACTGAAAAATGGCTGGAGTTGTGGCTGTTGTCTTGGTGGCAGAGGCAGCTGTAGCAGCCCCCAGCCTGGGAATGCTGGTGAGGGTGCTGGGGACACTCTCCAAGTCAAGGGCAAAACCTTCTCAGCGTGGCTTTCCCTGCCAAGTACGGACCCGCCCTGCATGTGGCAGCCTTAATTGGACCCTCGTTTATTATTGTAATGAGGATCCCTTTTCTAATGTGTTTTCCTAGCCCTCATGTGGCTGAACTGTTATTTTTCTCACTTGACTTTTTTTGCCTATGAAATGTTTTCGATAAATATGCAGCTGAAATGGCTTGTTACTAACTGTGTACATTTTCGGTTGAATGAAAAGTAAAGAAATACAGCATTTCGCATATGAAATATTCCGTTAATGTTATATAATTTGGCTGCGGAGTATCATTTTGCTTTTATGAAAGGGTCTGGTGAAACCCTCAGGAATAGCAGATGGCTAACATGTAGTAATTATCGGTTACTAAATATCACTTATATCACACTGATCTATTCATACAAATATAACCACATTACATGTATATTTTTTGAAAAGACAATCCATAGTGTGAATGCTTGAAACAATGGTGGGACCTAAGTAAAATGGAGGAACTAGTCTAAGGTGTAAGTGATTTTAGGAGCCTTGTTTCAGTGACTGTGCCCTCCTTCCCCCCAACCCTCATCCCATCTCATGTTGCCCTGTGTTCTGGGTTTTCACAGGGAGCTGGTCTCTGCCTGCCGACAAACAGCTGGGCAGGGCGGGAATATGAGGAATGCAGTGTGGAGGTCAGCACTTGAGCAGATGTTTTGAATTCTCTGCCTGGAAGCTGATGTTTAGGACTGGCCATGACTGCCGTTCTTGGCATCATTTCTATTTGGCTGTGAGTCGTCTGCTTGATGCATGGTCCACAGCTGATTTTCATTCCCCAAGCAATCCCCGTCGAAGTTCACACAACGTCCAGTTCTCCTGCCCTTCTCTGTCACTCTGTTTCCAGAAAACGAAGACCCAGTCTAGATAAGTCACTATCATGTTGGGAAAGCCACACTGCTCCATACAGTAAGTGCCTGATCAATGGTTGCTGCCTCATTGTCACAGAGAAGGGACTTCAAAGCTATATCAAAGTGGTTTTAGGTTGCCTGTTGGTTTCAGGTGAGCAAATCCCAGGGTGGCAAGTAGGTTTTAAATCTTGGACCAATTTGGATCATTCAGGAGGGACTTCTTGGAGTACTCTTCTTCAGGTATCTGAAGTTGAGTCCCGATCGGAGAAAAGGGATGCCATAATCAGTTAGTGATTTCTGCTATGGATATCACTAACTGCGCATGAGGGAACAGCAATATATTGAGAATGCAGCTCTGTTTACCCTTAAATCTCACCTCAATGGTCACCTGCTCAGGAAAGCCTTCCCTGCCTTCTCAGCAACATAGCCTGGGTTTTGAGAGCACAGGCTCAGGGTCCACCATCAAGGCTTGAATTTTGACCCTGTTACTCACTAGCTTTCTGAACTTGAGCAAAACATTTCACTTCTTTGTGCAGCAGTTTCCTTATCTGTACAATGGGACCAAAAATAGCACCACTTCATGGGACTATTGTGAATATTAAACACGTTGAGACATTGATTAATGTCACCTACAATAATCAGACACAGAGGTAGGCCCTCCTTAAGATATACCTAGCTAGTATTACTTCCAGGCTAGCCCAGGGGCCACTATTGTCCTGTTGGAAGAGTTCTCTCTCCTTGATTGTACTAACCCAATGGTATTTTTCCATTTGTAGTGTGAGTGTTTGGTTAACGTCTGCTTCTACTCATCATTGTATGACCAGTGCCTGGCACTGAGCAGTGTCCAGTAAATATGTGTTGAATGAATGGGTGGTCTCCTGGGTTGGTTCACTCATCCAGCATGGGAGAAAGAACTGATGGCTTCTGGGGGCACCCTAAGCCCTCCTCAGGATGATTCTCTATTCTAACTTAAGATTGTGCCAATGTTGCTGCAAGAGAAAGATCTCAAGATCTTTCCCCACAAGATGGTGGGGAAAGAAATGAGGTAGTGGGGAGGAGGAGGAGGATGGGGAACAATTTGTAGAAGTGAGAAAAGAAAGCTAGAGATAGAAAGGAAGGAAAGGAAGAAAAAGAGAGGGATCACGTTTTAAAATATGGGAAACAGGAAGGATGAGAAAATTAAATAAATGAGGAGAAGAGGTGAAAGGAATAGATGGAAAGTTACCAAATGCCTAAGGCAGGCAAATCTGTTGATGAAGGTGACATATCAGCCCAGGGAACAGGCAACCAGAAGGTTCCAGTGGACTGAGAATCTCCTTGGCCTTGGGACCAGCGCTCTCTGGAGGGAGCTGCTTAGAGGCTCTGGACTTAGATGCCTGAGTTTGAATCCTGACACCCCCACATACTGCCTGAGTAATGCTGGTCAAGTCACTTATCTGAGCCTTGGTTTTCCCTCCTATAAAACTCTGATGAAAATTGCCTATTTCATAAAATCATTATATTATTGAGATAATCCATATCAAAATCCTAAAGTTGTTGGCACATAGTAAGCTCACAATGAATAATAATAATTGTAATTATTGGAAAATGCCAGGTGGGCAGGAGGGCGTCTAGTCAGTCCTCCCTGCTTTATGGTTTCACCTCCTAGCCATGCTTTGGCTAAGACCTCTGGAGCACTAAGCTTGCAGCACCAGAGGTTAGCTCACATCAGCACCTTTTATTGAGGACCCTTTGGTGTCATGTTCCATGATGGGCCCTGGGGATACAGGAAAGGCACCAGGGGACACTTTGGACCCTTGACAGGTCCTGAAGCCCATTCTTAGCTTCCATCTCCCTGGTGACTTTGGACCTTCTCATTCTCAGGATAAGTCTTCACCTCCAAAGTGGAAGGTGAGGGTCAGAAGCTGTCAACTGGCTGTCAGACAGAGGACAGCCCAGGAGAAGGAGGGAAACGGGCTCACAATCAGAACGCCCAGATTCCCTCCCCAGCACCTCCCTGGTACTACCATGAGACCTTGAGAGAACCTCTCCGAGCCCCACTTGGTTTGCACTTTAGTAAATGGAGGAAATAATTCCTGTTGTTCATAGGATCAAAAGGAGTTTGAAAATAGCAGGATTCACTCAATGCCCAAGATTTTTGTTATTGTAATAATGATCTGTTCTCAAAAAGATGCTAAAATTTCAAGCCAGGATAGAAAAATCATTTTGGGGAGCTTTTTTTGGAGTGGGTAGATGGGAGATAGAGGCCTTGACTGCCATGGAAAAACATTACAAAGGGGGCTTAGGTGGGTGGAGGGAATGAACTCTCAGGGGAGACGTGCTTGGGGCACAAGAGGGTGGCCGGATGGTCTGTAAATATTGAGACTGGATTGAACCTTTGCCCCTCTCTGAACTTCCTCCTTTAGGGACTGGACAGGAAGACAAGATCCTGAAATACCATAAGAATGGTGTTTCTCATTCCTCTCCAGTCCAAACAAGGAAGCCGGGAAATCTTGCAAGGGCATGCTTTAGTTCAAAGGCCTCAAGTCCAAAGAGCAGAGTAAGTTCAGCTGGAGTCAGGAACCAAGGCCTGGAATGTTTGAATGGTCTAGCCCTGGGACTCTGGGTCTTCCCAGACACCTTAGCTTCTGAGAAGACTGTGACTGGATCTCACTATTGAATCTGAACCACTAATTTTTTGATTGACTCAAGTATCAATCAAAGTAGTGGCTGGTCAGCAAATTATTTGTCTCACTATAAAGTTATATGAATAATTAAAAAGAATTCATTCATTCATTTGTTCTTTCAACAACTATCTGCCAATAAATGTCATAGAATTTTAGAGGCTAATGATTGAATGAATGTTAATAAGAATACTGGGCTTCTCTCACAGCCTATGCTTATGTGGCTACAGTGAAATCTTTCTTTAAATATGAAACCACAGAACTAGAGGGACTGTTTGGCTACTTTAAACTTATTCCATTTCCAAATTACTTTTCAGAAAGGCAATCATATTTATAATTCAGTCCCACAAAAGCTTCCCTTATGTACCCTTCTAATCAATACTGCCCCTTACCACCAAAAGGTGACCTCTATCACCAAGAATTCATTTTTTCTGTTCTTGAGCTTCACATAAATAGAATTGTACAGTATGTACTCTTTTCGTGTCTGCTTTCTTTCACTTAACAATGTGTCATTGGATATATCAGTAGTTCTTTTTCATTGCTGTGTAATACTCCATTGTGTGAATACATCACTTTTATGTACCCTTTCTACTGTTGATGGACATGTGGATTGTTTCCAATTTGAGGCCACTATGAATACAGTTGTTATAAATATTCTGATACATGTCTTCTTGTTCACATAAGAACTCATTTATGTCAAGTGTATACTCACTCAATGTTAACTTTATCAACCTGAAATGGGCCTTTGTGGCCACTTAATTCAAGCAATACCTATATTCCCAGGTGAAGGCAAATACCTTTGGATTCCACAAGTTTTACAGTCTAGTACCTGAGCAGCCATTCTGCTCAAAGACTTCACATGTTTCTTCTATTCTATTCTGTATATCTGAAACCACAACCAATTTTTCATAGGCATAATAGTGCCCAGCATATACTCAGGAAATGTGTAGTCTACCTCACACAGTCACATTCAGAATTCTGAGTCTCTGTGCTGTATCAGACTCAGTGCCATTTAAAAATCAGGGCAGAAAGTCATTTTTCACACTGAGATTTAACTGGCCTGCTAAAACCAACTTTTGAATGTGACCCACAAAATCCTGAGTGGATAAAAGGAGATCAAAGCTGAATAAACCCTCACTAAGTTGATGCAGGTGGAGAGCAAGGTGAAAGCAGTGGTTGACTTTCTTCCCCCTGGAGCAAGGCCCTCTTTTATGTTTTATTATTATTATTAGTGAACTCATTGTGGTCACTGTCCTAAGCAATTTTTCAAGGGCAGAGGCCTCATGAACAGCCTAATGCCCCTGTGTTATCTGGTCTGTAGTATCCAAGGGCAGAGGCCTCATGAACAGCCTAATGCTCCTGTATTATCTGGTCTGTAGTACCTAACATGACTTGATATGAAAAATCTTTAATTATTAATTATAGACATGTCATTGTCATTTTTGTCTTCTGTTCTATTAAGAGGGAGTTTGGACCAGAGTTTGAGAGATGAGTAACAGTAGTAATGGAAGCACCATCCTTTACTAAGCATGGTCACTGTGTAAAGTATCTCACATTGCTTACCTGCAGTCTTGTAGCTCCATTTTCATAAATGTGGAAACTCAGTCTCAGAAAGGCTAAGTAACTTGCCAAGGGCCAAACTGGTAGTGTGTTAGTCTGTTCTCACACTGCTATAAGGACATACTAGAGACTGGGTAATTTATAAAGGAAAGAGGGTTTAACTGACTCACAGTTCCACATGGCTGTGGAGGCATCAGATCTCATGAGAGCTCACTCACTATCATGAGAAAAGCATGGACTAACTACCTCCATGATTCAATTACCTCCCAGCAGGTCCCTCCCATGACACATGAGGATTATGGGAACTACAATTTGAGATGAGATTTGGGTGAGGACACAGCCAAACCATACAATTCTGTCCCTGGCCTCTCCTAAATCTCATGTCCTCACATTTCAAAACACAATCATGCCTTCCCAACAGTCCCCCAAAGTCTTAACTCATTCCAGAATTAACCCAAAAGTCTAAGTCCAAAGTCTCATCTGAGACAAGGCAAGTCCCTTCCACCTATGAGCCTGTAAAATCAAAAGCAAGTTAATTACTTCCTAGATACAATGGAGGTACAGGCATTGGGTAAATACACCCATTCCAAATTGGAGAAATTGGCCAAAACAAAGGGGTCTACAGGGCCCATGCAAGTCCAAAATCCAATAGGGCAGCCATTAAACCTTAAAGTTTCAAAATGATCTCCTTTGACTCCATGTCTCACATCCAGGTCACACTGATGCAAGGGGTGGTCTCCCATGGCCTTGAGCAGCTCCACCCCTGTGGCTTTGTGGGGTACAGCCCCCTCCCTGCCCCAGCTACTTTCATGGGGTGGCATTGAGTGTCTGTGGCTTTTCCAGGCACACAGTGCAAGCTGTCAATGGATCTACCATTCTGGGGTCTGGAGGATGGTGGCCGTCTTCTCACAGTTCCACTGTGTTGGGGCTCCAACACCACATTTCCCTTCTGTACTGCCCTAGCAGAGGTTCTCCACGAGGGCTCTGCCCTGCAGTAAACTTCTGCCTGGACATCCAGGCATTTCCGTACATCCTCTGAAAATCTAGGCGGAGGTTCCCCAACCTCAATTCTTGACTTCTGTGCATCCTCAGGCCCAACACCATGTGTACTCCACCAATGCTTGGAGCTTGCACCCTCTGAAACCATGGCCTGAACTGTACATTGACCCTAAGCTATATATATGTTGCTCCTTTTAGTCATGGCTGGGCCTTCCTACTAGGCCTCCATGCCTGTGATGGGAGGGGCTGCCGTGAAGGTCTATGACATGCCCTGGAGACATTTTCCACATAGTATTGGTGATTAACATTTGGCTCCTCATTACTTATGCAAATTTCTATAGCTGGCTTGAATATCTCCTCAGAAAATGGGTTTTTATTTTCTATCACATTGTAAGGCTGCAAAATTTTCCAACTTTTATGCTCCACTTTCCTTTTAAACATAATTTCTAATCCCAAACTATTTTGTGAATGCATAAAACTGAAAGCCTTTAATAGCACTCAAGTCATGTGGTCACTGTCCTAAGCAGTTTTCTAAGGGCAGAATGCTTTGCTTCTTAGAAATTTCTTCTGCCAAATACCCTATATCATCTTTCTCAAGTTCAAAGTTCCACAGATCTCTAGGGCAGGGGCAAAATGCTGCATCTTTTTGCTAAAGTATAGCAAGTGTCACCTTTATTCCAGTTCCCAACAAGTTCCTCATCTCTATTTGAGACCACTTCAGTGTGGACTTCATTGTCCATATCACCATCAGCAATTTTGTCAAAGCCATTCAACAAGTCTCTAGGAAGTTCCAAACTGTCCCACATCTTCTCTTCTTCTGACTCCTCCAAACTATTCCAACCTCTGCCTGCTATCCAGTTCCAAAGTTGCTTCCACATTTTTGGGTATCTTTATAGCTACATCCCACTCTCTTTGGTACTAATTTACTGTATTAGTCCATTCTCATGCTGCCATAAGGACATAACCGAGACTGGGTAATTTATGAAGGAAAGAGGTTTAATTGACTCACAGTTCTGCATGGCTGGGGAAGCCTCAGGAAGCTTACAATCATGGCAGAAGGGGAAGCAAACATGTCCTTCACATGACAGCAGGAGAGAGAAGTATCAAGCAAAGGGGGAAAACTATTATAAAACTATTATAAAAAACTCTTATAAAACTATTAGCTCTCATGAGAACTCACTCACTGTCATGAGAAAAGCGTGAGGGTAACCACCCCCATGATTCAATTATCTCCCACTGGGTCCCTGCCACAACAGGGGAGAGCATGGGAACTACAATTCAAGATGAGATTTGGTTGGGGACACAGCCAAATCATATCACTTAGTAATCTGTCACCCCGGGATTCAGGCCCAAAGTGCCTCCTAAAATACCCAAGCTCTCTCTACCTCAAGATGCATTTATATGTGACTTTCCAATTTGCCAAGCACTTCTTTAGACATTTGTGTCATTTAATTTTCATTACAAAAGATATTTGTGTCATTTAATTTTCATTACAAACACTTAACAGTGTCACACAGCTGGTAAGTGGCAGAGTTGAGATTTGAACCCAGGTTGCCTGGCACCAAATCCTGCTCCTTTTCTACTATACCACAGCTACCTTCCAATAAAAACCTTCTTCCAAAGTGCCTAAAACAAGTATTGTTTCAACACACTGCATTTGATGACAATCCAAGTTATCTAGAAAGTAAGGACAGAAATTTCTTGCTTTAAGAGTATGGTGCCTTAAGAAAATTTTAGGCTCTCAGCTGTGTTGAGGGTTGGTGGGTGAATATCTCCACTGAGGTCAAGGAAAACAGAGTACTGGCATAATCAAAAGGACCAGGGCTGGAAGTAAATAAGGTGATCAACAGAATAGATTTCCCTTCCTCAAGAGAGATGTTGAACTGTTAAGAAAGAAAGCCCAGGATGCATGTATTGCTACCCAGTCTCCTTACCCCAGTCAAAAATTATTCCTCTGGCACACTGTTCTGTTCTCATTCTTTGAAAGATATTATGTGTTGCTCATTGAAAGGTGCTTGCTCTTTGAAAAGTACAATGTTCCGTATAAATACAGGGCAGTGGTGTCTTTATTGTTATCATGATTATTTCTGCAGGGGAAGAAGAGGAGGAGCCAGGGGAGCTGAGGTTCCTTCCCCAGCGCCCTCCCTCCTGCCGTGTCTGCTGACTGATCGGCAGGATGCCTCTGCTAGGTGTCGATAGAAGAGTCAGACTGAAAGTATTGTCTGAGGACATCACGAATAACGCAGGCAGAATGAATCAAAAAGAAATCAATGGTCCTAAAAATAGCAAAGAGACGTTCCCAGAATAAAGTCTTAATGGGAAAAAAGGGGGTTGAATGATGTGTTATATTATAAAAAGTCAAATGTTTTAAAAATGTCTATATAAAAAGATGAGTGATCAGCTTATGATAGAGTTACATCCAGGCTGAGAGGATCCTGGACTCCAGCCTGGGAAGGGCCCACTGGGAGAGAACTTGCCCTTCTTCTGTTAGCTGCAATTTCTTTCTAGTACCTTGGGGGAAAAAAACATGGGGAAGGTGGTCATCTTCTGATAATAAAAATCACCTAGGGCCCAGGCTCAGTGGCTCACACTGTAATCCTAGCACTTTGGGAGGCCAAGGCAGGTGGATCACCTGAGGTTAGGAGTTCAAGGCCAGCCCTGCCAACATGGTGAAACCCCATCTCTACTTAAAAAAAAAAAAAGAATTAGCCGGGCATGGTGGCAGACACCTCTAATCCCAGCTACTCAGGTGGCTGACGCAGGAGAATTGCTTGAACCTGGGAGTTGGAGGTTGCAGTGAGCTGAGATCGTGCCATCGCGCTCCAGCCTGGGTGACAAGAGTTAAACTTCATCAAAAAGAAAAAACAAATCACCTAGGTAATAAGGAGCGTGCAGCCATGACAAGGTTTATTTGTGCACACACACACATATGCACTCACCTGCTCTAGTTTTTATTGTTGGGTCCATTGTATTGTATTACATTGTGTTGCATTGAATTGTGTGGGTTTGGCTGGATTTCATTGAACTGTGCTGAATTTGAGATTGTCCCCTATGTGGGTGTAAAGCAGGTGGATATTCCCATTTTCAACCAAAGAGGGTGAATCTTCAGATAAGAATCTTGAAATTTAAAGAAGAGCCCGTTTGCCAAAAGTTCTTTAGAATTCTTTCTGGCCTTGTGCTCTTGGGTAACGACTCAGAAGCTTAGAGAAAACATTAGCAAGAAAGTTCTCTTATTCCTGAAGATAATATTATTGTTGCCTAGCTTGCTAAAATAATGGACCTTTACTGGTGTTGGTAACCTAATGACCAAACACAGTTGGTATTTTTATTGGCAAGGTACAGGGGATGTGGAGGCCCATATGTAGAGTTTTTAAGGTGTAACATGGGAGACCTTCATATCCATTAGTAAGCTTTCAACTTCGAGTAACAGAAGATCTAGCAGTAGTTTAATGATAACAATGTTTATCGTTTATTTAAAATAAGTCCAGAGGTTGGTGGTCCAGGGGTTGTTTTAACAACCCAGTAGTGATATCAGGGACCAGGCTTTTGGCATCCTTTATTCCATTGTCTTGAATATCTTGGTTTTTTTCCTCAAGTTGTTGCCTCATGGTTACAAGATGGCTACCACTGCTTCTTAAAACAAGACATGCAAGGAAAGGAAGGAAGGGGGCAAAAAGGTTTCCTCCTTGTGCTGCTCTTTTGCCAGGGAGGAAATATTTTCACAGAAGCCCCAGTAGATTTCCCTCCACATCTTGTAGAGACAGGGGAGAGGACAGAAGTTCTGAGGTCAGACTCATATCCAGGTTCTTATCATCTGTGTGAACCTGGGTAAGTTCTCTGTACCCATAAAATCATCAAAATAATAGTGTCTATCTCTAAGGTTGCTATGAGAATTAAAGGGCCAATATATATAAAGGTCTTAGAACAGTGCCTGGTATATAGCAAATATACAATACATGTCAGCTATTATTTTTAGTAACATTTTCACCATTCTCATTATCATTTTATTAGCTAGATCTGGGTCACAGGTACAAGAGTGTCTCTCAACTCAAAGGCTATGAGGGTAGATATATCAATAAGGATTCAAGTCTTTCAACCAAATATCACAGGCAAAGAACATCTTAAGTGTTTGACTTCTGATACTTTATTTTATTTTATTTTTTTCTGAGATGGCGTCTCGCTCTGTCGCCCAGGCTGGAGTGCAGTGATAGATCTCAGCTCACTGCAAGCTCCACCTCCTGGGTTCACGCCATTCTCCTGTCTTAGTCTCCCGAGCAGCTAGGACTACAGGCACCCACAACCACACTCAGCTAATTTTTTGTATTTTTAGTAGAGACGAGGTTTCACCATATTAGCCAGGATGGTTAACATGATCTCCTGACCTCATGATCCGCCCCTCTTGGCCTCCCAAAGTGCTGGGATCACAGGCGTGAGCCGCTGTGCCCGGCGACTTCTGATAGTTTAGTCCAACAATTTGATGCTCAAATAATTTTCCCAGGTAGCAGCACACTGGGAACTAGGCTGGAGGATAAGAGATGAAAGAGAAGCCCATTGGAGGCAGAGATCTGAGGGCATGGATCTTAGACAAAAGCCATGCCATCAAACTTGGCCAGCTTTACAGTTCTGTCCAAAGTAAAGGAAGTATTCAAAGGGTATACTGTTACCAACTTCACATATGACTATCTTCTGCAGAGTTACAAGGACAATACAATTCTAACCTTGACATTGACCCAGAAGATTATGGAGGCCATGGAGACCCAAAGACAGGATTCCCTGGAGCCTCACTGGCATAAATCTTATTATGCCAACCAAGCTGAGTTCCTTCAAAGCAAAGATCAATGATTTCTCATTCTTCTGCCATCCCTACAGCACCTTAAATAGTACTAGGCACAGATATAATAGTGTTCAGTATTTACCAGTTGCTCAGTGTCCATATTCCTCCAAATGAGAGCAGGTGTCCTGTATTTCTAACAGAGGGTAACTGGTGCATTAAAGGCAGCCAAATAATGTCAACAGGTTGGCACCCATCTTGATCCCTTGGAGAGTTGAGGAGGAGAGATGGTTAAGAAACACCCAATATGCCAGACACTGTTCCAGGTCATCTGTGACCATTATTTGTTTATTTCTCACAGCAATCTTATGAGCTAGGTACCATGATCCCCTTTTGTAGATAAGGAAACTGAGGCTTAGGAAACTTGTTATTTCGTAATTAGATGATGAGGGTAGATACATCAATAAGGATTCAAATCTTAAGTGGCTGTGTCACTTAAGAGATTTAAGATTTAACCTCAGTCTACCTTGCTACAAACACAGACCTTCTCTGTGCTGTTTCTTGCAGGTGATCCTGGGTGAAAAAGGAAGGGATCTCAAGTTCAACACTGGGGTGCTGCACATAAATTGAAACCTGTGCTCCTGTGTCCTGATGTCATATGTGTTTCTGGCAAATGGTGGCCAGGACACAAGCTGTCTAGGAACCCCATGAACTTAACTTTTGACTCTGTCTCCCAAAACCAGCCTTATCCATGAACAGTAGATGGCAGTCCTGCCCCTGACGCCCAGGCACAGGTCTGTAGTTGTTCATGTTAGGCTCAAAGTGCGGTTCATGTGCAGCTTGGTTCCCAGGCCTGCAAGATTAAACCCAGTCATTGTTGCATTCACATCCAAATTCCACCCCTCCCCGGTGGGTAACACACAAACCGATTGGGTGAAGTTGACTCCATCCGCAGCACAAGGAGTTCAGAGGACAGCAGGGCTAGGTCAGACCTCAACGGTTGGTTAGGAAGTGGAAGTAATTCAATCAGAGAGAAATTCAGAACCTTTGCGTGGTAAAAGCTACCCTTTCTTTCCCCTGGAGTGAACGAAGAGTATATTGCCTTCCTTGTTCCTGCAGACATCTTATGGCCATCAGGGTAGCCAGCCTATATACCACACCCACACAAAGAGAAAGATAAAGCCCAGAGAAATGCAGAGAAATGGGATTGAAGCCTTAATCAAAGAATATCTAGGCCAGGTGCAGTGGCTCACACCTGTAATCCCAGCACTTCGGGAGGTCAAGGTGGTGGATCACCTGAGGTGAGGAGTTTGAGACCAGCCTGGCCAACATGGAGGAACCCCATCTCTACTAAAAATACAAAAAGAATTGGCCAGAGTTGGTGGCAGGTGCCTATAATCCCAGCTACTTGGGAGGCTGAGCTAGGAGAATCACCTGAACCTGGGAGGCAGAGGTTGTAGTGAGCCGCGATCACACCACTGCACTCCAGCCTGGGTGACAGAGTGAGATTTCGTCTCAAAACAAACAAACAAACAAAAAGCAAACATAAAAACCAAAGAACATCTAAAGCTCACCCACTCTGAGCTTTATATTAGACAATAAATCCAAGTCATTTTTAAACTAGTTCTATTGGCTTATTTTTTCCACTTGCAACCAAAAGGCATCCTAGCTGATATATCCCAGCTTCCAATGCACTTACTTCTGGGTTTCACCTGAAGGATGGGTCATTTCTGGCTGGCAACACCTAAGGAAGAAGCATAGCTATCCTATGGAAAAATGAAGAGATGGGCCTTACTTGGAAATGTGAACGAGAAAGCTATGTTGGCTGTTTAGCACTTTGGGAGGCTGAGGCAGGTGGATCACAAGGTCAAGAGATCAAGACCATCCTGGCCAACATGGTGAAACCCCATCTCTACTAAAAATATAAAAATTAACTGGGCATGGTGACATGCACCTATAGTCCCAGCTACTCGGGAGGCTGAGGCAGGAGAGTCGCTTGAACCTGGGAGACATAGATTGCAGTGAGCCAAGATTGCACCACTGCACTCCAGCCTGGCAACAGAGCGAGAATCCGTCTCCAAAAAAAAAAAAAAAAAAAAAAAGAAAGAAAGAAAGAAAGAAAAGAAAGCTATGTTGGCTGTTTTAATTCCTTACACTTTCTGTGGTAATTTTCATTTTGTCCTCTTCAAATTTACTAAAGTCTTTAGGGTGCTTCCCTGACTCAGATATGCTAAGGCGTAGAACAGAAGATATATGGTGAATTGCACAGCATCCATTCCTGTTTCTTTCTTCACAAACTGGAGAAGCTGGAAAACCAAAAAACAATAGATTTCTTTGCTCTTGGGGTTCTGGGTGTCAATTCCTTTCTGCCAGTTATGTGCACTCTCGTGAGACACAGAAGATGAAGTGGCAGGGGCATCTTCCGTCTTCCTGGCACTAGCAGGAGAGTGAGAGGCAGCTGGGTTGGAGGGTTCTCCCTGATTCCTGGATCACACCTTGGTGACGTGTTCTTATGCTGATTCTGGTGCTGGCTGCCAGATCCTCCACCTTCCTGATGTGCAGAAGCAGCAGCTCCTTGGTGGGTCAGTTCGGTGATGATGTTCTGGGAATTGATCCTGGAGTCCAGGGTAGTGCCAGCTCCTGCAGCCCTTCTCATGGTTTCGCAAGTGCTTTGTGTCATACTCAGCTTAAAATATATAAAATGTCTAATTTCTCGTGTAACTCAACTCTGCCTGATAGAGGAAGTAAAGGTGAACATAACGTTTCTGCTGAAGCAAGCATCAAAGGACAGAAACATTCCTCAGTGCCTACAAGGAATTCAGTGGGAGAAAATCAGTGTTGTGAGACCAGCTGGCAGATTTTCCTTCCTAGACCACATCCACGGGAGGTCTGGACTTTGTTTACTAAAATCGGCATCCCCTTACAGACAATAGGGACACGATTTTATACACTTTATCATTTGTGTGGCATTTCATCTGCATGTCCCCAATCAGTCATCATATTCTGTAATTCTGACAGAAGTTAAAACACAAGCCTGATGTTACAATCCCCATTTTACCAATTAAGACACCACTCTTCAGAGAATATGAGCCAAGGGAACCTGACAAATATCTCACCGGAGTCCAAAACGTCAGATCTTTCTGTGTCTACCAATTCCACCATTGGAGGCTCATTCCTCTGGCTTAAGCACTGGTCTCTACAGGTTCTTCTTCTAAAACCAGTTTTCTAGGTTCAAAGACCATACATCGAGTTCCTAATAGGCCACTATCAATGAGTTTATGATCTTGTCCTTGATAAAAGGGATGTGGCGTCATAGAAGCACTCAGTGCCTACAGAGTAGGTGCGGGGTGAGTTTGAGAAGACTCTTGCTGAGAAATTTCTATGCCATATTTCTTGGATGCTCTTCATAACTTTTCTAAGGGCAAATCCTGCTGTCATTCATCTTCCTTCTTCAGGATGGAGAATGTCATGGATCTGCTACAGGGACTGTTATGGCAGCTGGGCTAGAGGACTCAGGGGTGGATTTGAGAGTGTGAACTGGCACAGGAGCCTGGCTCCTTCCTTTGCCAGGAAGCTTGGCAGAATTAGGCCCCTAGAAAACCCTGTGTGGTCCAGGGCTTGCCAGGGACCCTGGAGCTGGAAACAGCAAAATTACCAGACTAGGTAAAGAGGCAACGGCTGGGGAGGATTGACTTGTCAACAGTTTGTTGGAAGATTTCCCCATCCTCAGACCAGGTATCCTTGGGAGCAGCCTCGTCCATCTCCAGCAGGCCTCTCCTTTCTGGCAACCTACAAAGCAACAGTGCCTGTGGTCACCTCCTACTATCCTGGCTGACAAAGAGAACTCATGGGGGCCAGCCCAGCGCCAACCGGTAGATGTTGCCTCAGGAAGATGTAACTGCAGAACACACTGCCTGAGTGAAGCCAGCTAAAACTTCAATTTCCCCCTTTATTAACATTTTCCAAAGAAGGCTCCTGACTCAGAGGTGGCTCACAGAGGAATCTGATAGGAAGATGTGACACCTCATCTTAAATTTCTTCACCACATTTCTGAAGTTGACGGAAGTGTCGGGAAGTGAGGCTGATAAAGTCCGCTGTCCCTTCCAAGTAGACTAATCAGACGTGAAGTCTTGGCAAGAGATAACCAGATTATAAGAGAGCCAAAATGACATCGCATCAACTCCATTTCAGATCCTGTACACACCAGTGCCTATCACCGCTCCAGGTGGCTGGCATCTTTGATGCACAAGAGGTATTTTCAGACTAGGATGTCTGTCCCCCATTACCCTATAGCTGTCACTCACTGGTATGCTGGGAACCTGTTTGTCACTGTGTGTAAAGCTGCACACATTAAGGGGTGGCCACTCTGAGGGTGAAGCCTGCTTTGTACTGCCCTGCTCCTCTGCCTGGGCATTTGTGACAGAAAGACCCTTGCCCTGGGCATCCAAGACAGAGACCAAGGATTGTGCCTTCCTGAGTCCACACACCCAGATAATAGGATGGGCTTTCCCTCTGAAGAGTTATTCACATCAATAATGAATTTTGAATAAGTTATTCACGTCAGGAGTAAGTGGTTGGCATACAATCCTTGCCACTGGTTTGTGGAGATAATTGATTTCATGTCGTTTAAAGATGGCGAAAAGAAACAAATGACAACTGGAACGGGTTTGGAGGCAATTGTGAACGCCATATCAGTTTAATTATAGCTCCATCTTTGGCTGACATGGGTTCTTTCCTCTTCGAATTAAAATATCCAAGCAACTTGAAATGTAACAGTGATGAATTTTTCATGTTCTGCTCCCCACCTTGCATCCTGACTCAGAGTACTGCTACAAGCACACTTCGAGCTTTTTTCAATAGATAGTTAACGTGACATGGAAGAGTCGTCTGCGTGACACAGATAACTCAGGGGAACAGCACAAAGTAAATGAGATGCATTAGTGTCTGGATGGGAACTGAAGATAGAAGTTCTCAGAACTTCTTGTTTAATTTATAGAAACGGATTTTCCTCCTGTGCTTAAGATTTCAAAATAGTAATCATATTCTGAAGAGGAGATGTTCCCACTCCAGGTGCTAATATCAATATGTAAAAGAAAATCATTAACTGGATGTAGCTCTCAGCAGCACCTATTATATGTCAACAAGCTAACTGAGGTGATAAAACAAACCGTTAGTGGAAATTTAATTACTAGCCATTGAGATTTGGGCAAGGAATGGGGATTCTAGATTCATTACTCTGGCACCGGAGGCTGCTGGAAGCAACCATCCGCCCGGAACGAACATTTTTAATAGGTGTTTTCCTTCCGTCTCAAAAATCAGAGCACCAAAGGCCAATCAGGAACTTCTCAAATTCGGCTCCTTGGGGATGGCAAGGGCAATGTGGAAATGGAGGCTTACATAAAAAATAAATGAGAATGAAACTGCTTCCAACCACAAATCTCGTCAACTTTGGGGATGCTTGGGTGCCTTTCAGTTCATTTTGTAAGTGATTTCTGCACATTTAATTATGTCAGATTTCCTGACCAATAGCCACTTTTCAAGCTGGCATGATTTATGACGTATAATGTGAAATAAAATGGCGTCCTGCTCTCTGTGAATCTAGCTAAGCCTGTTTCCTTTCTCCAGAGGTCCCATCTGTGCAAACCTAGCTACCACCAGTCCTGCCCCTACCCCAGTGAAGCGCTTAAGAGTACCTTCTCTGGCCGGGCGCGGTGGCTCAAGCCTGTAATCCCAGCACTTTGGGAGGCCGAGACGGGCGGATCACGAGGTCAGGAGATCAAGACCATCCTGGCTAACACGGTGAAACCCGGTCTCTACTAAAAAATACAAAAAAACTAGCCGGGCGAGGTGGCAGGCGCCTGTAGTCCCAGCTACTCGGGAGGCTGAGGCAGGAGAATGGTGTAAACTCGGGCGGCGGAGCTTGCAGTGAGCTGAGATCCGGCCACTGCACTCCAGCTTGGGCGACAGAGCGAGACTCCGTCTCAAAAAAAAAAAAAAAAAAAAAGAGTACCTTCTCTGCAATAACTTTGTACTCTCCACCACCCCCACAGTCTTCATCCCCCTAGGAAATGAGGGTGAGCACAAAGTCTGACAAATAGCAGGTGTCCAATAAAAGGCTGAGTGTGTGATGGATGTCAGTAGTGTTACCGACTGAGGGTAGTTGTGCAGGTTCTTGGCATTTTAAACAAAGAACTGGACAAAAATGCACAAAACAAAGCAAGACAGTGAAAGCAGACATTTATTTTAAAGGAAAGTGCACTCCTCAGGGTGGGAGCAGGCTGGAGCAAGCCGCTCAAGAGCTTTGGTTACAGAATTTTCTGGGATTTAAATACCCTCTAGAGGGTTCCCATTGGCCCACGACCAATTTGATTGGTTGTGGGAGGGGACCAATCAGAAGTACTTTCATTTTTCAACTGCTGCACAGAAAAAGGAGGGGTTGCAACTGCCAGCAGCAACAGCCCTGCAGAAAAAGAAGGTGCTGAAAAGGGGGGAGCCTCTGATATCTAGTCAGCATGAATCAGGCTTAGGTTCTCTGCTTCCAGACTCTTTTCTCCTTCCTCAGTAGGGCTCAGCTGTCACCTGGAGCTGCCTTGCTCCAGGGTCTAAGATAATAATGGCATCAAACCACACCAGGTCCACCAACTCCAAAGCCCTCTTACAAGATATCTGCCAATTCTTGGGGAGCTTATCATCTCAAGGGCCTTTCAGCCTCAAGAGATGTGCTGGTATCCCACACTATTTCAACCCTGGAATGAAACTCACCTGTTGAGTTTTCCAAGGGAAAAAAGTTATTCATATCAAGTGTTTTTTGAATTAATGGACTTCCATGAAATTAGGGGAGTCATTAATTGTACACTGTCTATGGAGGGACGACAGGCCCCATCCTCCACTGTTTTGTCTCTTCACTCCCTTAGCTCCTTCCTGTTCTCTCTCCTGAAATGCCTGGAAGCTCATCCCTCCTTCCATTATGCAGAAGAACTGAGCCAATGTGGGTGGGCAATAATAGGGTGACCAACCTTCCTTATTTGGCTGGGACTGAGAAGTTTCCTGGGGCATCGGATTTTCCATGCTAAAACTGGGACAACAAACTAGATTGGGGTCACCTGAGAGGTGACTATCCCAGCACAGATAGGGCAAGATATAAAGAGATGATGTTGTCTCCTCCATGTAATATCAGCGCCTTCCTCCCTTGCTCACTTGGAAGAGTGCTTTAGAAATCATTGCTCTCAACCTTAGCTGCACCTTAGAATCATCTGTGAAGATTTAAATCATCTTGGTGTCTGGTACTGATCCTGGAACAACTGAATCAGGCTCTGTGGAGGCGGGACCTAGGCAGCAGTGCTTTATACATTTCTCCAGGTGCTTCCAATGTGTTCCCAGGGTTGAGGACCAGTGCACTGGAGAAGGGATTTCAAGGAGCTCTTAAGGTTGGGCTCCCTTTGGGTGTGTCTGTTCAACAGCCTGAGCTATCTTGGATGCTTCAAAGGAAGTCTGTGTTTTGGTAAAATGAATGATGTAAAAATGTGCTGTGTTTCTTTTTCTTCTTCTTCTTCTTTTTTTTTTTTTTTTTTTTGAGATGGAGTCTCGCTCTGTCGCCCAGACTAGAGTGCAGTGGCGCGATCTCGGCTCACTGCAAGCTCCGCCTCCTGGGTTCACGCCATTCTCTTGCCTCAGCCTCCCAAGTAGCTGGGACTACAGGCGCCTGCCACCAAGCCTGGCTAATTTTTTTTTTTTTTTTTTTTAATTTTTAGTAGAGACAGGTTTTCACTGTGTTAGCCAGGATGGTCTCGATCTCCTGACCTCGTGATCCGCCCACCTCAGCCTCCCAAAATGCTGGGATTACAGGTGTGAGCCACTGTGTCTGGCCAAAAACGTGCTGTGTTTCTAACTGAATCTACTGACTGCATTTTTAAGGCCTCATTAAAATAACTAGACTGGTTTTATTGCTCCCTTTTCTCCTCCTTAAAGGTTAAAAAAAAAAAGTCTTAGGCTTCTAACTTTCTTGGCATGTGGCTAAAACTGATTGACATCTTAGGCAATCCGAATGCAAATGACATGAAACCCTGAGGCCCTGCAGGGGACCTTTTGTAAGGGGAGGTAGGTGATGGCTGCCCTAAAAATAATTACCTGGCTACCTGGATGACCTTGACAAACCCAGGTAACTCTCAAAGCAAGGCCAAAGTCTTGTCAGTCTCTTCCTGTGCAGAACTTGTGAGGTCTGGGGTCTGTAAATTCTCTTTAGGAAATCCCACTTAGATCCTAAGACTGGAAATCCCTGACTAAGACTTTTTAAGCAGAGAGAAATGTCTACTTTTGTGTCTGTTTCTGAAAACTTGATTGATGCTTCTGCTGCTGCTGTGGATATAGGTACCAAGAGACTTTCCCAATTAAATCAAATGAGTCTGGGTAGAGACTGTAAGTCTGTTAAATTCTCTGTGCCTCAGTTTCCTCACCTGATATATGTTACGATGCTAGGAATGAATGTGCCCACTTGGAAGTAGAGTTTGAGGAGAAGGGTTGTGATGGAGATAAAGCTGTCTTTCACATGTTAATTCCACAAACATTCATTGTATCTTTAGTATGTAAATAAACATGAGTAAGAAATTGTGCCTGCCTTCAAGAGTCTTACAATCTAGTAAATGTCTAGTAAGAGCTATAAAAGTACTCAGCACAGTGGAATGTGCCATATTAAGTTGAGATAGTGGTGTCCTTGAAAGGAGACCTTAGGAAGCTGATGTAGCCACTAGAACAATTGAGTTTAATCCAGGTGAACAGATTAGATTGGTTTACCCTTTTGCTATCTTGGTAGTGTCATTTAAAATAGGAAATATTTAATATTCACTAAGTACCTAAAGAATCTGTAACCCCTTGCTGATACGGTTGGATAGCATATCTCTAGCACTTTGCAACTCTTCAGGGGGCCCACAGTCAAAAGTGTCTATAGGCCCGGTAAGGTGGTTCATGCCTGTAATCCGAGCACTTTGGGAGGCTGAGGCGGGTGGATCACCTGAGGTCAGGAGTTCGAGACCGTCCTAACCAACATGGTGAAACCCCATCTCTACTAAAAATACAAAAATTAGCCAGGCATGGTGGCAGGTGCCTGTAGTCCCAGCTACTGGGAAGGCTGAGACAGGAGAATTACTTGAACCCAGGAGGCGGAGGTTACAGTGAGCCGAGATTGCACTGCTGCACTCCAGCCTGCACAACAGAGCAAGACTCCATCTCAAAAAAAAAAAAAAAAAAGTGTCTGTAACAGTGACTGACAACCATTGTGTCAATTTCATAGATGGGAACACTGAACCAGGAGTAAAGAAAAGGTGGTAGCCTGGGAAAAGAGCTCCAGAAATAAGTTCTAGCTTTTCAGGACAATATGTCCGTGCTTCACAAGAGAACAAATTCTTCCTTAGCTCCTTTTTTTCAATCCCCGGAGACCAGAAAGACCTACAGCACTATTAACTTGCTGTCGTTTTACATTTGCACCTAGCTCTTCCTTCATTCTTCTGCCTCTTCTTGACATTCAAGCAATTTCTTGATATTCAGGTCTTAGCTTAGCTCAGATATCACCTGCTCACCTGTTTGCAGGTTCAATTAGCCTTTCTGGTTTCTTTCTATCAAATCATTCTGTTTTATTGTTTCCAGAGCACACACTATTGTCTGAAGTTATCTTGTCCATTTACTTGGGTATTGTCTTCTTCTAAGAAAATGGAACCTCATGGCTGGGCATGGTGGCTCACATCCATAATCCTAGCACTTTGGGAGGCAGAGGCTGGGGGATCACTTGAGCTCAGGAGTTTGAGACCAGCCTGGGCAACATGGTGAAATCCCGTCTTTACAAAAAATACAAAAATTAATCGGATGTGGTGGTGCATGCCTGTAATTTCAGCTACTCAGGAGGCTGAGGTGAGAGGATTGCTTGAGCCCAGGAGGTCAAGGCTGCACTGAGCTGAGACTGCTGCACTGAGCTGAGACTGCAGCACTGCACTCCAACCTGGGTGACAGAGTAAGGCCCTGTCTCAAAACCAAACAAGCAAACAAACAAACAAAACAACAACAACGAAAGAAAGAAGGAAAGAAGAGAAAAGAAAAGGAAAAAAAGAAAAGGAAACCACTACAAGATTAGGACTTTGTCTCATTCACTGCTGTATCCACAAATAGCTGGTACATAGTAGATGCCCACTGAAAATTTGTTAAATTATTTAGTATGTTCATACTCTCTGAGATGCCGATGACAGGAGGGTCAGTGAAAAGAGAAAGGAAGTGTGTGTCCCAGCTGCTACAGCGAGGAAGCCTGCAGCCAGTCTGTGCCTCAGCTTTCTTGCCTGTAAAATCGGACCCAGCAGAGGATCTGAGAAAAGAGGTTCTGAGGACCAAATGAGAAAATGGTGGTGAAAGTACTTTGACAAGTGAAAATGCAAGTTAAGTGGGAGATGTTATTATCTTCCGCCATCTGCTTTACTTTAATCTTTTTTCCTCAGTAAGCGGACCTATTGATTGTAGCTTGCTGGAGGAAGCTCTCACTGTCTAATTACTGCCCCAGCTCAGCCTGTCACTGTGTCCTCTGCAGTCAGCACGTCCTGACACTGACCCCTGATGCCTCAGCCCTTTGCAGAGCAGCCAGCCCTGGCACTTTGCACCCAGCACAGAGGGGCAGGTCTCCTCGGCGCCGTGGGAGGGCTGCTCTCCTCTCCAGGGAGCTGAAGCCCCAGCAAGGCAGGCAGCCCAGCTAAGGAGGTGCAAGGACACAGGTGCTGCTGCAGCCAGAGACGGCAGGAATGCGATTCTTCCCTGAAGCCAGAGCCTGCCGCCAGACAGGGATGTGTCCTGTGATGACACACAGTTGTTTTTTTTTTTGTTTTTTTTTTTTTGAGACGGAGTCTCGCTCTGTCGCCCAGGCTGGAGTGCAGTGGCGCAATCTCGGCTCACTGCAAGCTCCGCCTCCCAGGTTCACGCCATTCTCCTGCCTCAGCCTCCCGAGTAGCTGGGACTACAGGCGCCCGCCACTGCGCCTGGCTAATTTTTTCTATTTTTAGTAGAGACGGGGTTTCACCATGGTCTCCATCTCCTGACCTTGTGATCCGCCCGCCTCGGCCTCCCAAAGGACACACAGTTTTGAGCATTCTCAGACCGTGGCTTCCAAGAGAATAATCCCTGCACTTTTTTCTTCTGGCCTGGGATATCATGAGTGGGGGAGAGGTTGAGAATAAATCATTTCTTTTTCTTTTTGAGACAGAATTTTGCTCTTTTGCCTAGGCTGGAGTGCAGGGGCGCGATCTAGGCTCACTGCAACCTCCGCCTCCTGGATTCAACGGATTCTCCTGCCTCACAGCCTCCTGAGTAGCTGGGATTACAGGTGCCCACCACCACGCCCGGCTAATTTTTTTTTTTTTTTTTTTTTTTTTTTTTGTATTTTTAGTAGAGACAGGGTTTCACTATGCTGGCCAGGCTGGTCTCGAACTCCTGACCTCAGATGAGCCACCCACCTCGGCCTCCCAAAGTGCCTGGATTACAGGCATGAGCCACCATGCCTGGCTGAGAATAAATCATTTCTAATACTGGGCAATAATAATTCCCTGACTGCAAATTATAGAAAGTTTCCAAATTTCCACGTTACTCTCATCTGCATTACCTCACCTGACCCTCACAATACTCCTGTGATTAGTATTCCTGCTTTATAGAAATAGGATGTGTGGTCTTTAGAGCTGAGGGGTGTGACTTTCCCAAGCTCAGATATCCAAGTGGAGAGGGGAATTAGAACATAGGTTTCCTAACTCTCAGTCTAGGCTGTTTAAAAATGCTAAAGGAACTAAGACTTTTTTAACCAGCAAAGGAAATGAGGATGTGCTAGAAAATACACGTTAGAGGCCGGGCGCGGTGGCTCATGCCTGTAATCCCAGCACTTTGGGAGGCTGAGGCGGGCAGATCACGAGGTCAGGAGATCGAGACCATCCTGGCTAACACTGTGAAACCCTGTCTCTACTAAAAAATACAAAACCAAATTAGCCGAGCGTGGTGGCAGGCACCTGTAGTCCCAGCTACTCGGGAGGCTGAGGCAGGAGAATGCCGTGAACCCAGGAGGTGGAGCTTGCAGTGAGCCGAGATCGCGCCACTGCACTCCAACCCGGGCGACAGAGCGAGACTCCGTCTCAAAAATAAAAAATAAAAAAAGAAAGAAAATATACGTTAGTTTTATGTCAATCCTTTAGAAGAAAAAGGCTGTATAAGCAAACAGCACAAGGTTTATTTTTTTAAGTTTAAATAAACCATAATTTTGTCTTCAATTTAACACCTCTGGAAACAATTGAACCAAGTAACCCCAGGCTTGGGAAGTGCCACATAGAAGGTGCTTGGCAAATTCTTGTTGAGAGAATGGCTGAATATTGACCTGAATTATAAATCGCCTTTGCTGGCTTTTTTCACTCATCTTAATGATGAGGAAAATATATTTTAACATGACACAGTTTCACAAAATGCTCTAATATTGGTATACTGCTATACTTTTTAGTTCAAAAGATCTTTCCTTTGGGAGGCCGAGGTGGGCAGATCATTAAGTCAGGAGTTCAAGACCAGCCTGACCAACATGGTGAAACCCCGTCTCTACTAAAAATACAAAAATTAGCCAGGCGTGGTGGCGGGCGCTTGTAATCCCAGCTACTCAGGAGGCTGAGGCAGGAGAATCGCTTGAACCCGGGAGTTGGAGGTTGCAGTGAGCCAAGATCGCACCACTGCACTCCAGCCTGGGCAACAGAGAAAGACTCCATCTCAAAAATAAATAAATAAAAATAAATAATTAAAAAAAAAAAACTTTCGCATGGAGCATCTCAATTGATCCTCAAATGACCCTCCAAAATAGACAGTTTTATAGGTGAGAAGACTGAGGTTTGGAGAGATCAATTGTTTGCCCAGGGTCAGAAACATAGTAGGTGAAAGAACATTTTTAAATGTACTAATAAATTGGAAAGAAACTAAGAAATACTCAGAATCCAGAAGCTAGATGAAAGTGAAAATCCACAGAAATAAGTGGAGCACTAAAGTTCACCTTGGTCTTGAGGATATTTGCCAAACCAGGTAAACTTTAGTTTTTAGTTTTCACAAGTTCACAAGGCCAGAGGGAAAGGAGAAAAAGCCTAGTACATACCCCAGGTGGGGAGTATAGCTGATATTCCCTATCCATAAAGCTGACACTGGCCAGGCATGGTGGCTCATACCTATAATCCCAGCACTTTGGGAGGCAAAGGTGGGACCATAGCTTGAGCTCAGGAGTTTGAGACCAGCCTGGGCAATATAGGGAGACTACCCTCTCTACAAAAAATACAAATATTAGACAGACTTGGTGGCATGCACCTGTAGTTCCAGCTACTTGGGAGGCTGAAGTGGGAGGATCACTTGAGTCTGGGAGGTTGGGCTGCAGTGAGCCATGTTAGCGTCACTGAACTCCAGCCTGAGGGATGAGGCAAGACCCTGTCGGCCAGGTGCAGTGGCTCAGGCCTGTAATCCTAGCACTTTGGGAGGCTGAGGCAGGTGGATTGTCAGGAGTTTGAGACCAGCCTGGCCAACATAGTGAAACCCCGTCTCTACTAAAAATACAAAAAATTAGCTGGGTGTGGTGGCAGACGCCTGTAATCCCAGCTACTAGGGAGGCTGAGGCAGGAGAATCACTTGAACCCAGGAGGTGGAGGCTGCAGTGAGTCGAGATAGTGCCATTGCACTCTGGCCTGGGCAACATGAGCAAAACTCCATCTCAAAAAACAAAACAAAACAAAACCCTGTTTCAAAAAAATAAATAAATAAAATAAAAATAAATGATAAATATAAAGCTGACATCCAAAGTTATTGCACTATCAGTGTAAAGATGGAGGAGAAATAAACCAGACTGTACTCTCATGACAGGGACTATAAAGAAAATCATGCCTCTCCGACTTTCACCCTAAATAGAGGAAGACAATTATTCTGACAGTTTATAACCATAAACCAGCCCTTCCATGGGATTGCACTCAAATTCATACTCCCTGGGTCCAAGAGGCCTCAAATTAAGAATTTGAGAAAGTGAATCTCTAAGTTAATAGTAGGCCCAGGTACCTAGGGGATAAGGTGCTATCTCTCTGAAGGAACTTTAATCCAAACCTCAAAGAGTTCCCACAGATAAAATTTCAAAGATATGAACTCATAGTCAAATATCCTAAAGCACTCAAGGAAGCAAAGCACCATGAGCAAGAGCCAGCAGACAGCAGAACTGGATCCACAGTAATGTCAGGTATTGAAAGTATCAGATATAAATATAAAATAATATGTTTAAAATAAATTTAAAGAAATAAAAGGATTAAAACTATGACTAAGAAAAGTCTATTGAGCTGGGCGCGGTGGCTCACACCTGTAATCCCAGCTCTTAGGGAGGCAGAGGTGGGAGGATAGCTTGAGCCCAGGAGTTTGAGACCTGCCTGGGCAATATAGTGAGACCCCATTCTCCACAAAAAGGGGGAGCGGGGAAAGACAAAAAAAAAAAAAAAATAGTGATAGGTGTAAGAATAGTCTCCTAAGGAGATTGGGAAATGATTCAAATGGAGCTTTCGTCAATAAAAAATATATGATCATTGAAATTAAAAATTCAATAGATGGCTTCAACAGAAGATTGGACATACTGAAAGGATAATGAACTAGAATATAGATCTGAAAAAAAATCCAGAATGCCACTCACAGCAAGACAAAGAGAGGGAAAATGTGAAAGAAATGTTAAGAAGCATGTAGAATACAGTGAACATATCTTACATGCATCTCAAGAAAATTACAGAGGAGAGGAGAGGAAGAATAGGGCAGAGGTGATGTTTTAAAAACAAGAATTTTTCACAGATTCTAAAGCCTCCAAAATGCCAAGAAGGATAAATGAAAGTTGAAATTAGATGGCAGAGTAGGCTCTACAAATTAGTATGACCTACAGAGATATTTGGGTTCTGACCTTGTTCAAGTCTCACATCGCGTTTAAGACCAAGCTGGGAGTGATGAATAAGAATTGTGTTCATGCACAAGAAGACTATATTATACTGTACTGAACTTTGTGGTCGTATTACATATTGTATAGCACCAAGGTTGTACACAAAATTGGTCTTAGAAGGGGAAGATGGTTTTCTAGAAAGTCTAATATGACCTTTGCTCACTTAGAAATTGTCATCCACAACAGTGTACTCCTTTGTGAAAATTTGGTTCCAGAAAGTATTAGTCCGTTCTCACTGCTATAACGAACTACCTGAGACTGCATAATATTAAGAAAAGAGGTTTAATTGACTCACAGTCCCACAGGTTTAACAGGAAGCATGACTGGGAGACCTCAGGAAACTTACAGTCATGGTGGAAAGGCAAAGGGGAAGCAAGCAGTGTCTTCACATGGTGGCAGGAGGGGCAAGGGAAGTGCCATACACTTTTAAACCATCAGATCTTGTGAGAACTCATTCCCTATCATAAGAACAGCATGGGGGAAATCTGCCCACATGACCCAATCACCTCCTACCAGGTCCCTCCCCCAACACAGGGAATTACAATTCAACCTGAGATTTGGGTGAGGACCCAGAGCCCAACCACATCACAGAAGCTTACACCTCTGTCTTTCTCTGCTGTGTACTCTCACTATACTGACTCCTATCTGTATCATGTAGATAAGCAAACCTCATCTGAATTATCTGTGTGATGTACACGTCTGGTTTTTCTACCAATTTGAACCCACTGCTGATGTCTTCAATTCAGGGGCCATGTACATGCCCATACACATCACAGTGCAATTGCAGAACACAAAAGACAAAGAGAAAATCTGAAACACAGCCAGAGAAGGCTGGATGCAGTGGCTCATGCCTTTAATCCCAGTACTTTGGGAGGCCAAGGAGGGCAGATCACCTCAGGTCAAGAGTTTCAGACCAACCTGGCCAACATGGTGAAACCCAATCTCTACTAAAAATACAAAAATTAGCTGGCCATAGTGGTGCACACCTGCAATCCCAGCTACTTGGGAGGCTGAGACAGGAGAATTGCTTGAACCTAGAAGGCGGAGTTTGCAGTGAGCCGAGATTGCACCACTGCACTCCAGCCTGGGCGACAGCAAGACTCTGTCTCAAACAAAAAGCAGCCAGAGAGAAAAAAGTATTATTTTCAAAGGAATGATAATTAGAGTAGTGACTGCCTTCCCAGCAGCAACAATGGAAGCCAGAAGATAGTGGAAAAAATACCTTCAATGTGCTGAAAGAAAACACTTGGCAACCTGAAAGTCTATACTTAGAAAAAGTATATTTCAATGCATTTCCGGACAAACTAATTTTTTTATTTCAACAGAATCTCACTAAGAAAAATTAGAAAATCCTGAAAGATAAACTTCTACGTCTCAAAAATTGTGAGACACAGCCAAGGCAGTTCTTAGGAGGAAAATTCTAACCTGAAATGATCATATTAGAAATGAGCTAAGGATCTGACTCAAGGAGGTGGGCAAAGCAAGGGATCTGACTTCAGCCTGAGTCCTTGCCACAATCTGAGATAACTATGTCTGAGAATACTTAGAGGGGTTGGAGCATAAGTAGTGACAAACTGATGGAAGCCCACACAGTAAGAGATGACACTGTATTTTCATGTTCCCCAAATATTTTGGTTCTGGGAACTGGAGTGGCAAGGATGGACATAAGGAGAACCTGAACTTGAAAAATGGGGGCAGAAGTAGAACTCTCTTGGTCTTCCCTCAGGGTGAGGGGCCCTTAGATTCTGCCTGTGTCCTGGCCTCTCTGAGTCCAGGTGTCCCGCTCTGCGGGAGCCAGCAGAGGCCCATGAGAGTGGAGGCAGAATGATTCAGAACACTCCCTGAATGCAGGGTACAAATATAAATGAGGCACAGTTCCTAAAGGGTGAAATTCCCTTTTTGAGATAAGGATTGCACATAAGGAAACTAAACATCTTTTCACTACACTCAAGAAAACATCTATCTACCTCTGGTCCTTTCTAAAGAAGGATGTGACTTTACTGTCTGCCTTTGGAGGGAATCCACGAGTGGATGGGAATCATCCTGACGTAATTCACAACGTCTGGTGGCCAGAGTTGATGGAGGCTATTTGTTTAACACCCACTCCCCTGGGCTCCTAAATCTTGTGTCTGACACTGATTGACCATGTGATCTTGAAACAAATTGCAACACTTCCCTGGGACTCCCAGTCTCAGTCTGGCTGATGTTGTAACTATAATTGAGCTGGAAATGTGCTTTGCTGGGAAGGTTTATGAAATACAGGATGCTGGCCAGGCTCGGTGGCTCATGCCTGTAATCTTAGCACTTTGATAGGCCAAGGCAGGCAGATTGCCTGAGTTCAGGAGTTCGAGACTAGCCTGAGCAACATGCAAAACCCCGTCTGTACTAAAAATTCAAAAAAAAAAAAAAATAGCTGTGCGTGGTGGTGTGCACCTGTAGTCCCTGCTACTTGGGAGGCTGAGACATGAGAATCAATTGAACCCGGGAGGTGGCAGAGGTTGCAGTGAGCCGAGATCATGCCACTGCACTCCAGCCTGGGCAACAAAGAGAGACTCTTTATCTCAAAACAAAATTAAAAGACAGAAAACAAAAAGCAAACAAAAACCATGATGCTGTTCGTCACCAAAGCCTAGCCTCCTTTGGGAGCCTGGCAGAAAGCCCCAGCTCTCTCCTGGCGTCCTGCAAACATTCCTTCCTGTCAGACCCAATGGTCTGATCCAACAATTTGAAAAAGGAGTGAAGTTAGGAAAATGTAATTCTTTGTGACCTGAAAGAATTCACATCCCTCTGAGTCTCTGAGTTGCAGTTGTTTTGCTGATTTGTTTTGTTGTTGTTGTTTATGTTTATCCCCTTTCTCCATAAAAATAAAGCGTTTGGATCAGAGGAATAATTCTTAAATTCCACTTCATTTACAATCACCTGAGAGACATTCAAATGCACTGTTGCCTGGGCCCCTTCCAGGCTGGTTGAATCAGAATCTCTGGGTGAGGGGCCCTGGCTCTGGTATTTTTTATAAGCTCCCCAGTGGATTCTGATGCATGGCGAGGGCTCAAAACCCCAGCCTGGGGGATGTCTGCAGTCCTTTCCAGTTCTCTGATTCTGTGACCGACGTATCTAGAAGGCTGCAGGCTGTAACCCATTGGGATGCAGCACAGATGAGTTGTGTGAGTCACACCACATATGCTGTGAACACAATGCACTCACTTTGGTCAACATTCTGAGAGTCAGTATCCCAGACTCCCTCAATCTCTACAGAATTGCCCTCTGGTGCCCCTAACTAGAGTCAGAATCCTGACTTATAAGGTCACTCTGGTGTTTTAAGGCACAGGAAAACCAGACCTAAACTAATAACTGAACAACTGCTATGTACCAGGCACATACATCTATAATTGCTAATCCTTACAACCACCTTCCAAGACAGGTTATATTATTTTCAATCTACAAAGGAAACAAGGGGTTCAGGAGGGTTAAGCAACTTTAATAAAGCAGTAGCTGGTGAACTAGGGCTGAGATTCAAGCTCAGGTTCTGGATCCAAACCCCATGTTCTTTCCATTATACCCACTTGGCCAAAGCTAGGGCCATGACTTGGCCAGGAGAAGATAGTGTTACCTAAGGCAAAACCACTGGGTTCAGCTGCACCACTGGCTATTAAAGGTCCGAAGACCCACAGTTAGGTGTGAGCTGGGTCCCATGGCCCGCTCGGCTCCAGGCCTCCCTGTGAGGGGAGACAGTACCCTTGTCTAATACACATCAGGCTGCCAGCCTCAGTTTGTATTTTTACAGTCCACTAATTAGGCCATTTTAACTAATTTGTTTGCATTTTGTATGAGCAAGTTGGGCTTTTGGATTGACTAATGTAATTGCAGCTGGTTTCTGCCAAATACAAATTACTCAGTCTAGTGTGGGCTAGGGAGAAAAGCAAATATTTAATAGACATCAATACCCTGGTAGCTTTTTAGTGGAGCCTTTTTTTTCCCCTATGGAAAGTTGAAGTAATTTCTCCAGCATCTGATTGAACTTTCATGTTGGGGAATTACTTTTTAATCATTTTTTAAAAAATAATGAGGCAAATGCTTTAGTGGCTCTGTTGGGGTTTATCTCTGATCCATTTGCCCCTAAGCTTGGGAAACTCACGGGACTTTTACGCGTCCAGCCCTGGATCCCCACAATCCCTTTCTGCGTGGGCTACTCCAGCAACTGCCCATCGGTCTGCATCACAAATTGTCACAGCCGAAAGGGGCCTGAGAGATCATCTAGGTCAGTAGTTCTCGAAGTGTATTCCTGGGCCGGAAGCATTGGCCACACCTGGGAACTTGTCAGAAATGCATATTCTCAGGCCTACTGAATCAGAAGCTCTGGCGGTAGGGCCCAGCAAACTGCGTTTTAACAAACTCTTCAGGTGGCTCTGCTGGAGGCTGAAATTTGAGAACCACTGATCTAGTTCAAGCATTCCATTTTACAAATGAGGAAACTGGGGCCTGGCAAGAGTCTATGCTTCTGGTCACAGCAGGAAGTGTGCCTGTTTCACTCATTGTGCATCCCCCAAGTTCAGCACAGGGCCTGGCTTGTGGTAAGCACTCAGTAAATCTTTGCTGAATAAATAAATAAGGGAATGAATAAGCCAGAACTAGAAACAACATCTCTGAATCCTAACTCACTCCACCAGAGCTTTCTCTTGCCCCAGGGAAGGATGGAGGCATGGGGTAAGAACTGTTTCTTGGTTCTTGCTTTGTAAGAGGCTTGAAACATTGTGTCTGTGGCCTGTCCTGTTGGAGGATGGCAGCTCTACCCCTACGATCTTGCTCCCGAGCCATGGACCAGTCTGGTTCACTGTCCCTTCACCAGTGGTTTCACCAAGCCCATGCCCCACTAGGAATTGTGTCTGCTGCTTTCATAGATCCTGTCATTGTGTGAGGCATAATCAGGCTCCCTGCCTGGGTCTTAGATTCCCCGACCAATAAGCTCAGCTCAGAGAGTGAATGGGGAGAATTCAAGTGAGATCCAATTCATCCAAAAAGAGATTTCTAAGGCGAGGGTCCTAGGAAGGTGGGTCTTCAGGTTCTGTTACTAGGTCCTGTGAAGCCATGGAAGTGGGGGTTGGGGGAGGGAGAGAGAGAGGGAGAGAGGAGATAGAGACAGACAGAGAGAGAGAGAGAGAGAGAGAGAGAGAGAGAGAGAGAGAGAGAGTCGGTCCTCAAAGATTGCATTTGCAGACGTGTAGAGCCATGTTGCCTGGATCTGGGTGAGGTAACCCTGGCTGCCTCGGTCCCCCAGCCCTGGCCTGCTGACCCTTTCTGAAATGAGAAGAAGGGGAAGGCAAACAGTGTTCAAGAGTTTTTGAACAAAAAAGGAGATCTCCCAGGGCATGAGTAACAGGCTTCTGAGAAAATTCCTGGGTCCCTGATCCTGTTACATTCTATGAACTAACTAAGCAACTGAAAGTATCAATCCACATGGATCCAACCACTAAAGGAGCTTATGTTCTTTGAACCTCAAGTTCAAATGGCTCTCATGCCATACAGCTACCCAAGTCCCTTATCTTTGATTGTCTACATGCCTGTAGACCCCACAGAAGAGCAGGGTGATCTTTCCAATGCTGATAGCAAACTCTTTGGATACTCAATGCCTTCATAGTTATTGCCACACTTCCGTGAGACCTATCCTTAGGAAAGAACTTGATAAACTCATTCACTTACAGGTGGTAGACACCAGTAAAAGCTGCGATTTCCACCCCCTTGGAAGATTTAAGCTGATGATTTTGTACCTTAGTGCTAGCTGTTAATTCCTAACTTGTGGTTGACTAACCCACACCTTCTTCTCTGGGCCCTGCATATTTTGTATTTTTATCATGCTCTTTGGGGCTCCCAGTAGAGGGATAAAGAGATTTCTAGTTGCAGACAGATTCTTACTTTATGTGTTCTTGAGTTAAAGAGTTCTATTGTAAAGGATAACTTTACTAACAGAAAATTATTGGGCACCTACTGGGGCAAGGCAGTGTTCTAGATGCTAACGGTGAAAAAGACAGATGAGGTTCCTGCATCCCTGGGTTTACATTCTAGATCAAGAAAATGGAAAATAAACAAGTTAACAAATAAGTGAAGAACATAATTTCCAAAGGCAAGAAGTGCTGGGTGATCTGAAGTAGAGTAACTTAGGAGCCAAGTTAGATGTGTTCCTCAGGGAGAGCCTCTCTAAGGAGGTGCCATTTGAGCTAACTGAACAGGAAGGAGCCAGCTCTGGAATGTGAGGGAAGAGCATTCCGTCTGAGAGAAGGGCCTGGGTAAAGCTCTGGAGTCAGAGGTGGACTTAGTGTGTTCAGAAACAAAGGCCTGTGTGGCTAGATGTGCATGTCCTTGAGAAGAACAATCTTAGGGGAGGGTTGGGGGCAGGCGGCAGACTGTGACGACATCCTTAGTTCTCTGGAATTGTTTTATGATGAAGGGAAGCAGGTAAATGGGCTGGAAACTGGAGGGGGTCATCAAGTTCAAGGGAGGAATCTGTTGTGGTGATCTGGTTTGTGTGTGGACTTTTTTTTTTTCTTTTTTTTTTTTTGAGATAGAGTTTCATTCTTGTTGCCCAGGCTGGAGTGCAATGGTGCGATCTCGGCTCACCACAATTGCCGCCTTCCGGGTTCAAGTGATTCTCCTGCCTCAGCCTCCCGAGTAGCTGGGATTACAGGCATGCGTCACCACACCCGGCTAATTTTGTATTTTTAGTTGAGACGGGGTTTCACCATGTTGGTCAGGCTGGTCTCAAACTCCCAACCTCAAGTGATCCGCCCGCCTCAGCATCCCAAAGTGCTGGGATTACAGGCATGAACGAGCGCAGCTGGCCAGGTGTTCTTATGGAAGCGGGGTGGATGTTGATAGGGATGATCAGCACACATTCCTATGTGAGAACTCCCAACCATGACCCTCCTACCCTCTGCGGAAGGGCCAGGGAACTGATAAAGACCCCCACCTACTGCTCCTTCATCCCTGCATGCTGCCTATGCTGGCAGACACTCAGATAAGACTCTCAACCCCCAATTCGTGCTGACTGCACACCACCTTGAGCTGCAGTAGATACTGGGGTCGTCTTGGAGCCCCAGTCCTTCCAGCCTGCTCTCTGCCGAGACTTTCCCAGCTGAATCCCATTATGTCTACATGTCCTTACCAACCTGGTCAACCCCAGGAGTTCAAGCCACCCAGTCCCTTTCCCAGATCTCACCCAACACAGCTATGTACATCCTAACCTGGCTTAGGTTCTACCCATGTCTTCCAACCCTCTAAACCCTTCCACTTAGGCACACTGGAAATCAACACAGCTCCTACTGCTTCAGCAACTTCCCTGCATGCTTTTCTCCTCTTCTCATATAACTGAAGCCCATTTGCTCTGAGGACTTGCCACCCTGTCAGGTGGAGGTTATTTTATCTCCCACATCTCCTAAACCAGTGGGTCTGAGGTGAGATGGGGCTGTCTTGTTCCCATTACTACTTCCAGACCAATCTCCTCTCTCCTTCAGAGTCCTTAGCTATTGAGGACCTAGACCTCAATCACTTCCTCTCCACGGTATAGACCGTCACAATCTGGGTGGCCTCCCAGTGTCTTAGCCCCCTTGACTCCCTCACTTATCTCAGCCTTCCTCTCCCATAGTCCTGCCCCCAGACCCTGCCATTACCAGAAACTGCCCCATCTCTGGAATCTGGACAGCAGGCACCTCACTGTCTGAGCTCCTATCTTTCGAGCTCTCTTATTCTCCAAAAATGCTTTGTTCTTAGGGAGACCTGCAATCCATTCATTGACCCCACCACATTCTCCCACTGTCCTTCACCTTCCTCTTTCGTTATTACCCTTCTCACCAGCTTCAATTTCATGACTCACCATTATCATTAGTCACCCCTTGCCCACTTAAGTCCACTACCTCTCTCTCCCTTTATCGTACTTGCTTGGCAAAACGCCAGCAATGATTAAACCCAACCTCTGACTCACTCTATGCTTGCACCAGAGCCCACAAACATTGATGAAGAATGTCACACCACGGTGCTGCTCACTGCATGCGTGTTAAATTCATGACCACAGCACTGCCCAAGCATCCTAACAAAATGTCCTCGTTCGCTCATTTCCCCGCTCTCTACAATTTCCCCTTGGTCCTTAATTCTCCATTACTCCCCACCCAAACTTTTAGCTTGTTTCACACTTCATTAAGACAAAGCTAATAGAAACAATGGGTAGGAAACCGGGTGCAGTGGCTGACGTCTGTAATCCTAGCACTTTGGGAGGCCGAGGCGGGCGTATCACCCGAGGTCAGGAGTTCGAGACCAGCCTGGCCAACACGGTGAAGCCCCATCTCTACTAAAAATACAAAAATTAGCTGGGTATGGTGGCACATGCCTGAATCCCAGCTATTCGGGAGGCTGAGGCAGAAGAATCGCTTGAACCTGGGAAGCAGAGGTTGCAGTGAGCTGAGATGGTATCATTGCACTCCAGCCTGGGTGACAAGAGTGAGACTTAGTCTTTAAAAAAAAAAAAAAAAAAAGGGGGTAGGAGGTAGAAATGCCATCCTTTTCCTGCCTGCATTTGTTCCCATTTTCTGCTTTACTGCTTGTTACAGTGGATGAAGTGTCCTCACTCGTGAAGACCCATTCCTTCATTTGTGTTCTGGAACCTGTTGCCTGCTTCCTCCCAGTGGATTTCGTTCCTGCCGTCCCCGCCTTGCCCCTCTAGCATTAGAATCATCAGTTTGTCATCTCTACTGGACCATTCAAACATCCCCTATAATCTCAAACAGGGATTAGCAAACTCTGTAAAGGGCCAGATAGCAAACATTTCAGGCTTGATGGGCCACACGGTCTCTGTCGATCGGCTTTGTGGTTGTAGCAGGAAAGCAGCTATGGATAATGTGTATAAATGAATGGCCATGGCTCTGATCCAATAAGACTTGATTTACAAAACAGGTAGCATGAGAATGAATTTGTTCCATAAGCCATAGTTTGCCTAATCAAGTGTAGTATGTAGCCTGTTACTGGGTTAAACAACCATGTGCTCTGTCAATAAAATTATGATGGAGGCTGGGTGCGATGGCTCACGCCTGTAATCCTAGCACTTTGGGAGGCCCACGTGGCAGACTGCTTGAGCCTAGGACTTTGAGACCAACCTGGGCAACATAGTGAGACCATGCCTCCACAGACAATAAAAAAAATTAGCCAGTCGTGGTGGCGTGTGCCTGTGGTCCCAGCTAGTCAGGAGGCTGAGGAGGGAGGATCACTTGAGCCCAGGAGGTCAAGACTTCAGTGAGCCAGATAGCTGGCAGGGAGGGAGGTGAGAATGTACAGGGTCCAGGGTGATTTTTGACCTTCAGACATCGATTGCATAATCAATGTTCATTGATTATTGTGCTTTCATTGGGTCACAGCACAGACACGCACAAATCAGCCAGCTCTTCCCTGACTATGGTGGTGGCCTAGTCCATTTGGGCTGCTATAACAAATATGTTTTTATTTTCATGAATGTTTTGTGCATGTCCATAAGTTATTTTGGATATAAATGACAAAATATAGGAGATAGCCGTGTCCTATTTTTATTATTGGCTGTTCAATTGGCTGTTTAATTTTTTCCATTATTTCTTTTAAAAAACACTTGAACAGTTCTTTCCAAAATTGGTGGAGATTCTGCTATCTCTCACGTGATGATCACAACACCTGGATTAGGGGTTGGACTCCAGATGAGATCTGTGACTGTTCGGTTCCCTGGGATAGGGTTGGTTTTGTGTGTGTGGTGTGTGTGTGAGAGAGAGAAAGTGTGTGTGTACATGTGCAGGGGTGCTCTGCAAGGGTCTCACCCAACAAATAAAACAGCCTTCATTTTTAGCCCATAATTACAGTCTGCATGCAATAGTTAATGCAAGGTTGCCTTTAAAGACATTCTCATACACTCTAGACAGCTCTCTTTTACTTAGCCATTTCAGAGCACAGATTAGGAAAAGCTTCACTGAAGTCCCTTTGGTTAAATATGTTCTCTGCTTGGGGAAACCATGGCCACTATGAATAGAACCCTGTTTGCTGCCTCTTGTCACTCTCCAATAGTATCTCCAGGGCTAAGACACTATGGTAGAGAGTTGACATGTCTTCTCTTCTGTGATGTCTCGACCTGCTGAGAACAATTGGTGCAGGTATCCCAGGGCCTGAGTTAATCCAGGATCCGTCTCATCTCTAGGTAGTTAACCTGGGGTCCTCTGCACTCTGCCCTTGCAGGGGTAGTGAATGTCAACACTCTTTCTGCCCTACCATGCCTGCCCACTGGGAGTATAACTGATTTCTTTTCTTTATCATATCCCTTCTGGAATAACTAAAAGATTTCAAAAAGAACTCAAAACTGAGACACAATAAACACACACACAAATTGTGGCATTTACAATTTTAGATTATTAGATTGTTGAGTCTCTGTGTGCCCAAAGACCTGTACAGAGGGCTTTGGAGGGGTCACAGTAGGCCAGGAGTCAGAGCGGACGGTTTCTCAACCCAAGAGACAGGAGGTCAAACCTAAAAGAGAAGAAAAGCCAAGGATGATGTTAGAAAAAAAGAACAAAAACAGAAGGGAGCCTGGGAGGGGCCCAAACTAAGGTGTCTTGAAGAAGATATCAAAATTAGAGCTTGAGTGGGGCTTAAAGAGTCAGAAGTAAAACCAACGCATCTCAATCTGTAGCATCTTGTGAAAGGTAAACCTGGCTGGCACAGTTTTGGGGAGTACAATGCTTTTCTTTGGCTTCAGGAGACCCCCTTTCCCAACTCCTTTGACCTTCAAACATCGATTGCAGAATCAATGTTCATTAATTATTGTGCTTTCATTGGGACACAGCACAGACACGCACAAATCAGCCAGCTCTTCCCTGACTATGGTGGTGGCCTAGTCCATTTGGGCTGCTATAACAAAACACCTTAAACTGGGTGGCTCATAAACAACAGCAATGTGTATCCCACAGTTCTGTGTACCAAAAAGTCCGAGATCAAGGAACCAGCAGGATCAGTGTCTGGTGAGGGCCCATTTCCTGGTTCACAGATGGTGCTTCACATGATGGAGGGGGCAAGGCAGCCTCTTTTATGAGGTTCTCCCTCCATGACCTAATAAAGTCCCAAAGTCCCCACCTTCTTACACCATCACATTTGTGATTAAGTTTCAACATATTAATTTGGGGAAGACACAAACATTCAGAACATAGCTGGTGGGCAAAGGCCGAATCCCCCTTGGGGCATGGACCAGGGGATTGAGAACATTTGGAAAGGGAGAACTGGAGTGAACAAGTCATGTTGAAGGGTGAGTGAGTGCCCATAAGCCACCATCCTGTGAGTAGCATGGCAGTGGACAGGCACACAGGAAGAAACTGGCAGGTCTTTCCAGTGGTGATGTGAAACTCAAAGCCATTGGAAAGATGGCCATGTGTTCTGAAAATGAATCACCAGGGAGAAAGGAGACTCTTCCACCCAGACATATGAGATGCCTCTCACCTTCCCAATTATGGCCGATATTTGGGAGTCAGTTCCCCCCTCCACTGCCCCCCGTGGGGGAGAAGTCATGGTGATTTTGAACCTTGGAGGAAAAGAATAAAGCCATTACGGAGAAAGCTGGGTGTATGAGTAGATTATAGGCCTGCATGGTGGCCTGGTCACAGATTGCTCATACCTCAAATATCCTGAGTAGGAAAGGAAGGAGCAAAAATGGAATGATGATGATGATGATAATAATAATAATAAAGAATTAGCTGATATCAGATGTTTTCTCCTTGGTTTCTGCTTGCCCAGGTCTGACTGGTGCAGCTTATAATTAGTCTCTGCTTGCAGATGTGTGGTTCCAAAGACTTGTGGATTAAAGAGAAACTCTAGAATTTCTCAGTACCTGACAAGTTGTAACGTGAAAAGCTACACTTAGTCCATTAAAGATTTTTCACAGTGACATTTGAGTGCAGCTTGAGAAATATGCCACCTTGCCATTTATCATTTTCAGGGCATGGGTGTCGGAAAGGAGTTTGCTATGAAGAACAAAACAAAATGGATTGCATGTGTAGAGAGGTGAGCTGGCGAATACTGATAAATGTACTTCACTGAATGTCAGCAAATGTCACTTGAGAAGCCATTTGCAGCTACCGTAACAGCCTCCCAAACCCAACAAAGAGTAGCAAAAACGGGCAAAATGAACTGGGCATCTTGCTTCCGCATGAATAAGCAATCAGCCCTCTCAGAAGTTACACCAGAAAGTTGTTAAACTTGATAGAAGCAGCTTTTTCAACCATACTGACGCATACCATAGATTGCTACAGAGGGCTGGAGACCTTCTGAGGACGTCAGCGCTGTGACTCTGGGCAGAACTTCATAACCCCTTCTCTTCCAGGTAGGTGCCTTCCTTTTGTATGTGCAGCCACTGGCTGTCTCTGAGACATATTTTCTGGGTTTTCCTACACCAGCTTGCTGCTTTCGCTGTGTCTGCAGACCCCTCTACTCCCTATCTACTCCTAATCTACCCTCCCTTGCAGTGTAATCTGGGAGTGGCTGCAGATGTGACCTGGGATGCAGTCCTCACGTGCCATATCAAGAGAAGACTCAACAGAAACACCCTTGAGCCAAAATTTCAGTCTCTCACTCAAGAAAATAATTTTCAATGTGTCTCCTGGTTAATGTGAAAATTGGAGTAATGGACTCAGCTTCTGGTTCATTCTTGGTGACCTGGCCGAAACTTTCCCTCTATGTGATTTAGGATTTCTGGAAGGTGGGGGCCAGTGTTCTTCAGAATTCAGCTTGGGTTGAGATGTTCCCCTCTTCCTCCTCAGCTTAGTGAGTCTCCAGACTTTGCTGCAGAAAAGTAAATGGGAAAGAAGATCATATTCTCAGAAAAGCTCTCCAGGGAATGTGAGACTAATTAAAATAAAATTCCAGCTCCTCTTCATTTTCTAATCTCTGGGAGCTCCTCCTCCTCTTTAACACATACGAGGTCATCCAATACTTTTTTCCTCCATTATACCAAGAGACTTTAACAGAGTAGCCTGAATTTGTCTGGCCTTGTGAAATATACCACACACATGCACGCACGCACGCACGCACGCACACACACTGCCCACACAAACTGAGGTCAGTTCAGCTTTCATTGGTGCAATGCTGTGGTACAGGACTCAGATACAAGAAGCTCTTTGTTGAATGTACATCTCAGACTGTGTCCCTGAATGTGCTAATGGACACACTTCCCTCTTCACACTGTTCTGCCATATGTTTAGCCTGTGTACATTGGAAATGAACACATTTACAACCAGGAAAAGATGGGCTCTTGGGAAAGTGAGCTTCCCTCAGATGAACTCGGAGGGGTGGTGCAGGAAGGAGGGGTTGGAAGCTAGCTCCTCTTCAGTCAGACTCCTTGCAGAGTTCTTAATTCTCTTGGTGTTTCCTCCTTTCGAATTAGGTGCTTCCCATGGAAGGGCCTTTACTTGGGTCTCAGGAACTCACAAGCCATCTGCTTATTATTGAAATTGAATTGCCCTCAACTTGTTGACTTTCACATCAACAAGTTTAGTTTAGGAAGAAACAGTGGCATGTTTAGGAGAGAAAAAAGGAGAAGAAGATGAAAGTCAGATCTCTGGATCAGCGGTGGAGGTGAGGGAAAAGTGGAAGAGATCCTCCAGGGAGAATGAGATGTGCAATGTTCTGCTTGAGGCAGGACCCATAATAGAGCCTGGCAACACTTTACTCAGTTAAGGCACTTTCTGAAGAGCAAATCTCTGCTGTGTCCCAGTGTGGATTGCATGTCCCAGACCCAAAAAGCTATTAAAGCATAAAAACATGTTCTAAAGAACAGACAATGTGGGTACAGATTTCTCATTGTGCCAGTATTATTTTCTTAGTTGCTGTAAGTTTAAAATTTGTGTTTTAAAGCTCAAGCTAATAAGCATCTGTTCCCTGGTGTGAAAAGAAACTGTTCATAATTGATTAATATCACACGAATCCTGTAATTGCTGGAGGCTAGAGCTATGTAAAATCCTACCTTCCTATTGTTTTGTCTTTAAAGAACAAAAACAAAAACCTTGTCGTATAGACAAGGGTAGCCAATATTGTCTCTGTCTTTCAGTGAGAAAAAGCAAAGCTGGTTTGGGTGAGGTACTTTACGCACTAATTAGTGGCAGTAGCAGGTTTCCTTGTTTTTAATCCAGAAGCTGTTTACAGTGGATTCTTCTCTGCTCTATTTAAAAACCTAACAAGCCCCCTTTAACCATTTTGCATTGTGGGATGTTTCAAACAAAATGTTAAATTGCTACCACAAGAGGAAGATTTGTTAAAATACAAAACTCCTTAGAATTGCAGTAATCCCCTCATTCTTGCAAGAATGTAAACAGGACATCAGTTCAGGGAACATTTGCCCATGGAAAAGTCTCCTCTGAGCAAGAAACTTCACCCACTGCATGGTAGCAATGGGCATCATTTAATCGGCTCTAGACATTCCCATCTCAAACTGAGCTCCCCTGTCCTTGAAAGAGTGGAAAGATACATTAAAGTGGGAGATTAATAAGCAAATTTCAGGTTAACGCTGCAGGCAGGCCATCCTAAGGAGAAATGTTTAGAGGAATTTATTATCAGACTTCCATGTAACATATTCATTCATTCAAGTAGGCACTTTTAAATGCCTACCTTACGTCAGACCTGACATAATATCTTACCTGGATAGCAAGTTTGTTTAGAAGTCATACTCTTTGCCATCTAGAATCACACTCTCTATGCTCAGCTCAAACCCCATCTCTTCCAGGAAGCCTTCTAAGATTTCTCCCATGGTTGTGCCCAACCAGGACACCCATAAAACAGCATTGTTCTGTGCTGTCCTGAACTGGGTACATCTTTCTCCCCAACAAGTGTTAGTTCCTTGAAAAAAGGGTCTCTATCTTATCTCTGCATCACTGAGATAGTCTTTCCTAATCTACTCTTTAAAATGAGATTTAAGGCACTGAAAACCGGGTTATCTCTCTCTCACACTGAGATCTAAACCACTTTGGTGTGAATACATGGGAAGCAGCCTTCTCCTCCTTGGCTACTGATAGTGTCTGGATTCAGTATTCAATGAAGGTCGTACCAACGATGTAGGTTGGGAAGGAAGTGGATGGGTCCATCTGGATAATCTGGGTGCCATGCAGGAAACATCAGACTGGTTAATTTGGAGGAATAGGAGCTGAATTATCCAAACAATTGTGTAGATGCAGCCTTTGCTGGCAAAGCCATTTTCCCCACCTCTGTATCAAATATGCTTTAGAGATTTGGGAGTTGACACCGCATCCAGATATAGTGGGAGAGAAATGGAGAACATTCACATTTTGCTCTACAGTTGCCAGCCTTGAGGCATCCAAGCTTATTTCCTACTAAAGTAACTTATACTATTTCCCAGTGGGAAGAGTTTGGTGTAGGAATCATTACATCTTCCCTCTCTTGTTTCTGCCCAGGTAGTCACAGGGGAAAGAATACCTAGCCTCGCCAACCCCATACAGCCAATTTTATTGAAATCTAAGATTTTGCATGAGATCTGCACATGTTAATGACTTGTGATGAAGAGATTTTCATTTTTAAATCAGGGATTCAGAAATTCCCTTCCTTCCTTGTGATGCCAATTATTTTCATGTGGGCCTTTCAGGGAAGAATCTTTAAAAGTTTCAATCTTTTAATGCAAAGAGTCCCCCAAGCAGGCAGAATACATCCTGTCAGAGCCAAATGTCAGGCCAGAAGAACCTGTGCTTCGAGTCACTTGGCAAATGCACAGAGTTTAACAAGCTCTATTTTTTCCCTTAAAAATACACAAAACTCACTTAACATAATTCATAGTAACCCTTTCTTATTTCAAATATTTCATTTCAGTTCCTTAAATTGTTGCCCTGCCCAATTAGGGGGGAAAAATCTGCTTTCATTTTAAGAAGCAAAATATAAAGTTTCTAAAAGTAAGGATAGCTGAAAAGTTTTTTCCCCTCTTAAACTGACATTCAGAAAAAATAAATTTCTATATTCATTTACTTCTGATGTGAGAGCAGCAATGCCACCTTTGTTCAAAGAAAGTTTTTGAAATGATACAAATCTCTATGTGCTTGTTTCTAGAATTAATACCCATCTGTTCACTGTAGCGGTGGGATTTTCTACTAGGGGAATCCGCATTGGGAGAAGTATCCCCGCCTCGGGAGCATTTAAGGAAATTTTAATATCCAAACAAAAGCAGTATTACCATCACTACCCACTCCCTCCCTTCGAGGAAAAACAATTAATAATTTGCATATGCTCATGACACAAATTAAAGACAAAGGGCCCCTCACAGGCCGTGGGCACTACACACCACTCCGCAGGCTGCAGAGTCCCAGCGCCGAACGGTTGTAGCTTCCGAACGAATAGCATTAAGCTGCACCACTAAAGCGAGGTGTTCTAGGCCCTCTGGCCCATTCCCATCAGAGAATCGAGTTTCCCCAATCAGAAACATCTCCCAATCTTTCCGTAAGCTTTTAGGGGGAAAAAAAGAACATATAGTTCCAAGGGGGGAAAAATACATATATACTTTGCCCTTTTTATTTTAATAGCCAAACATTGTAATGCTAGCTAAATAGAAATTCTTGTCTGTTAATAGGTTCCTTTAGTTTGTAATAAATAGGAATGCTAATGACTAAAATTTAGTATTTGGTATGCATTAGCTTTTGTGAGCTTTTCTTTACCGTCCTCATTGACATGCAATATGGCAAGCTTCCTTTGAAACATATTTATAAAATAACTACAGTATAATTAAACCAACAAAGCCATCTTTTAAGTAAGCTTAATAGCACAGGTTTTTTTTTCACCTCCGTAAAATTTACTTTAAAAAAGAAAAATAGTTGTGCCTGAATCCCACTGTATATTTTATTCTGTGCATCTAATATTTCCTTTGCATCTACAATCTATGCATATCTAATTCTTTCTGACAACTATGATTATTAATAAAGTGCTTGTGAAAGATATGCTTCATAGCTTCTTCAACAAGAATAATGTTTTTTTGTTAATGGAAATTGTAACATATCTTGACAGATACAATATATAAGATGTGCTTTTTTCTTAATTGTTAATATTGCTGTGCTGAATACACAAGGAGCAGATCAACAGATATGGCAGGTAATAATCAGAGTGGATGCCATTTTATACAATGTAACTAAAAATATTTTAATGATATAAAAGCAATAGATAAATAAAAGCAATTATGTTTAATTTTGCTTTTGGTGTGCCGGCAATTTTTGGTTGTTGCTGCTGTTGCCAGTGCGTTCAGTAGAGTAGGAAGCTGGAAGCGCAAAGCAACCGGACCGAGGCGGCTCTGCCTTCTTGCAGCCTAAGGGTCCTGCAAGCCGCCCTTTCTCTCTCCGCAGCTTCAGCGATCCAGGCTCGCAGGGCCCGGCTGAATGTTAATTTGGGATACACAGGAGCTCAAGTTCACTGAGTTTTCCGCAGTTTTGCAAATCCTTTTCCCTCTCCCTATGCCTCGCGGTTTAAGACCACGCGATTTCCCAAAAAGAAAAACTCAAAAGATGCCAGGCGCCGGGCTGGAGTCACTTAGAGCCAGCTCTGGCTGCTCCTCCGCTTCCCCGACCCCGGCCGCCGCTCGGCCCTGCCCCTCGCGCCTCGCCCCCTTCTCCAGAAACTCCGTCCTCACCGCCTTGCCCCCAACCCACCCCCCGCGTGGAGAATAAACACAGTTGACATCACTCTTATAATCTTTATTTAAAACTGTTTCCAAGGTTACAAATTGCCGAGCCTCGTATGCAACAGGTTCCTCCGAAGCGGTATCATTACAGATTAACTGTAATGTGTAGGATTAGAATAAAAGCATAAGGGATTAGGTAAAGGGCGACGCTCGAGACATAACGCCCGAGCGCATCTCGACTGAGTCAGCCGAGGGAAACCGGGAAGGCGCAGGGTGTCAGGGCGCCATGGCGCCGCCAAGCCGGACTCGGTTCCTCCGCTCCCGCTCCCAGCCCCGGCCCCAGAGCGGTCAGGACGGCGGCGCTGGAAGGGCCAACGCGGCCGAAGGTTTTGCAGCCAGGCTTCCCGGGCGTCAGGGGCTAGGGACGGGTCCCCGGAACTGGGGAAGATGAGGGGCTGAGAGGCCGTGGAGGCGGAAGGCGCGGGCACGCCACGGCCCGGCTGGGAGCTTCGGGAACGCCGCGCCCGGGACGCAGTCTCCGAGCGGTATGAAGCGCAGGGAAGGCGGCGAGGGGACCCGCACACCCGCACGGGGCACCGGATTTGTCCATGTGGCTGACACTGCCTTCAAGGCCCAGGGGTGATGGGGCCCTTCCGGGCGTCCTCCTCACCCCCACTCCGCCGCGCCTCCCCTGTCCGGCTGGGGCTGGGGACAGCGGCAGGGGATGGGCAGCCGCGCAGGCCGCCCGCACCCTTCCGAGCCCAGGCCTCGGGCCTTCGCCGCCCGCCCAGGCCGTGCGCCCTATTGGACCACCTTCCCGCCGGCCTTCGCCTGCCCCTCTCGCGCCAGGAAGGCCCTGGAGCTCCCTCTCCCCTCACACCGCTTCCTGCAGGGCCAGGGCTCGCCGTGCTGGCCCCATTTGGACTCAGGCCTGCCCTGGGCCACGGCCTCGGGCCGCTGACGCAGCCCCGAGGGCTGTTTGCGTGTCGGAGTGGAGGGCGCGGGGCTGGAAAAACAAACAGGGCCGGGGCGCGGAGGCTCGAGGTGGGGGCCGAGGGGGCTGGAAGGAAGTGCGCAGTGTGGCGAAAGCGCGAACAAAGCCCTCTCGGGAGCCTCGTCACCCCTCGGTGACCCCAGGCCCGTCCCGCTGAGCCGCGGGGCTCCCGGGCCTCGCCTCCGAGCAGGCCGCACCGCTCGGTGGGCGAACACCAGGCCTCCGCGGCCGCCCGGGCCCGTGCTCCCCTCGGTCCCCACAGGCCGAGCCCACAGCCCGCCCCGAAGGCGCGAGGGACAGCGCGGCCGGCGGTGGAGCCTCACCCAGCCACGGAGCCCACAGAGCGAGACTGAGGAGGACTCCATGTTATTGTCCGTCGGGAAACCGGGCTCCTCTGGGGCGCGCTGGAGCCACCACTCTGCCAGCAGCCGGGGAAGGGCCGATAGGGCTCCCAAGTGGACGGAAGTGGGCGACCAACTTCGCCGCGACTCCTGCTTCCTAAAGAAGGGCCTTGGTTGAGGAGGCGGCGGGAGGGGACTGTTGCAAACAGCTGTTCCTCATACATATTTCATTACACAATCAGATAATGCGTCCCACCACCTTCTCAATTATTCACAGATAAACATTTTCAAGACGTTTTGACATCTGTCTTAGTGCCTGCTATTAATTTAGTAATCACTGTAGTTAAAAATGTATGGGATTTTTGCCGTCGGAGCACCTCCTATCCGGCGCGCGGGCCCAGTGTGGGACTGTGGCTGGGAGCCCGGGCCCTCCGGGAGTGAAGATACCTTTGGAGGTGAGACGGCCTCTATAGCGCGTTGACACTGTTGATGGAAGGGATTAAAGGAGTATCAGGTTATTTTAATTTATTGTTGAAGATGATGACTGCCCCCACCCCCACCCGCATACCCTCCTCACTTTCCCACCCCAACCCTAGACCCGACAACACGGTTCAGCCCTTGCCCCGGGCAGCGGAAATGGTTAGCTTCATCTAGGAGTTTGTGCTGAGGAAGGCGCAGGCAACCCTAGTCGGCGTAGACAGAGAGAACCGCACGCAATCACTGAGCACGATTTCTCCCAACAAAAAAACTAACAATAATAGCGACCCACGCTCAAGAGGTCTCAAACCTCCGAAGTTTTGCCCCAAGCCTTGTGGCCCTGGCAGAAGTGACAAGGGCATTTGGGAAAGACAGAGAAAAATAAACTCGCTCCAGTGGCTGTACACGGGGCATTTGGGGCTATGAGAAAACGAGTTGCTTTTCTGCTTGAGTGATAAATGTTGCAACAGGCATAGCTATGTAGACGCAAACAGTTTTTAAAACCAGAGAAGCAGAGTTTGAAGAACCTTGTAAGGCTGAAAATAATAGCAAACATTTCCAACTTCAGGATGTTGTGATTGTTGGGAAAACTCTAGATAAATTACCCACACGGGGGAAATACTCAAAGGTAAACGAGTTTGTGTTCTGAATCTCAGCTGCCGGGAATGAAAGTTACACTTTGAGTTTGAGAGTGATGTCTATTTGTTTCTCTTCCTTCTGTCACAGTCTCTTTCCCAGGTGAGTTAGCAGGTGGACTTTGATTTTTAAAACAAGGAATTTGGGAACAAGGAAAAACAAATCTGGTGAAAGAAAATGGCCCTGGAAGAAACTGCCCTTCCAACGAAGATTTAAGTGACTCCAAAGTGATTTTCACTCTTTATTGTTCAAAATATCCACAGGAACAAACTCGCTAAAATGTCCAGGAATTAACTATCTAGAAAAAGAGAAGGACATAGTGTTTGCCCCCAAAAGAGAAGAAATTCACACCCCCATACTCTTCTGTTTCTAGGACAACTACATCTGCAGAAACATGTCCTCTTGTGGTGTTTTCCGGGTGGTTCATTTCTTCTTCACAAAGTGGACCCTCCTCTGCCCCTTGGAGGGTGGTCATCCGAGTTGCTGGCCCAGAAAGTCCTTTTCTTCCACCTTCTTTGTCTAAATGAATCTTCTCGGACTTACATTCCACTTTCAGATGAGAGAGGGAGGCTCAGAAGATGTGCTCAAAAGAGAGAAAGTTGAGAAGGGAGGTGAAGTGGAAGTGAGGGCACCCCTGCTCCCAGGGAGGCTGCCTCTGCTGCAGGAAACCCGGAGGTGGCCACTAGAACTGGTTAGGCCAAGGGAGCTCACAGTAAAAACAAGCCTATGTAGAGTAGTTTCTCAGGCCTTGCCCAAGAGCCACTCTGGAAACCCCTCTCTGCAACCCCCCACCTCTGCCCTGGACACGGTGCTCAGCCAGAGACCGGACAGCAGGGGGTGAGGACTTCCCAATATATCACACAAAAAAAATTTAAAATGAACTATGTAATTTGGTTGACTCTTAAGTGTGTTCTTTTGCAAATGTATTTGACATACAGGGTACTGGGGTGGAGATGGGGGCAGGAGGGTGTGGATCCGTGTGAATGATCAAGTTTAGGATAAGAAGGGTGAAAGGGGCAAAATAAGGGCCCTTCAGCTTCTCAGGGCATGGTTAGAGCTAAATGTTCCTATTAAGAATTATGAATCTCCCAGCAGTGAGTGAGAACTTGCATGCGCTCCACCCAAATCCTTTTTCAGAATGCAAACCCCTAGGTCAAAAATAATAAATAAACAATAAAAACAATCTCGGTCAAAATGAATCTTTCCTGGATTGTCCTTTTCTGGGTATCTCCAACAGAGCTGAGAGGAAGGCTAAAAGGTTGGCTCTGGGTGGATAAGGCCTTGGTTCTTTCTAGTGGCCAGGACTTGACCTGAAACCTTTCCCCCAGTCGGCTCAACAAAGTTTCTCCCTCCGAGCCAACGTCCCTCTAGCAGGAAGCCCCCTTGGCCTTGCAGCCTGAGTCCTCATTCTGCGAACTCTCCCCGTTCGCGGCTTCCTGTACATCTGCCCTTGCGGTTGGGGTCACTCCTCGCGGGCACTGTGGTTTTTGTCTGCATCTGGACAACTGGGTGTGCACCCGTTCATTCAAATAATTATGCCTGTGGACACTTTATTCCTCAAATTCCTCTATTAGTGTTCCTTTAATTCTCCGATGTGTATTCGGGTACAATTGCCTGTACGTTCCAGGCATAGTCAGGTGACTCAGCTTGAGTCTGAGCTCAAACGTGCGCGACCCCATGTCTGCATGGGGAGGAGGAGGTGTACACGTGCAAATGCGGGACTTTGGGTGGAGTGTGAGGTTGATATGGCTTTCGGTCCCAGGGCGCTCTAGGCCCCTCTTAAATACTTTCATCTGCCCAATTTCTTAACCTTTCAGGACAAGGAGGGAGACCCTCCGCGATCCTGCGCCCTGCCACCCTTTGGGAAGGATAGGACCATCATCTAGGACGTCTCCCGGTGGACTGTGGCTGGGCTGGGCTGAATGGGCGGGCGGAGGTCTCCAGGTCTCCTCCTTGCTCTCGATTGCCCCCATCACCCAAGCCACCTCGAGGTCGAGTGCGCCCTGGGGCTCTGTCTGGGGAGGTCATGGCGTCTCGAGGCGAATGATATGCACGTTTTGGGGCAAAACTCTCCTAGGCCTCCCAGGAGCAGCTGTATTTGTAACTTGGAATTGGCCTGGGCCCGCCTCCCTTGGCCCCTCCTCCAGCCCCTACCTCAACAGGCAGCGCTCAGCGGGCTGCCAGAGTGCGCTTCCCGGACCACCCCCAAGCACCCTGGGACCTCACCACCCCTCAGGGTCCCTGGGGCATCCTAGGGGCCTGGATCTGGAAGAATGGGGGCCAACAAGAGTGGCCAGGGCTCTCCTGGGGGCGGTTTTGCCATGTATTCCTCCGCTAGAATTAGCCTTTCGGGGCCGAGCGCCGACAGGTTTCAGAGGCCAGCGGGAACGCTGGCCACGGGTGTGTGAGGGTGAGGGGTGTGGTGTGTGTGCACGTGTTCGCGCGCGACTGGAAGCGGTTCCTTGTGCATTTCTAGAATCTTGTAGATGTGTTTTCTCGTGAGAATGATGCGGACTTACCGCTAACTTCAGGTCAGTTTGTTTGGAAAGGGAGAATGTCAGTCCGATGGTCGGTGGTTGTGTCTCTCATGAGCATTCGTACGTACAGAGTGAGGCCACCTCCCCTCCCCCATGCAGTCTCCCAGACCTGGTCAGAGGACCCAGGCCCCAGGTCGCTGAGGCCCTTGCTGTGCGCCCTGGTGCTCTGATCCTAAAGCCTAAGCTACGCCGTGCCCACTTAGGGTCAGGGTGGAAAGCCTACGCGGGAAAGGGGGACCTGGAGAGCTACCCCCACGTCCATGGCAGGGTGGAGTCCCGACCTTGGCATATTGGGCCTACCCACTTGGCATCTCCCTGCCCCGACCCCGTCTGGGATCCGTATTGGCAGTGCCAAGGGAGGGAGGAATGGTAAGGGAGTTGGGTCGGTACAGGACGGAAGTGAAGATGGAAAGAGAGAAAAAATAAACAAAACTAGGTAGGGACAAGGAGATGGGTGAGGCTAGGGTAGGGGTGGAGTTGGTGCTGCCTTGGAGAACAGCGGCTTTTCACCCTGCTATAGGGAGTTGTGTTTGGCTGAGCTGCCCCCCCCCCAATAAAGCTAATGATGTAGTAATTTAGGAGGGGGAGAGGGGCTGGGCAAAAGGAGAGAGGGGAGAGGATGGGGAAATGCGCGCCCCAAGAGCGAAAGCAAACAGCTGTGAAGGCGCTGCCCGCGACTCAGGCTTCCCAACAGGTTAGCTATACTGGGATCCACCCGGCATTTCGCAGGAAGGGGTGGGGGGAAGACAGAGCGAGAGGGGGAGAGAGCCTCACAAGAGGACAGAGGGAGGGAGGGAAAGAGAGCTGGGAGCCAGAGAGCGCACCGCGCGGCTTAAAAGGAGAGACTTACTAATGAATATTTATCCGCCGCTGCTCGGTGCTCCCGGCTTCCCTTACCTTTCTGCAGGTAAGATCCTCCCTGTGCCCCAGCCCCGGGGGCCCTCCTAGCTCCTCAATCGGGGTGCCTGTTGCTGGGCGGGAGGGCTCTCCGTCAGTAGGGGTGGGAGGGCGGCTCTATTCTGCGTTCACTCTGGGTGCCCGGGCATGCGACCCTGCACGACTAGGAACCGCGTGCGTGGGCTCCTTGTGTGGAATGAGCGTGAGCATGTAAGAGTGTGTTTGTGTGTGTATGCGAGAGAGAGACAGACTATGCGCCCGCAAGCAAGCGCGCCTGTTTCTGGCGCGCTCTGGAAACATTTTCCGACTTTTCACTCGGACGCCCTGGATTTCTCGCCTTTGCCTTTCTCTGCTTCCCCTCCCCCTTCTCTCGCCCTCCCCTCCCCCACCCCGGTCTACCCCACCCTACCCCACTCCTACCCCGGCTGCTGAGGCGCTCTTCTGCCGGCTATTGTACGGCTGGCGCGGGCTCCCCTGGGCCGCATCCCAGGCCTCTCATACAAGATGAATAGTTCTGTTTCCGCCGTAAACCCCCACACAAAGGCTGCTCGGCCACCGGGTCCCCTGTCCCCCTTCCTGGGGACTTCGGCTTTTGAGGTGCTGCGGCGCGTTGTTTCTCCCTCCCTCAGGGCGCCAGGGCCCAGACCAAGGAGCTAAGAGTGATCAGGACTTGGGGGTACCGGGTGGAACTCCTTGGGGGCCGCCCGCCAGGCTTCCTGGGCTGCAACTCGGAGCCCAGAGACCCCCACGGGAAGGGCGCCTCTTCCCCCACCACCACCCCAGCCTTCGCCTGCGGGAGGAGCACGGGGAACCCGGCCCAGCCGAGGGGGAAAGAGGGAGGGGAAAAGGAAGAAGGTCGGGGTGGGGCTGACCTTATAACCAGAATTCTTTAAACGGACTTACCCGGCCACCTGTTGAGAATCCATGTGGGGTCGGCAGGCTCCGGAGTTGCGCAAGGTGGACACACAAAACCAAAAGCCGGAGTTGGAAAAAGAAAATTCTTTTTCTCACCGGCCGTCAGGCTCTCAGCTCCGCGCTAGGATCGGGTGGCTGTACAACCAAGATCGACTTTACCCTGTCCGCCAACGCCCCCCTCATCCCACTGCTCCACGGCTGGGAGGCTCGGGACTCAGAGCTCGCGGACTTGGCGCTCAGGGCCAGCACCAGCAGCTCGGCTTAAGCCGGGGCAGGCTCTCTAAGCCCTGCTCAGAAGTCAAGAGCAGCAGCTCTGCTGCTCCTCGCCGCCTTTCATGCCGCGGCCGCTCCTCATTCTTGTGCCTCGGCCTCTCCCGGCCCCCTCGGACAAAACCCCCAGAGCCCGGCCACTCTCTTCCCGCTAAATCCCCTTCGGGGTCAGTGCTCTACCAGCACCGGGCCGCGCGCCTCTCCTGCCAGCCGTGTGGCTCTTAAAGAGCTGCACCCCTCCTCCGCCCTGCGCGATCCCCCGACCCCCGCCTCCCCTCCCCTCTCCTCCGGATCTAGCCCCCCACGCCGACGCCTGAGGTCCCTGCTGCCCCGACCGATGCCTGCGGACTCCCAGCCCCCTCCCCTCGCCTCCTCCCCTGAGCAGCCGGTGGGCCTGGCCTCGAGGCCACAGGGCTGAGTTCTACCCTCGCCTCAGGTCCCCTTTCTCACCAGCAGCGCCCACCCCTCTCTTCCCCGCCCCTACTTTAGCCCTCTGGGTCGATCAAGGCCCGGGCACCGCCTGTGCCCAGCTCAGAGGTGATGCCTAAAGATTGCCAGTTTAGGGTTAAGTTAGGGGGTTATGGGATGGGGAATGGGGCAGGGCATGCTAGTGGAGCTAGGGAGAGAAAAAGGAAGAGGAGCAAACGAGATGCCCTTGGAGGGCCCTCCGTATCCCAGGGCCTACCTGGCCTTTTGGCTCCTTCCCACGACCTCCAGAGATGCTCACGCTGGCATGGGGTCCTGAGGTTACCAACCTGACCAGGCCCACTGTATGTCTGAAGGATCCTGGGCATGTTTGTGTTTGTGTGTTGGGGGATGGAGTCCAGAAAGTCCTGAATGTGGATCTGGAGCAGCCTGCTTCCCAAGCCCAGAGCATTAATTCCCCCCAAAAGTAACCCTTAAGGGCCCAAGAGCTGTGTATGCAAGGAGGGAGTGAAGGACCTTGACCTCCAACCGCTCCGGGAAAAGGGCATCAGAGGAGAGGAGAGACAGGAAGGGAAGGAAGGCTACTCTTCCTGAGCACTGAAGCACAGTTTCTAAGAGGGTGTCTTAAATTTACGGGCCAGCCATGTCAGCTACCCCACTAAGAAAAGGTGAAGTAGATGACTGCTTTGGTTTCCCTTGCTTCCAGAGCTCTGGCTCTCTGCCTCTCTGCCAGGCTGCCAGGCCAGACTTGCAGGGTGGTCCTGCCTATAGTACTTTTTTGCTAGGCCTCCCTGGCACTAGAAGCCAAAGAAGGGATACCTCTGTTGAGAGGGAGTGCAGGACAGGCTGTGGTCCCCTGCCTTCCCTACTGCCCCTTGTCATAACATGTGACTGGGCTCTGTGAATGGTGGAGGCAATGATGGGTTAGGGAGGGGAGCTGCCCACCCTTTCTCAAATCCAAGTCCTGGCACACCAGGTCTGGCTGTTCAGAAGGGGAACCTTGGGAAGAAGTGTGTGGCCTCTAGGTAGTGGAAGCCAAGGAAACTTGAGGTGATAGGAGAATGGAAGGCTGACCCTCAGCCACCCCATTAGTCCAGATGCACCTTTAAGGAACTGGAGTGATTGATTTGCAATTGGTCCTCTTGGGAGAGGTTGACAGTGCACTCCCTGGGCTGGATCCTTAGACAGCAAAAGCCTCTCCCGCCACCAGCCACCCTCCCCGCACTTCCCCCAACCGGTACGGCTCTCACCTCCCAAGTCTCCCGCCCCTCTTTCTTGGGGCTGGGTCACTGCAGGCATCTAGGCTGGGTTTGTGCCCATCTTCCTGGGCCTGGCAGTGGGAGGTGCCGTGGTTCAAGACAGAGTCAAACTTCCCTTGTTTGAGAATGTGGGGGGTGGGGGTGGTGGAAGGGCCTTTAGAGGGCGGCGGGGCTCATTAGGCGGAGCAGGGTGCGGAGAGGTGCGCGCCGCCGGTCCCTGAGGCCGCCTTTGAGTCGTCGGGGCGGCTTCATTAAGCTGCGCTAACAAGGCGTACAAATGCCGAGCCCAGCAGCTTTCTTGCAATGCCCGGCCTTAGCAGGGCGCCGGACTAATGAGGGTCACTCAAAGGGGCTGATCAAATATTCAAATTTCCCCGCACGCCAGGAACTTTTATGCATGGAGAAAGTTGAGGCAACTGAGCTGTGTTTACTGTCCGGGGCGACAATTGCTTGGAGCGCCAGTCCCCGGAGGCTAAGGCGGGGGGCGGGGGTGCGGGGAGGGAGCAGTTGTTGTTGTTGTTTTTCAAAGGAAAGTAATCGGGGTCCTTGAAGGGCTTCGCTGCCTCCCCGCCTGCGTGCTGCGCTCCCCTGCGCCCTCCCAGGCCGCCCGCGCCAAGCGCCTCAGTTTGCAGCTTGCGGGGAGGCCCAGACTATGGGCCACCCGGCCAGCCCCCGCCTCCCGACATCCTGGGAGCCGGAAGGGGCGTTGCCCCCACAGGGCAAACCTTCCCCCGGCCTCCTGGGTCGACTGTTTAGAGCCAAGCAAGGCCAAGTGGGTGCAGCTGCCCCAACCCTCCGGATCCTCCTCTCCCGGAGGCCTGCAGACCCGTTGGCTTTCCCTGTAACCCAAAACAAGGAGAGAGTGGGAGGTCTCTCGGGCGTTTTCCAGATGTGGTTTAGACTTTCCCAGTGCTGGGATTGCGGCTGACATTTGTAAATAAATGCCAGTAGGTCCGGGTACAAGGAGAACACTCTCTAAACCCCAAAGACATCTTTTCTCCCTGCCCCACGTGAAGGGATCTTTTCGATCCCCGAGGCCAGGATTGAAGCGGGGATGATGGCAGCAAATTTGTTCTGCACAGGTGACCCGGCCTGTACGGGCGCCAAGTCCCAGATCCCGCAGAGTGGCCAGAGAGCAGAGAAGAGACGTAGGGGATCTGCAAGCTGACCTATCCACCCGAGACTCTCCGCTCTGAGCGACCCAGGGTGCAGGCACCCTCCACACGCCACCTTCTCTAGCAGTCCCCCAGGGTGCCTTCCCAGTCCTCGCACTGCCCTAGAAGTTGCTTGGTTCCCAGACCAGCGAGGAAGGCGGCGTGGGCCCTGGAACCCAAGGTCCCTCTGCTTCTGCTCCACTCCCCAGTGCCCAGCGCCGGGGAATTTGGGAGGGGAAGCTCTGGCGCTCCACAGCCCAGCTTCCCACCCAAACACACACTCAGAACCCCTCGACTGAGACCCTATGGAGCCTGCGCCCACAGCCCGGCCAGGAGCCACTACGGCCCTCCGCTCTGGGACCAGCCGCCCCGCCTCCCTGCCCTGCTCTGCGGACTCTCAACTTACCGGCTCCAGGCGGCGAGAGTAGTGCTTCAGGCCAGAGTCGAGAGGCGCTGGCGGCGGCTGGACCGCGAGGTGGGCTCGGTGGGCGGCGCCGAGCTCGGCTCTGCTGGGAGGCGCGGACAGCGCGGGATGCCACCCGCCCCACCGGGTCCCGGCGCACAAAGCTACACGCCTAGCTGCAGCCCTCTGCCCTGCTTGGCGCTCCGGAGCCGCGGTCACCACCCGAGCAGGCGGGGTGCGGCGGGGCGGCAGGCTCTGGGGCAGAGGCTGGGGGGGGCAGTGGGGGTGTCGCCAGAGTCTCAGCCCCACTTGCCTCAGTTCTCCCTGAGTGGCGATGGTTTTTGATTTCAGCGCTTTCGCAGAGCCCGCAGCACCTGCCCAGCCTCCCTCCGGGGCTGGCCCGGCAGTGGCAGGGAGAGGCCAGGTCGCCCCCACCCGGAGGCGGGGGTTTCGGGGACGGGGAGGGGACTGACCGGGTTCACCCGCCCGCCCGGCGCCTGGGTCCCTGGCTCCGGGGGATGCAGTTTCGGGGTCACGAGCTGCTTTCAAAAAGTTGAACACAATATTCGGAAACCCACCCGTAGGAATTCTCCCCCCACACGCGGCACAATACCCACTCCCCTCCCCTTTTTCATTCCTTCCTCCCCCGCTTCCTCCTCCTGCCCCTTCCCCCTCCCACCCTTCAGCCTATAATCCTTCCCCTACGAGAGAAAGGGATCGGGAAGAAAACATGAAGTGTCTGTTTTTGAGTCCCAACCTTTGGGCTCTTTCTGGGCCCTCAGTGAACGACCGCCCAGAGCTTCTCAGCTGCATTGGAGGAGGACTCATGGCCGGGAGGGGAGGAAATATATGTGGAGTGGAGAGAGCACTGAAATGGGGCTTGGCAGGAGTGGAGAGAGCACTGAAATGGGGCTTGGCAGGTCTTCCCTTTGGAGGAATATTTTTCTGCCCCAGTCGTCGTGTTTAAGACCTGCTACCTCACGGCTGCCTCTGGCTAAGTGAGCCAGTATTGGCCCCTCGCCGGTCCCAGGGCCTCCCTGCCGCCGGAAGCCTCCAAGGAGGCTTGCACTTGCCGGCTTGCTCTTACCCTCGGCCCTCAGAGGCCTGGCACTGCGGGAGTCAAGGCCTAAGCAGGGCTCCAGCTCGGAGTTTAGGGGCTGGGACACTCGCAGCCCCAGTCACGTTAGGTTTCCCATTTAAATTCTCTCTCAACCTCTCTTTCTCTCTTCCCTCATTGAGATCACCAAAGTGGTGTGGACCCGGCGCCTTGCCCCCAGATCTGCATCGGAATGCAGAAAAGATCTTTTTAAAAAAAAAAAAAAAAAAAAGTTTTGAATTCCTCAATGATTTTTCTTCTGGAAAGGCAGCTTAGGATAATTATTTCAGCTTTATTGAGGGCAGATTAGTTGAAGTCTGGGCGCTGCGTTTCAATACGCGTTGTACACGGGCCGACAATGTGGTCATTGTTGGCTACTGTGTGTGAATCTATTCAACATATACACTTTTTAACACCAAACCGAGTCCTGTCTAAATATACACAGCGCTCAGGGAAAGACGTCTCTGACCCCGACAAATCTGCGTAAATCACACTTCCATAGTTACAGAAGCCTCACAAAGGGAGGCCCGGCTCAAGATGCTGATTACATCTTCTTAAAAGCAACATACCTAAGAATAAATACCCATGCCTGGCCTGGGGGCTGTAGTGGCCAGAGACAGAGAGGGCCCTCTGTGTTCTATGGGCCTTTTGGGGTGTGTTTTAGGCTTTCAATGTTACTTTCCCTAGAGAAATTAGGCAGTTTTAAAATAATAATGGTAATTATTATTATTTTACAATACGAGCAAACAAGCAATTTCAGGCCTTATTCACTTCATCCGGGTGGCTGGCCTCCAAAGTTTGAGTGCCCTCTGGGGCTGGCAGGCAGGACCAGAGATCCTTCTGTTGTGTGGTGAGGAGTGGGCATCTGTGGGACTTTTCCGGGTCCAGAGGGCTCTTGGGCTTCTCGGCTCCCGCAGCTCCTCCACCACTCCTCACAGAGGCTGCTGAATTCTGGGAGGAAACAAAGAGTTGAGTTGCTTCTTAAGATGGAAAGAACGGTACTGTTTGGACTATTATTTTAAAATGGGTGGTGGGGGAAATCGAGGCTCCTTGGCTGGGGAGGGAGTAAAGAGAAGCCTAACTGATGAAGAGGGAGCTGAGGTGAATGTGGTCCATGGGCACCGATGGGGGAGGCAAGAGCGGCCTCCAGCACCCTGGGAACTGGGCTTAGGCTCCCTGGCGCCAGATACCCTCGGAATCCGGGATCCCTGGCTGGCGCCACGGCCCGCTGGGCCAAGGTCGGTGCTTGGTGGGCCCCATGATCTCATCTCTCCTTTCTTCCTTGCCACTATTAGTGCTCACATAGGCAGAAAGAGGCGACCCGACGTGCAAACCATGTGCAAACCGCGCCCGCTGGGCTGGTCAGCCGTCTTTCCTTGCCCGCCGACCTGGCCTATGTAGAGCCTGGGGGACCCTCTTGCCTCCCAACAAAATCCCCGCTCTAATTGCACATCCCATTCAACAACTCTGTGCCCAGGGCTTTTCGAATTTCTGGATCAACTTCTTTGGGGAAAAGGGAAGAAGGCGGCTCAGAGACAGCGATAGAGAAAAGAAGAGAGAGAGGAAGAAGAGAGAAGAGAGAGAGGGGGAAGTAGCGAGATTAAGAGTTGCAAAGATAAAAAAAATTCTCTTTATCCCCCCCTTCTCCCTCCTTCCCTGCTCTCCCCCTCCCCCCGCCCTCTGGCTAAGTGGTAAAACCGTCCTTACGTTCTCGGTATTGATTGGCAGGGCTGACAGTGATTGGCAGTGGTTGCCGTGGCAACGCCACAACGACACGCCACAGACCAATAGAAAAGCGAAACAAAATGTTTCAATGCTGCACTCACTGTGGATTTAGGGGAGATATTATGAGGCTGTTGTCATTAGGGCGATTGCGGTGGAATCGCTGAATCTTGACTCGGCGGTGGTTGGCTCTCCCTCTCCTCTCTCCCTCTCTCTCTCCGTCTCGGGTTCTCTCTCTGCGCGCGCGCACCGGGCCGCTCTCCTTCCTCCCTCTCTATGTGGCTGCGCGGGTGTGTGTGTGTGTGGATGTGTGTGGGGTGTGGGTGTCCTTTACGCCCTTCCTCCTCCCCCTCCTCCTCCTCCTGCTCCCCCCTCCTTTCCTTCTTCTCCTCCCCCCTCTCCTCTCCCTCCTCCTGGTCCTCATCGCCCCTCTCCTCCTCTTCCTCCCCTCTCTCTTCCTCTCCCTGAATTTTCTCCTCTCCTCTCAGGTCAGTCCATGGTATTCCGCTCCCCCCTAGACCTCTATTCCTCCCACTTCTTGTTGCCAAACTTCGCCGATTCTCACCACCGCTCCATACTTCTGGCGAGTAGCGGCGGCGGGAACGGTGCGGGAGGCGGCGGCAGCGCGGGAGGCGGCAGCGGCGGAGGGAACGGTGCGGGAGGCGGCGGTGCTGGCGGAGCAGGCGGCGGCGGCGGCGGCTCCAGGGCCCCCCCGGAAGAGTTGTCCATGTTCCAGCTGCCCACCCTCAACTTCTCGCCGGAGCAGGTGGCCAGCGTCTGTGAGACGCTGGAGGAGACGGGCGACATCGAGCGGCTGGGCCGCTTCCTCTGGTCGCTGCCCGTGGCCCCCGGGGCGTGCGAGGCCATCAACAAACACGAGTCGATCCTGCGCGCGCGCGCCGTGGTCGCCTTCCACACGGGCAACTTCCGAGACCTCTACCACATCCTCGAGAACCACAAGTTCACCAAGGAGTCTCACGGCAAGCTGCAGGCCATGTGGCTCGAGGCGCACTACCAGGAGGCCGAGAAGCTGCGCGGCCGCCCACTCGGCCCGGTGGACAAGTACCGCGTGCGCAAGAAGTTCCCGCTGCCACGCACCATCTGGGACGGCGAGCAGAAGACGCATTGCTTCAAGGAGCGGACTCGGAGCCTGCTGCGGGAGTGGTACCTGCAGGACCCCTACCCCAACCCCAGCAAGAAACGCGAACTGGCGCAGGCCACCGGCCTCACTCCCACACAAGTAGGCAACTGGTTTAAGAACCGGCGGCAGCGCGACCGCGCCGCGGCGGCCAAGAACAGGTTAGTGGCGGGGCCCGCGGCCTGGCTACAGCCTCAAAGGCCTGGGAAGGGGAGAGGGGTTGAGAAGGGGCTAGTGGAGCGGCCGCTGAGCGTCAGGGAAGCCGTGATTCCTGGCCAGTTGGAGAAAGTTTCCGCTTGTCCTGGGCGCGCGGAAGAGGGGGCGGGCGGGCTGTGGGTGTATTGATTGCTTTGACCAAGAGGGGCTTTCGTCAGGGCGGAGAGTGTGTGCTTGCGACCCGAGTGCCCGCAGCCCCTGATTCCGGCCCCTGGGAGCCTTAGCCCTGCGCTGCACCCGTGCCTGCCTCCTCAGCCCTGTCGCCAGCTCGGCAATCCTCTGGAGCCTGGAGACAGGGAGGGAAGGAAAGCACTCCTTGCCATCTGGTTCTTATTTCTGTGCATTGCAAAACCCCGAGAGAAATCCAGGAGCGTCAGAGAGAGGAAAGTTAACCTGGGTCCCTATCACAAGGGGAAAAGGCCGGAGGCCACTGCACAGCGGGCCTGTTTCCCGCAACGCTGCACTTTGCCTAACCGGGAGCAGGAGAGCCGGGCTGGGAGCGGAGAGGCCTAGTGTGTGTGCGTGTGCATGTGTGTGTGCACGCGCGTGTGCATGTACTCACCCTCCTGCCCCAGCCACGGAGAATGCCTTTGGTCCTCTAAGTTGGGAAGCGGGCAGGAGCAGCCTCGTTGCTGGCAAGTTGGCCACAAAGTCACAAAATTGTATAGGGCTTGACCAACATCACAGGAGTTGGGCCTGGGGGAAGGAGAAAAAGAACCAGAGGGAAAGAAGTGGATAGGGGAAAGGAGTGGGGGGAGAAGGGAGAAGGAAGAGAGGAACTTGGGTGAAAGCCCTGATGTGGAGCCTTGTCTCTATCCAGCCAGGAAGGCCCAGGGCCTGGTGTACCTCAGGGAGCAGGACCCCCAGCTGCTGACAGCTGCCTGTGGGTGGGGGGTGGGTGTGAGTTTCTGGAGGTGTGTTCGAGTTTAGGCGGCCGGGACCTGAGCCCATGGCCCTCTCACCCCTGCTGTGGAGCTCACTTTTCGTCTGATGAGGGGAGCTCCCAGGGTCAAGCCAAGGCCTCCTTGTGGAGATAATTCCAGATACCAGGTCCAGGCAGAAGGTTCCCGGTGGAAGAAAGGGGCAGCTGGAGACTGCTCTGTGCTCCTCTCTTGCCTTCTCTTTTGCCCCTTTGCTGTCTCCCTGCTCTTTCCCCACTTTTCCACCGCCAGCTTTCTTATTTTCTCTACCCTCGGTCCTGCGCTCTGCGCTGGGATCCAGAGAGCAAAGTATACGGTTCTACCCGGAGACGGGCCGGCCAGTGAGGAACCCGCAGCTCCGGGTGTGTGTTTGAGGGATCAGGGACGGGGTTACTGAGGGAACTCGACCGGTCGCGGGGTAGCCGGCTCAGTCTGAAGAGCCCCAGGGACTGCGGAGGGAAGAAGCGCCTGGCTCTCCTCCGACTTCTGTTGCTCCAGGGCTTGCAGTATTTTGCCGCTTGCACCCAGGCCTCCCTAGACGGCCGGGCTCGGGTTCTGCCTCTCCTCCGAGGCCAGTCTCTATCTGAGAAGACTTGGGACGCTCCCGAAAGCGGAGTCGGGAGCGGCGGCTCGGGGGAGCCGGGTGGTGGTCCTCTGTGTCAGGGCGGGCGCGGCTCTCTTTCTCCCGCAGGCTCCAGCACCAGGCCATTGGACCGAGCGGCATGCGCTCGCTGGCCGAGCCCGGCTGCCCCACGCACGGCTCGGCAGAGTCGCCGTCCACGGCGGCCAGCCCGACCACCAGCGTGTCCAGCCTGACGGAGCGCGCGGACACCGGCACCTCCATCCTCTCGGTAACCTCCAGCGACTCGGAATGTGATGTATGATAGCCAAGGCCGCCCTCCTCCCCCTCCTTCCCCTCCTCCCCCACTTCTTCCCCTCCTCCTCCTAGCCCTCCTCCTCTTCCTCCTCTTCCTTCTCCTCCTCCATCCCCAGAACAAACCGAAATCAGGATACCCAACCATACACACATACAAGTCCACACACACTCCCACCCCAGCCAAAAATATATTAAAAAACAAGAAAATAACAAATTAACCACAAACTATCAACAACCCCCAACCACCATCTACCACTACGGCCACCCCAAAGGACCCCGACGCCAACAGACAGTCAAACGCTGATGTTGCGGGCAGACAACATAAAAGAGGTGACAATTGTATACTTTCTAGGACAAGCACGGCTTCTCCTTTCGGTTCCCATGGACCCGGCACCCCACCTGCATGACGATTTATTTGTATCTGGGAAAATATTCTCTCTAGTTAAAAATGATTTAAAGAGTCGACTATACAAAAACCAATCACCACCACGAGGACAAGAGGACAAAAGCAAAACAGACAAAAAGAAAAAAAAAATCGCCATCTCCGTTCCGAATTTGTTAAAAAAAAAAGAGGGGGGGGGGAAGAACTCCTGGAGAGGGAAATAGCAAATGTTTCTCGCCTTTTGTTGCTCTCTCTCTCTTTTTTTCTCTCACTCTCTTTCTTTCTCTTCCTCTCTCTGTTTTTAAGTCCAAGTATTGGTCAAACAAAATGCAATCTTCTGTTTTTTGTTCAGCAGACAATCATTTTCTTCGTAAGCACCTTTTTCTCTCCACTCTGTCACTGCCTGTGTGGGTACTGGTTATAAATGTGGAAAAAGAATAGTTATGACTGTAACAGATTTTTATTTTTATTTCAAAATTTTATATGAATTATGTATATCTTAATGATCGGTCATTTTCCCAGTTTGTAATATATGTGTAGAAATTGCCTGTATATGATATTGCTTTTTTCTCCTCTCCCTTTCTCTTTCTCTCTTGTCCCTCTCTCTGTCTTCCTCCCTGCTCACCTGTCTCTTTTCTTTTTGGGATTCTCCTCCCACTCAGTGCTCCTGGTGTCGTCTTGGCAGTCAAGAAGAGGCATGGTGGCCTGGGTTAGGAAGAGGGACCCCATCGCTAGCAAAAGCGGAGAGTGAGATTGTAGTATTCTTATGCAAAAGCTATTTCCAGTATTTCTTAGCAGCTTCAGAGGTATCTCTCACTCCCTGTAGGGCGCTTTTACTGTTATCTTAAACTGCGTGTTTATCTATATGTAAAAACTTTCTAAAGCAAATACAGTATTCTCCATTTTCTTATCACTCCCAGAGACTGGTGTTTTTGTCCGCCCCTGGCTCGTAGCCGCGGGGTGCTCGGCCTTCACTTCCACTGCTGCTCACCTGAGCTGGGGCAGAATTTCAAGGCTGGATGTCGGCCTTTTTTTTTTTTTTCTTCCCCCGAGGGCATTGGGAAGATCAGAACAGACCCTCCGGAAAGGAGCCAAAGCTGGATCCTGAGCAAAAAAGCAAAGAGGGTTCGAGGGTTGGGAGCGGGAGGCTACCGCCAGCTTCTTCAGAGTGAGATGCCAGACTCACTTCACCGCAGTATGCATTCAGCCGGAATTGTAGCCTGCCAAGACCCTGTGGGTCTTTGGGGGTGTGCTGGGCGTCTTTCAGTTGTTGTTGCTTTGTTTTTTAAAAGAAGAAACATACAAGGTCGCCAAACCCCAGCATCCATCCCGAGTAGAGCTGACAGGTTTTGTCGTCTTTTCTGGGGGTGGGGTGGGGGCGGGGGACAGTGGCCTGAGTGGGGAAGGCAGGAGGAGTGAGGGAAGAGGCCTCTTGAGAGTTTAGGGCCTGGAATCAGGATGGACTCCCCTCCTTACCTCCTGAGTGTGTGTCTATGTGACAGTGTGATTTGCCTTACGACTCTCTGTCTCCCTGAAATTTCCTTCCATCTTTGGGGTTCAGCTGGAACCTCTTGAGCCCCTAAGACATTTCAGAGTTGGTTTACATTTTAAAATGAAAACCAAAAAATCACCACCTCTTACTAACCATGTTCCCACTGGCCCCAGGCCTCCAAGCCCTGGGCAGGGCCCCCACAATTCCCTGGGATGGCTTGGCTGGCCGTGCCTCTGCCGCTCTGGGCCAGGGTGGCCTGCACCCAAGGAGGAGCAAAAGAGGTAATTTCAGAAAACTTGCCTTTACTTGAAAGGCCAATTTCCAAAGCATGGAGGATTAGGGGGGAAACGTGCCTGGAATTTTGCGTCCATTTCCAAACTAATTTTGACTTCCGATTTCCTTTTGTCCCCATCCCCAGCAGCGCCAGGGGGTTTAGGAGGGCCAGGCTGGGCAGAGAGGCTGTCTGGCCCAGAGGTGCCCTGAGTGTTCCAGTGGGACCTTGCATGTCCGGGGCGTGCATTTGGCAGACAGGGAAGGTTCCTGAGCGCGCCCCTACTTAGAACCAGAGCATTCAGCTGACCTTCAGAGCTCCCAAGTTCTGTGGCCTGGCACATGGTGTCAGAATCTCTGTGTGTGTTCACTGCTTGGGAAAATGTTCCTTGTCCTGCCACATTTCAGGCAATATTGACCCAGGTGGTAGGAATTTGGGAAAAGGACTGCCTGGATTCTACCCAACTTGAGCCTCTGTTCTGGGATGAGGAGCTCTGTCACCCACCTTTGCTTTTAGATAATCAGTCACATACTTCACACAGAGCTTGGGCCTAGAAGCCCAAAGAAGTGCCTGCCTCAGTGGGGAGAGTCTGGATGGACCCTGCTCAGCCAACTGACCAGAACTGACGGATGAAAGGCAAGAAGTGGCACTGCTGGAGGGTGACTCCTGGAAGGGCCTGCCTAGATAGAGGACATCAGGGAGCAGGTGCCTCTTTGTCTAAGGGACAGGAGACAAGCATGGAAGTTAAGATGATTTCCTATCTCAACACACAGTGCAGAGAAAGCAGATTTGGGGCATCCAGTGCCCACTCCTTCTGCATTGCAGGAAACTGTCCATCAGACTCCACAGCAGCCTTTAGTTTGGAGGGCCTGGGCCTTACTGCGTGTCAGCAGCCTGTTGTCTGTCTATCCTGCTATCTATCATGTATCACACTCTCATCTCCTGTGTTTCCATCCAGGTCTGCACGAATACCAATACTCTATGCTTTGTACTTTCTGACCTTGCATATAGGTTCCCTGCAGGAAAGATGCGTGTGTGTTGTGGGTGTGTATATGTGTGCAATTCTGGATGCTGGGCTTTCAACACTCAGTCAAGGTCTGCATACAAAAGGTTATGTGTGTGTGATGTTTGGTATAAATGTGTGTACAGTGCATTGGTGTGTGTCCAGTATGTTTTCATGTATATTGCATAACATAGGTATTGGTGTATGGCTTAGGCAGTTTCCCTGTCCTTATTTCTGCAAGGAGTGCATATTGGGGGGCTCCAATACACCTACAGGGTACTTGGGCATGTGTCTTGTGGGTCTTGGTTCTAGTGTAGACATATGTGGGTTCCCTTGTTCTAGGCTCTCCCTAGATACGACTGCCAGGCTGCCCACCTCTAACAGGCCTTCCTGTCCCTTTAAGACACAAGGGATCTCAATGGGTATTCATCAGCTAGAGGGCAGAGGGGGATTGGGCTCTTTGGCTATCCCAGTCCATCCTTTATTCTGTTTGATTTACTGGGGATATTATGGTTGATTTGGCCTCTGCTCCTTTAAACATTGGAGTGAGAGAACAGAGGCCCCTTTCTGGCCAGATCTTGCCTTTTACCAGCTGCTGGCCTAGTCTCTTTCTGGGTCCCTCAAAGCCCTGGCCAAAGCGGTCAACACCCTACAGGCCACTCAGACAGAGCTTGAGGGCAAGGCCAGGCTGAAGTTCCACCTGCGGAAAAGCCATCTCACTCACTGTGCACAGCCCCCACCTCCTGGGAATGTCGCAGGTTGTGCCTGGGCCAGGAGAATGTGTGCATTGGTGTGTGCTCTCTCGTAGGTCTTGTGAGCCTGGGTCAGGCCCAATATGCAGGCCTAAGTGCTAACCATCTGTCCCCTATGTCTGGGCCATGCAGCAGCCAGTAGGCTGGCTTCTCTGCTTCTGGCCTTCCAGTGAGTCCTCACCCACTACCCTGCACGCAGCACACTTCTGCCTGGCATCCCAGCGGAGTGCTCTGGCTCAGAGCCTCCCTGCGTGCTTAAGCCTCCTGTGTACCTGAGTCACCTACCCTAAGTTTCGAGAGGCTTGAGGAATAATAGCTAACTTGGCTGTTTTCTCAAAGAAAAATAATGACAATCCAGGATTTGCATTGGAAACCTGAACAGGCAGAATGGGGTGTGAAACTGGGCAAATCTGTATCAAGATCCTTGACCCCTAGAAGTGCCTGCCTGAGGGAAGAGGCCCGTCTACCCCTTCTGGCTTGCTCACTGTCCCCCCACCCAGCTCTCTTCCGTCCCTGCCCCCAGCCCTGGCCCTGAGCCCCCACCTGGCCTCTCTTCTTGCCCTCCTTGAATCCTGCGGAATTGACTGCCCAGTGCCAGTGCAGTTGATTATCCCCGGCGAGACACACAACTGATTAAAATGAAATGACCCGGAAGCTGCCACGGCGCGGGGCGGAGATGCCGATCAATAGTGGGGCTGGAGGCACATGAGTCTGGCCAGTCCCGGCTGGGAATGGGGTTGAAGACGGAGGGCCAGCCTGGGGGGTGCCTGAGACTTTGGGCGTGGAGATGGTTCAGTGAGGCAGTGGGAAGGCCCGTGCCTGGGCTTGCCGAGGGGGCTGTGATGGTGGAGTGGCCCTCAGGTTCTTCTGCAAGGAGAATGGGACAGCCTGGTACATTCTCGACCCAGCGCATCACCCGGGCCCCCGGAGCTCGAAGCCCAGTCCCAGGCCTGTGGCGCACTGGATGCACTCGGCCTCTTGGAGCAGTCTCTTCTCCCTCTCTTCTTCCTCTGCCTCTGTGGCCCTGTCAGTCCCGCCTAAGCCTTTGTGTGGCCGTCACCTGGAGCACCGGCTGTGCCTTGGGCTTTCCCGGGCCCTTCCCTTGTCCTCTCCGTCCCCCCAGCGCTGGGGCTGAGATGCCCGGCCCGCCGGGACGCTCGACCTCCCGGTAGGCGCGCTGAGGCGCCCACGGCTTCCCACAGCTCCGGCCCTTTCCGGCCCCAGCTGAGCCGAAGCTCCCTGGCCCCAGTGTGCGGGCCCCGGTGGCTGTCTGGCCCGAGGGAGGGCGGGGGCAGGCGAGAGGGAGCCATGGAGGAGGGGAGCAGTACTAGTCCGGCTCCGATTTCTCCGGTCAGCTGAGCACAACTTTCCATTCGAGTGTATTCATGCAGCGGCTGATTGAGCTCCACTGTGCCGGGCGGGGCTCGGCGGGAGGGGGCAGGCACAGCCAGGCTGACAGAGGCTACACACACACACACACACAGACACACACACAAACATATGTGCAATTCATCTCATCTACATAAACATGCCTTCCATGTTATATCACACCTCACCCCCCAGCGGTGCCATCATAAACACAGCCGAGCCCCTTCCTTCAGGCACCTACCTGCCCTCAGAGCAGTTTCCCAGCACCCACAGACCTGCTTCCCTACACAACATAAGGCCTGCCTTTCTGATTTCCCCCTTTTGGATTCTACACCGGTCCTCAGATACAAACACAAGAATCCTTCATCTGCCTCTCCTGCAGGCACACGCTCCAGGATGCACGCACTCCAAATCTGCAAGACGCACGCACAAAATGCCCAGGCTCACAATCACACCCTCCTACAGAGCTACCCAGATTCACACAATAGAAATACACATCTGCATAAAATGGCATTAGCACCAATAGACATTTAGTGCACAGCCTGTTGTACATACACAGTGTGCTGGGGCTCACCAAAAGTTTACACACAAGAAACGGAGCAAATGAACAATAAATCCAGTCAGAGAACACAGCCACTACACAGTCACCACCACAAACACACAGAGGACAGACAGAGGAAAGCTTCGGGCACACACACATACCTGTGAGCCAACCGAAAGACATGAGATATGTCACCCAGAGGCATGCCAACCTCCAAACCACAGAGTTTGACTCTAGGGACTCAGAGACCACCCATTCATTACATGTGCGTGCACACATACACACACACACACACACACACACACACACACAAGGCTAGGGCCCCAAAGATAGGTAGGGAACTAGATAAGCATCTTGACAGAAGCATGCCTGCTGTTGGGAGTGAGCAGGTAAACAGAGGCCTCTGTGTTACAATCCACCCCTAAATGCCCATGATATGCTGTTTTGCAGAGCAAGAAGGGAGAGTGAGGAAGAGGGAGATAAATTATAGAGTGGGGATAAAGGCAAAAAGGAAAAGCAGAGAGAAAGGAGAGGGGAGTTGAAACAAAAAGTGAGGAGAGGAGAGAACAGGGAAGGGGCGGGAGCCGGAAGGGTCTGAGGGAAGATGGGGAACAGCTTCCCAGGCTTCGGTGAGGGAGGGTCAAGGCTGGTTGAGGAGAGGGTGCCACTGCAGCAGGAGAGTAATTCCTTCTCCAAGAAAGTGCCTAGGGGAGCACATTGACTTGTGGCTGGCTGGACTTGGGAAGTTAGCCGAATACTGGGGGTGCACAGCAGCTTGGGGCTCAAGAGCACCCATTCCCCTTGTGGGCTGGGGAGGTCATGCAGCTTCCTCTGCACAGAAGAGGCCCACTCAAGAAAGCACTCACCTTCCCATGCCTCCCTTCCCTGGACTCAGCGGCAGCTTCTCCCCTCACACTACACACTCTTAGAGATGCCCCCAATACAATTCCATTCATAAGACACACATAGTCACCGCTCTGCGCGCGCGCACACACACCTCTGCCTTCTACAGTGGGCACAGGCAACCACCCCCTTCTGCACAGGGATGCAGTAAGGGACAGAAGCACATCTCCACTCCTAGCAACAACTCCCCACTTTTTACAAATGAACCCACGACTCTAACTGGTTTCTACACACACTCTTTTTGGAAAAGAAAACG